>NC_068367.1:51751511-52119011 GCF_020536995.1 Dreissena polymorpha
AGTCTCAGCAAATCTCGTACACAAGCAGGAGCGAACCGATGTCTGGAAACTGGTCACCTCGCAAATCTGAAAATATACCAAGCACATTTGCAGAATGGTTGAGGTTGTGCCTTCTGTAAAATCAGTAGCATTCAAATAAAATGAGTTGGGGCAAAATGTTTTAGTATTGATTATTTCAAATCAGAACATCAGAATTCTGTGTGTTTCCGAGCCTTTTTAAGCCAGTTTCAACAACAAACTGCCACTTTCCTGCAGAAGCAAGGTGCCTGGAAATCATGTTTTTACATTGGTAACTTACCAAGTACTAAACAACAATGGAGAAAATTGGGGGTCAAAGGATTAGATTTTTTGTAATAGTTCAATGTCCGTACGCCCTTTCAAATTTCCAACAGAAATACTGACCGTAGCCAGCATTACACCTGTTTTCGAATTGCATTAATTCTACTTCCTGTATGCAGCTAAAGTTACAATACCAATGTTTTGGTAACTTAAAAAACACCCAAGAAAAATCACCACAACTCAAACCTGACATTCATTATTATTTAGACACTCAAAATGGTGCTTACTTGAGCAATGTTCTCTTTATTTAAAAATTTGACCGGGGCCAATTCGCATTGGTGGCTAAAAAGTGTGGTGTGCAGCCTTAAGGGCCAGCAAAGTCTTAGAATTGCAGAATATGGACTTGTTTTCTTCAAATTTGGACATAAACAAGCAAATATAATACATTCTTTACCAAGCCTGAAGGCTTGTTAGTTATTTATAAAGAATTAAATCCGACCCCTGTTTCCCCTTTTTTTCTATGCCATTTTCAGGGTCATTGTAGGAGTCATGGTAGTGAAAAGCTACCTCACAGAAACATATTGCAACAATTAAATGAAGTCTTAATCACATTGAGATGACAAATGGTAGTGCAGGTGACTTGGTCAGCCTTTAAATCATAACTTTATGAAAGAAGCAACAAAAAAAAACACACACAGTTTTGGGCCAATAAATACTTTGCGTTGCTTAGCTTTTTACAGCTCTCACAACAAATGCACATGTTTTTGCTTAAAAAAATAAAAATATAAATAAATTGCATGCTTAGCATGATCTTGAAAGGCAAGTTTAGCATTTGTACTTTTAATCTGTTGTAAAAGCACAACATTTAAGGCCCCTTTGTAGTAATCCCTTAAACATGCCCATGCAAGGGAGATAACCCAATCATAGCATAAATAACTGGGGCTGACATATTGAGGAAATACCCCTGATATGACACTCATGACTTCCTAAAAATTGACATCTGAGATAAATATTAATCCATATTTCTTGGAAACAGAAAAAGTAAAACTTCTAGTAAGCTTAGATCATTGTTAAAAGGCATACAATAATGTGAGGCACTTACAAGAGTCACTTCTTCACAATAACGTTTTATTTGCTTATAAATAACATCAGTTGAATTGCGCTCAATGGCCAAAAGTAAGTTATGGCGCAATTATAGATTAAACAAGGCAAGCAGGACATTTGGTATAGACCACGAAACACATTCCGACAAACAATTCAACATTTACCTAACCCCAGTGAAGATGTCGCTGTACCTTCAGTAACTGCCACAGTGTGTTTCTGCTGACAATTTTTGTTTACGTACATAAGTTCTTCTCCAGGGACTATTTTGCCTTACAAGCAAACGACTAAAATGTTAAAGCTGAAATAAACGACATTCCACACTGATTTCAATGCGAAAGCATGCACAATGCTAACATGGAAACAATATTAACAAGATTGTTACCCGGCCATAGGTCCTTAACAGTACTAAATTGTGCGCAAACGGCCATTTTGAATCATTGTTTTGATTGGATTCTTATATTGTTTGCTATAATTTTTGACATTATATGAAAATAAAGCCCTTCTTCACCACAGAGTAGTAAATGCTCCATCCCGGCTACAAATTGAACACATTCTCTATACAGAACTGTTTGAGAATTGCAGAAACCAGTAAACATGATTCCGAATTACCATCCTTAATTTACGAACAGTATTGGTCATACAAAGGTGCTATGGGCAAACACTCTGTTAAAAAACAAAACCTTAGGGATATATAATTAAGCAAAAGCATGTTTCATGGGTGTTTGATCATTTTGGTAATATGTCGTTTTACCTTAAAGCGGGTATATACGATTTTTTATATGTGTTTAATTGTAATATATTGATAAAATATGTTACAATAACACAAAATAGGCAAGAAAAATTATACATTAAAGCCGAATTTCATTAAATGCAGCAAAGCCAATTTAGCGCCCCGAGCCGATAGTGACGTACATATTTTCCTACAATAACCGAAGCATTCGTCTTTGTATTATACACCGTTAAACTACGAGGGGTGTTCCAGAAGTTCGTGGATTTTCGCTATAACTTATTAGTTTGCTGGTAAAAGTCAATGAAATTTACATTTTATACAAACCAATTATCACGGACTTTATATATAAGCTAAAAATGCATGAATTCCATAAAGCGCGCTTGAAACACGTTGCCATAGGGACCTCAGTAACGACATGCGGCGCACGCGTGTATTTTATTATAAGTATGAGCGTTACGCGAATTTAAATTTGGTTTAAATGTCGTTGATAAACAGAATTTACGGCAAATTTCACGTGTCCGCGCCTAAGTCCTCCTTACAGCCCGGATTTGGCCCCTATGGACTTCCGCGTCTTCCTGGAAGTTTATTTCACAGTTGCGCGGTATTCGCTTTGCAAGTTAACAGGAACTTACAGTTGCAGCAAAGCGAATCGTGTTGTCTTTTGACGCTGACTGGTATAGAGACACTTTTGACAAGTCGATTTCCCGACACATAAAGTGCATTGGCGTTGGAGGTGATTATGTGGAAAAGATTTGACAGTTGTTAACTTCATAACGTCATTGACGTTGAACAGAAACGTTACACGTGCATCGGTGTGCGCATTGTGCACATGTTTAAATCTCTGATATATATTTATTGTTTTATGTATTTCCATGATATTTGGAGAGTAGATTTGGAAAGGACGAAATATTCTTAACATGCTATTTGTTTGTCCATTTATGTTACCAAATGAAAGTTATAGCGAAAATCAACGAACTTCTGAAACACCCCTCGTAAGTTTAGATGCAAATCGTACATGTATGGTATACATGCTGGCGAATTCGGCTGTACAGCCGTTTTCAATTTCAGAATTAAATATCGGGCTTATTTCGCATTTTTCGACACATGTTCTTCTTAACTTTTATTTTAATTTATATTGAAATATAATTATAATAATTTTTTTTACACAGTTTATATAAATTTATAAATATTTGACAAAATCGTATATACCCGCTTTAAGGTGGCACACTACAGTTTTTTTAGTCTCGGCCAATCTCGTACACAAGCAGGAGCGAACCGATGTCTGGAAACTGGTCACCTCGCAAATCTGAAAATAAACCAAGCACATTTGAAGAATGGTTGAGGTTGTGCCTTCTGAAAAATCAGTAACATTCAAATCAAATGAGTTGGGGCAAAATGTTTTAGTATTGATTATTTCAAATCAAAACATCAGAATTCTGTGTGTTTCCGAGCCTTTTTAAGCCAGTTTCAACAACAAACTGCCACTTTCCTGCAGAAGTAAGGTGCCTGGAAACCATGTTTTTACATTGGTAACTTACCAAGTACTAAACAGCAATGGAGAAAATTGGGGGTCAAAGAATTAGATTTTTTGTAATTGTTCAATGTCCGTACGCCCTTTCAAATTTCCAACAGAAATACTAACCGGAGCCAACATCACACCTGTTTACGAATTGCATTAATTCTACTTCCTGTATGCAGCTATAGTTACAATACCAATGTTTTGGTTACTTACAAACACCCAAGAAAAATCACCACAACTCAAACCTGACATTCATTATTATTTAGACATTCAAAATGGTGCTAACTTGAGCAATGTTCTCTTTATTTAAAAATTTGACCGGGGCCAATTCGCATTGGTGGCTAAAAAGTGTGGTGTGCAGCCTCAAGGCCCAAAAAAAGTCTTAGAACTGCAGAATATGGACTTGTTTTCTTGAAATTTGAACATAAACAAGCAAATATAATACATTCTTGACCAAGCCTGAAGGCTTATTAGTTATTTATAAAGCATTTAATCCGACCCCTGTTTTTCCTTTTTTTCTATGCCATTTTCAGGGTCATTGTAGAAGTCATGGTAGTGAAAAGCTACCTCACAGAAACATATTGCAACAATTAAATGAAGTCTTAATCACATTGAGATGACAAATGGTAGTGCAGGTGACTTGGTCAGCCTTTAAATCATAACTTTATGAAAGAAGCAACACACAAACACACAGTTTTGGGCCAATTAATACTTTGCGTTGCATAGCTTTTTACAGCTCTCACAACAAATGCACATGTTTTTGCTTAAAATAATAAAAATATAAATAAATTGCATGCTTAGCATGATCTTGAAAGGCAAGTTAAGCATTTGTACTTTTAATCTGTTGTAAAAACACAACATTTAAGGCCCCTGTGTAGTAATCCCTTAAACATGCCCATGCAAGGGAGATAACCCAATCATAGCATAAATAACTCGGGCTGACATATTGAGGAAATACCCCTGATATGATACTAATGACTGCCTAAAAATTGACATCTGAGATAAATAATAATCCATATTTTTTGGAAACAGAAAAAGTAAAACTTCTAGTAAGCTCAGATCATTGTTAAAAGGCATACAATAATGTGAGGCACTTACAAGAGTCACTTCTTCACAATAACGTTTTATTTGCTTATAAATAACATCAGTTGGATTGCGCACAATGGCCAAAAGTAAGTTATGGCGCAGTTAAAGATTAAACGAAGCAAGCAGGATATTTTGGTATAGACCTACAAACACATTCCGACAAACATGCCAACATTTACCTAACCCCAGTGAAGATGTCGCTGTACCTTCAGTAACTGCAACAGTGTCTTCCTGCTGACAAGGCTGTTTACGTACTTAAGTTTTTCTCCAGGGACTATCTTACCTTACAAGCAAACGACTAAAATGTTAAACCTGAAATAAACGACATTCTACACTGATTTCAATGCGAAAGCATGCACAATGCTTACATGGAAACAATATTAACAAGATTGTTACCCGGCCATAGGTCCTTAACAGTACTAAATTCTGCCCAAACGGCCATTTTGAATCATTGTTATGATTGGATTCTTATATTGTTTGCTATAATTTTTGACATTATATGAAAATAAAGCCCTTCTTCACCACAGAGTAGTAAATGCTCCATTCCGGCTACAAATTGAACACATTCTCTATACAGAACTGTTTGAGAATTGCAGAAACCAGTAAACATGATTCCGAATTACCTCCCTTGATTTACGAACAGTATTGGTCATACAAAGGTGCTATGGGCAAACACTCTGTTAAAAAACAAAACCTTAGGGATATATAATTAAGCAAAAGCATGTTTCATGGGTGTTTGATCATTTTGCTAATTTGTCGTTTTACCTTTAGGTGACACACTACAGTTTTTTTAGTCTCGGCCAATCTCGTACACAAGCAGGAGCGAACCGATGTCTGGAAACTGGTCACCTCGCAAATCTGGAAATAAACCAAGCACATTTAAAGAATGGTTGAGGTTGTGCCTTCTGAAAAATCAGTAACATTTAAATCAAATGAGTTGGGGCAAAATGTTTTAGTATTGATTATTTCAAATCAAAACATCAGAATTATGTGTGTTTCCGAGCCTTTTTAAGCCAGTTTCAACAAGCTGCCACTTTCCTGCAGAAGCAAGGTGCCTGGAAACCATGTTTTTACATTGGTAACTTACCAAGTACTAAACAGCAATGGAGAAAGTTGGGGGTCAAAGGATTAGATTTTTTGTAATAGTTCAATGTCCGCACGCCCTTTCAAATTTCAAACAGAAATACTGACCGGAGCCAGCATTACACCTGTTTTCGAATTGCATTAATTCTACTTCCTGTATGCAGCTATAGTTACAATACCAATGTTTTGGTAACTTACAAACACCCAAGAAAAATCACCACAACTCAAACCTGACATTCATTATTATTTAGACACTCAAAATGGTGCTTGCTTGAGCAATGTTCTCTTTATTTAAAAATTTGACCGGGGCCAATTCGCATTGGTGGCTAAAAAGTGTGGCGTGCAGCCTTAAGGGCCAGCAAAGTCTTAGAACTGCAGAATATGGACTTGTTTTCTTGAAATTTGGACATAAACAAGCAAATATAATACATTCTTGACCAAGCCTGAAGGCTTGTTAGTTATTTATAAAGCATTTAATCCGACCCCTGTTTTTCCTTTTTTTCTACGCCATTTTCAGGGTCATTGTAGAAGTCATGGTAGTGAAAAGCTACCTCACAGAAACATATTGCAACAATTAAATGAAGTCTTAATCACATTGAGATGACAAATGGTAGTGCAGGTGACTTGGTCAGCCTTTAAATCATAACTTTATGAAAGAAGCAACACAAAAACACATAGTTTTGGGCCAATAAATACTTTGCGTTGCTTAGCTTTTTACAGCTCTCTCAACAAATGCACATGTTTTTGCTGAAAATTATAAAAATATAAAAAAAATTTGCATGCTTAGCATGATCTTGAAAGGCAAGTTAAGCATTTGTACTTTTAATCTGTTGTAAAAACACAACATTTATGGCCCCTGTGTAGTAATCCCTTAAACATGCCCATGCAAGGGAGATAACCCGATCATAGCATACATAACTGGGGCTGACATATTGCGGAAATACCACTGATATGACACTAATGACTGCCTAAAAATTGACATCTGAGATAAATATTAATCCATACTTCTTGGAAACAGAAAAAGTAAAACTTCTCGTAAGCTCAGATCATTGTTAAAAGGCCTACAATAATGTGAGGCACTTACAAGAGTCACTTCTTCACAATAACGTTTTATTTGCTTATAAATAACCAGTTGAATTGCGCACAATGGCCAAAAGTAAGTTATGGCGCAGTTATAGATTAAACAAAGCAAACAGGATATTTTGGTATAGACCACGAAACACATTCCGACAAACATGCCAACATTTACCTAACCCCAGTGAAGATGTCGCTGTACCTTCAGTAACTGCAACAGTGTCTTTCTGCTGACAAGGCTGTTTACGTACTTTAGTTCTTCTCCAGGGACTATCTTGCCTTTCAAGCAAACGACTAAAATTTAAACCTGAAATAAACGACATTCCACACTGATTTCAATGCGAAAGCATGCACAATGCTAACATGGAAACAATATTAACAAGATTGTTACCCGGCCATAGGTCCTTAACAGTATTAAATTCTGCCCAAACGGCCATTTTGAATCATTGTTATGATTGGATTCTTATATTGTTTGCTATAATTTTTGACATTATATGAAAATAAAGCCCTTCTTCACCACATAGTAGTAACTGCTCCATCCCGGCTACAAATTGAACACATTCTCTATACAGAACTGTTTGAGAATTGCAGAAACCAGTAAACATGATTCCGAATTACCTCCCTTGATTTACGAACAGTATTGGTCATACAAAGGTGCTATGGGCAAACACTTTGTTAAAACCTTAGGGATATGTAATTAAGCAAAGGCATGTTTCATGGGTGTTTGATCATTTTGGTAATTTGTCGTTTTACCTTAAGGGCCAGCAAAGTCTTAGAACTGCAGAATATGGACTTGTTTTCTTGAAATTTGGACATAAACAACAAATATAATACATTCTTGACCAAGCCTGAAGGCTTGTTAGTTATTTATAAAGCATTTAATCCGACCCCTGTTTTCCCTTTTTGTCTATGCCATTTTCAGGGTCATTGTAGAAGTCATGGTAGTGAAAAGCTACCTCACAGAAACATATTGCAACAATTAAATGAAGTCTTAATCACATTGAGAATACAAATGGTACTGCAGGTGACTTGGTCAGCCTTTAAATCATAACTTTATGAAAGAAGCAACACAAAAACACACAGTCTTGGGCCAATAAATACTTCGCGTTGCTTAGCTTTTTACAGCTCTCACAACAAATGCACATGTGTTTGCTTAAAATAATAAAAATATAAATAAATTGCATGCTTAGCATGATCTTGAAAGGCAAGTTAAGCATTTGTACTTTTAATCTGTTGTAAAAACACAACATTTAAGGTCCCTGTATTGTAATACCTTAAACATGCCCATGCAAGTGAGATAACCCAATCATAGAATAAATAACTGGGGCTGACATATTGAGGAAATACCCCTGATATGATACTAATGACTGCCTAAAAATTGACATCTGAGATATATATTAATCCATATTTCTTGGAAACAGAAAAAGTAAAACTTCTAGTAAGCTCAGATCATTGTTAAAAGGCCTGCAATAATGTGAGGCAATTACAAGAGTCACTTCTTTACAATAACGTTTTATTTGCTTATAAATAACATCAGTTGAATTGCGCACAATGGCCAAAAGTAAGTTATGGCGCAGTTATAGATTAAACAAATCAAGCAGGACATTTTGGTATAGACCACGAAACACATTCCGACAAACATGCCAACATTTTCCTAACCACAGTGAAGATGTCGCTGTACCTTCAGTAACTGCAACAGTGTCTTTCTGCTGACAAGGCTGTTTACGTACTTTAGTTCTTCTCCAGGGACTATCTTACCTTACAAGTAAACGACTAAAATGTTAAACCTGAAATAAACGACATTCCACACTGATTTCAATGCGAAAGCATGCACAATGCTAACATGGAAACAATATTAACAAGATTGTTACCCGGCCATAGGTCCTTAACAGTACTAAATGCTGCCCAAACGGCCATTTTGAATCATTGTTTTGATTGGATTCTTATATTGTTTGCTATAATTTTTGACATTATATGAAAATAAAGCCCTTCTTCACCACAGAGTAGTAAATGCTCAATCCCGGCTACAAATTGAACACATTCTCTATACAGAACTGTTTGAGAATTGCAGAAACCAGTAAACATGATTCCGAATTACCTCCCTTGATTTACGAACAGTATTGGTCATACAAAGGTGCTATGGGCAAACACTTTGTTAAAACCTTAGGGATATGTAATTAAGCAAAGGCATGTTTCATGGGTGTTTGATCATTTTGGTAATTTGTCGTTTTACCTTAAGGGCCAGCAAAGTCTTAGAACTGCAGAATATGGACTTGTTTTCTTGAAATTTGGACATAAACAACAAATATAATACATTCTTGACCAAGCCTGAAGGCTTGTTAGTTATTTATAAAGCATTTAATCCGACCCCTGTTTTCCCTTTTTGTCTATGCCATTTTCAGGGTCATTGTAGAAGTCATGGTAGTGAAAAGCTACCTCACAGAAACATATTGCAACAATTAAATGAAGTCTTAATCACATTGAGAATACAAATGGTAGTGCAGGTGACTTGGTAAGCCTTTAAATCATAACTTTATGAAAGAAGCAACACAAAAACACACAGTTTTGGGCCAATAAATACTTCGCGTTGCTTAGCTTTTTACAGCTCTCACAACAAATGCACATGTTTTTGCTTAAAATAATAAAAATATAAATAAATTGCATGCTTAGCATGATCTTGAAAGGCAAGTTAAGCATTTGTACTTTTAATCTGTTGTAAAAACACAACATTTAAGGTCCCTGTATTGTAATACCTTAAACATGCCCATGCAAGTGAGATAACCCAATCATAGCATAAATAACTGGGGCTGACATATTGAGGAAATACCCCTGATATGATACTATTGACTGCCTAAAAATTGACATCTGAGATATATATTAATCCATATTTCTTGGAAACAGAAAAAGTAAAACTTCTAGTAAGCTCAGATCATTGTTAAAAGGCCTGCAATAATGTGAGGCAATTACAAGAGTCACTTCTTTACAATAACGTTTTATTTGCTTATAAATAACATCAGTTGAATTGCGCACAATGGCCAAAAGTAAGTTATGGCGCAGTTATAGATTAAACAAATCAAGCAGGACATTTTGGTATAGACCACGAAACACATTCCGACAAACATGCCAACATTTTCCTAACCACAGTGAAGATGTCGCTGTACCTTCAGTAACTGCAACAGTGTCTTTCTGCTGACAAGGCTGTTTACGTACTTTAGTTCTTCTCCAGGGACTATCTTGCCTTACAAGTAAACGACTAAAATGTTAAACCTGAAATAAACGACATTCCACACTGATTTCAATGCGAAAGCATGCACAATGCTAACATGGAAACAATATTAACAAGATTGTTACCCGGCCATAGGTCCTTAACAGTACTAAATGCTGCCCAAACGGCCATTTTGAATCATTGTTTTGATTGGATTCTTATATTGTTTGCTATAATTTTTGACATTATATGAAAATAAAGCCCTTCTTCACCACAGAGTAGTAAATGCTCAATCCCGGCTACAAATTGAACACATTCTCTATACAGAACTGTTTGAGAATTGCAGAAACCAGTAAACATGATTCCGAATTACCTCCCTTGATTTACGAACAGTATTGGTCATACAAAGGTGCTATGGGCAAACACTCTTAATGTCACATACTTGAGAACACATGCACAAAATGTCGTATAAGCTTACAATTCAAACATCAAATTGTAAGAATACTGCTTTATAGCAAGAACCGAGAGACTTGAACTAATTTGTTTGAGGAAGAGGTTTCTTTTGTTCAATGCATTGCTGCTCTCAGCCTCTGCAAGCAGTTTTCTCTGGATATCCAGCAGCTCAGCTGAACATTGGCATGCTGAAAATAGAGTTGTAAAACAAATTCAAATTTGAGCACAGAGTTAAGATTTAAAATCTATACACATAATTTGATTTCCAAGAATATGACTTTCAATGTAAAATGTAATAATTTTATTTACAGGGTGTTTTTACAATTTGCACCATGTATGATGAATTCACAATTTCATGTATTACAAGGCATACATTTGTATCGGCTATCACAATGCATAAGTTCATGTATTACAAGACATACATTTGTATCGGCTATTAAAATCTTACGCCTTAATTTATATTTAATTATTTTCCGTGTCATATTTTAACATTATTGTATCTTTTCTTGTTTTTTTTTCTGTAATGACATAATTGATGATTCTATTAATATATGTAAATTAAAAAAATTGTACTTACCTTCAACACTGGTCTTTTTCTTTTTGTTAGGTGGTTTTGATACAACCTCCTCTATAAAACAAAGAAACATTTGTACGAACATCATTGTTTTAACTTAAACATCTCAGGACCTAGCAATAAGAAGTTTTACTTTGTTATCCCCCCACTTTTTGAAAAAAAGGTGGGGATATTGTGGTGATCTCCGCCGTCCGTCTGTCCGTCCGTCCTGACCAATATCTCCTCCTACACTATTAGCACTAAAACCTTGAAACTTACACACATGGTAGCTATGAGCATATGTGCGACCCTGAACTATTTAAAATTTTGATCTGACCCCTGGGTCAAACGTTATAGGGGTTGGGATGGGGCCGCGTCAGAAGTTATCACCTATTTTTTTTAGGTTATTTTATAGTTACTTCTTTATTTCTACACCGATTCACTTCAAATTAATACTGGACCTCTCTTATGACAATACGGTCAATCTTAACCATGCATGGCCCCATTCCCAACCCTGGGGCGCCCCGCCCACATAGGCCTAACCCACCAAAAATTTCCATTTACTATATTTTTTTCATTTCTACACGGATTCACTTCAAATTGATACTGAACTTCTCTTATGACATTTAGGTCAATCTCAACTATGCATGGCCCCATTCCCAACCCTGGTGCGCCCCGCCCACATAGACCACACCCACCAAAAATTTCCATTTACTATAATTTTTTCATTTCTACACGGATTAACTTCAAATTGATACTGAACTTCTTTTATGACATTAGGGTCAATCTCAACTATGCATGGCCCCATTACCAACCCTATAGCGCCCCGCCCACATAGACCTTACCCACCCAAAATTGCCTTTACTATAATTTCTTTATTTCTACACCGATTCCCTTCAAATTGATACTGAACTTCTCTTATGACAATACGGTCAATCTCAACTATGCATGGCCCCATTACCAACCCTGGGGCGCCCTGCCCACATAGGTCACACCCACCCAAAATTGCCTTTACTATAACTTCTTCATTTCTACACCAATTCACTTTTAATTGATACTGAACTTCTCTATGACAATACGGTCAATCTCGACTATGCATGGCCCCATTACCAACCCTGGGGCACACCTAGGTCAAACATTCGGTGTGGTGATACGCCTCGGCCTCTGCCGCGCCATTTCTAGTTTTATGATAATATGCAATTACTCATATGTGACAATTGTCACATTCAACAACATTTCTGAGCATTTAATTATATGACAGACATAGACTGCATTTCATCAAGTACATAGTGATGTGAGGTAATTTACCTATAATTTCCAAAAGAACCTTTATGCATATGGACAGGGGGGGGGGGGGGGGCTATTGGTAGACACATATGTGGTAATAGGATAAATAACATTAGATAGCGCCTGAACCGACAGCTATTTCGATTAATGGGTATAAGACCTCAAAATGAAAACTAGAAAAAGGGCCAAACAATATATAAAATGTATGTTATCTCCAAATTTCTAAATACTTTTTCACATGAAATATTTATAAAATACTTAATGGGAAGTTATTAACATGTAACTTCAATGTAAAAACATAACCAAAACAAATACACTGATCAATTAAACCTTCATCTGGAACAACTTGTGACAGGGTTTGGGATGCTGTGAAACGGCTCGTTTTATTTTCAGGATTTTCTGCAAGATGGAATTGATGATAAAAGTACAAATGCAAGGTCTTATTATGGCGGTTAAATACAACCAGCTTATAATTCCTAATATAGAATACCAAACTTACTGCAAATATGTAAGCTAGTAACTGACATTACTTCAAATTTAAAATAAATTGATTATAATGAAGCAATCAATTTAAACAGAAAACTATGTACCCATTGGCTCAATATCGTTCCCTTCTAGTCCATCAAGGACAATGTTCGGGACACAAGAGAGTTACAAAATGTTACAAAATAAAGGCAAAAACTATATTTAAAGAAGATAATGCAAACAATGGTAACATACCATTTCAAAATACAACATTTAAAATACGTGTTGGTTTTAATCATCATGTAAAAATTATTTAATATAAAACGAATTTGATGTAAAATGGCAACTAAATTTATAAGTTTATCAAAAGCTTGTATTTAAGAACATGACAAGGTTTTTTAAACGTTATCACAATAACGAGCAGACATGTTTTGTCTTTTTGATATGATATATTTTTAGGTATCTTAAGAATAAGTTAACATTGGTAGTTTAATCTTAATTTTTTTAATAAACAAGGATTAAGACTTAATTTTGCATAAGTACGCTTCCACGAAAGTATGCTTAAGAACATTTTAGTTTACATTTTATTAAAAAAATTCAAACCTTTTCTTGAACTGCAGTTAGTCCCGGAACTGCATCCCCACCTCCCGTTTGCTTTCGTTCCTTTCTGTGTCGTCTTGCCTTCGCTACAGTCCGGCACTGCGAAAAAGTATTGTTATTATATATGCCCATAAAACAAACAATTCCATAAGAACAGTCCTATTGAAAAAAACAACAACATGCCAAACGTAAAATGAAACAGGGTACTTTACATAAGACTTTGGAGAATTGTGGCATAATGATAATGTAAACTTTCTAACACTACTTATCTGAGTGAATATCACAGGTTTTAGTCTATTGGTAACCAGTTAACTTTTATAAGGATACAATGTTTTATTTATCTTTAATATAAATAATATCCTCGATTACCGTAAATTCGCGACCTTAACATTAAATGTCAATATTAAAATAAAAACGCATAAAAAAATAACGAAAACAAACATTAACCTTTTAAAATAAATTCATTCTTCGCTTCATTCCATTGTGATTTCCAAACAATGTTTTTAAAGCTCTTAAATGTCAATATTGTTGACATAAGTGTAAAGCGTCAGCCATTTTGTTTTACTACCCTTGATTCGCGGGTATGACGTCATAAAAAAAATCATTGCAATGTTGAATAATCAGGCCAAGCTAACTTTTTTTAACAGTTTAAATTGGTTTCTGGTGCAAATGAAACATTTAACAAAAAAGTCAAACACGAAATAACAATAAAATATTAACATATGAACAGGGTAAATTGCATGGAAAATGGGAGCAGCTCACATAACAACTGTGTCTGGGTGTATTTTTTCAAAGACTCTGTGACGTAATGTATTTTTAGGCAATCTGTATAATTTTGATGCTCTAAGAACGGACATATTCATCTCCTTAACAGCTTTGTAAGTATTTATCAAGGAAGTCGGTGAATAAAGCTTATACTTCTTGCAACAATGCTTAGTGATGGCCTTAAAAAAAAAAAAAAATACATAGAAATTAGCTTAATTGTCATGGTCTAAGAAACACACAATAAATCATGTGTTGGAATCACTCATGTTTTCGAAGCGTAACATTTCCATATAAGGAAATGCTACTACAACAGCAGACGACAACACAAAATCGTGATATCTGATTTTTACTTAATATATATGAAATTCGATTGCCGGGTATTATTGGTGTTAAGAAAATATGGTATTTTTGCTAATTGATTCTAATTCACACTTTTTACTTGTTTAAAACGCATTATTTTTTCACAAATCTTCAATCGTTCCAGGGATGGAAACTAACGTTTTACAATTGGTTGCCCACACGGGCAACCATCTTTACTATTTTGGTTGCCCAGCTAAAGACTAACGAGCCCAGTACAATGTACATGTACACTCTTTCTGTGTATAATGTCTTAATATGAGTCTGAGTTGAATAATTACATTGGCCTTTATGAATAAATATTATTAAAATGATTAATCAACAGTCGCCAATTTTATTAAATGTTTAATTGTACTTGAATATTTCAAGCTTAAAAAAAGTTGTTGCCCGGCTGGACTACCAACTTTTGAATTTAAGTTGCCCAGGCTAAAATCTACTTGCCTCGGGCTCACGGGCAACCACTAATGTCCATCCCTGCGTTCCAATCGAGTAAACAATCATTTGCATATCGCCAAGATCACGCATGCGCAGAAACAAATATTGGTACCGGTTACATGACGAAAACAAAATCCGCGAATCTAGGTTAGTCGCGAATTTAGGTGAGTCGTCGATAGCATTTACCTTCAGATCTTTCCATTTGCTCTTCATATCGTCCATGGACCTCCCGTTTCCTCCGACCGCATTAATCCTACGTGAACAAAAACGAAAATTAATGAGGGTTCGTGCAAACCCATTATATCCATTATGGCGGATGCAGATACGAAAAATTCCTTCACATAGATAGATCTACATCGAGATTTTGCTTTTCATTAAGCAGTCAAGTTAAACCCGAAAAGGGAGTTAGACAGTATTGATATATAGATAGATTTACAATACCATGTATTCTTCTAAACAAACAAACTATACATACACTGTAAGCAAAGCAACCCAAACTGCGAGTATCACTTAAACAAATGACAGAAATTAAACATGTTTAACACAAAATCTTCGAACTCGCAGTGGCCCATTGATTGACAGCTGTCAACTGAACAAACTTGCATAAAACAATACGTACGATTCTAAAACAGTGGAAACTTCTTCTACATTTCTTCATTCGTGACTTTTTCGGAGAATTTTCCGAAAAGAATATCCCGATACGTCAACTAGGACGTCTGTCTCTTCGCGAGTCTAGTTACAACTTCTCGACGCCATTTTTGTTTACAGGTCGTCTGATAGTTGCGCGCATTAATGACGTCACGATTTTCGGAAAAAGTGGCGTTTAACCTATTGAAACTTGCAACCGCATTGTTGAAACGGATTTAGCCAGGAGTTGCAAATCGATGACAAAAGTTGCAACTTTGCAAATGCAACTGCAACTGCGCTGCAACCGTTAATGAAACGGCTCCCAGGGTTTTAATATTTTGGGTGTATATCGTATAGTGGTCCTCTACAGAGATTGTTTAAACCATGTCCATGGGGTCAAAATTGGGCGGGTTCCAGGAATCCCCTGATTAATACACACTTATAAAGTAAATAAATGAAAAATAGTTCCCTAAAACCACAAATCCCATAGCTTTGAAATTTGGTTTGAAACATCAGATAGTGGTCTTCCATAAAGTTTGTTCAAATCAAATATGTCCATTGATACATCTTTGTCCAGGGTCAAAATTTACCCTGAAGATATGGGTGTGAAATATTTTTTATATTGAATATATATTTTATATGTGCCCTCAGATTGTGATCCTCTACATTCAAATCATAATCCTTGGGTCGAAAATATCCACACCCACATTACACAGAACATTACACAGAACATTACACAGAAGAGTGATATAGGGAAATGTGGCCCTCTTGGTTTATATTGTGATGTATTTTCTTTGAGTTGATATGATTTATCCTATAGAGACATAGCCTTGTATGTTTGTGCAAAAATCAAATCAAAAATATGTTCTAATGAACTGCATGTGCGAAAAAAACAAAAAAATGTTTTTAGATTCTTAAAAAATATTGTTTCACTATTCATCTTTTTTTAAATAGTACATCCAATCTCAAATTGTGATTATGAACCTGCTAATTGGGTTATCATGATATCTACATGTGTTTACCACAATCTTGTTTTAGATAAAACGTATTTCGTTTTTCTTTGTATCATAATTGGTCACACAGATTCATGTTCAACCGGGAAACCAGGTAAAAATATGTTATTGGACAGTAATTTATCATGAATGTGCACAATGAGAGAACTTGAGCGTTAATTTGAATCACATACTTCATAAACAAATTTGCATTGCCAACATATCCTACAATTATTTTTTTTATAAGAAAAGAATAGCTCGTTTGCCGCCAAAGCCGTTAGTATGTCAATATGTTACTACACATTCTATGTTACTATGTAACTATGTCACTACATGACTGAACTTCTAGTTCAATAAGTTTGCATTCTCAAATATAATATAGTCACCATTCTTGGCTTCCCGGTTGAGGTGGAAAAAAGCGTGCATGGAAGACCGCTGGAAAGCTACCTCTTGTTATTTAGATACGTAGCGCACCTATCTACGTTATCTTACTCCAACGCATATTGGTCGAGGGAAAACAATTGAACGATGATATGAAACATGAAAGTTGAAAAAAGTCACGTAAGGATATTAAAACTTGACAGTATTGTATTTTCTGAAAACTGATAGCGTATATCTAGATAAATGCGTCATTAAATGGGTAAATAAATTTAGTGTATAATTTGATGCATAAACGTATATTTCACTAAAACGTGACGACGATTTTAAACTTTGTATTACGATATTATAACGGACAATAGTATTATATATTTGCTACAAAGCGTTTTATTGTCAAATACCAACATACTCTTCAAAGAAAACAAAATGGACGCATGGAAACCACTTCTACGTGACTTACAACGACAAAGAGGGCCTACGCCGCAACAACCAAACGCGTTAGACGTAGTTGGACTTACCAGACCAGACGAGCATGACGTCACTGAAGCCACATCCCGGCGACCGCGTGGTCACAGTTGCAAACGTTGCAATGTACCCGGATGTACAAAGTCGTGCGCAAGGTGCATGCAAGTGTTCTTCTGCTCGAAGTCCTGCCAAACGTGCGACTGGCCGACTCACAAGCATACGTGCAAAGGGGTAAGAAGGGTTCGACTATTTTGTTATGAAAAGACGTATGTTCGTACATAGAAAAGCCTTTCAGCAGTTTATTTTGTTTGTGCGCGAGTGTATGTGTACATTAATCGCCTGGTTGAACAAATACTCTTCGCTTCGACAGTTTGTATGTTTAATGGTGCTTGTTCAATGCTTTGCAGGACTCGATTCGAACGTGCAAACGAATACTTTTAAGGCTCAAATATAACTTCGCTCCTTGATTCACAACAATCAGAGTGTCTATCAAATGTATTACATTGTGATTTTATTTGAACATGTTCACTATTTTACATGACAATTTTACTCAAACGAGTTATGCGAGGAAATTTTCTGCATGTTTAGCACATAATTTGTCCATCTTAGGTCAGTTAAAATAGACAAAATCATATCACATATTAATATTTTTCGGTGAGATACAATTTCTTTTTAAACTTTCAAGCCCTTTGCTAAAAACATCGGGCACTCGTCATCTCATGCACTTTTTTATTACACTTGTCAATCAAATTTATGGGTAGTAATTGTTTGTTTACAAAAACAAAGTGCCTTAACCCGGATAATAAACTATATTGTTTAAAATGTCAATGGTGTCATAATGTTGTTGTTTAAAGTTGGAGGACCCTGGTGCCAGCCAGACTCCTGTGGCCGATGGAAGAACCGAGTTGGTTTTACTGACATTACAAGAAATCTTCCCTACAGAGAACGACCATGTTGTCTATGTTGTCGAACATACGTTTCTGGTCAAGAGGCAGTTGAATTAGTGGACTTTGAGACATGAATAGATCAGCATACACATTTCTCAAATTAAGGTTGAGAGCGCTATGTTTCTTGTACATATAATTCAGATTTATTCATAACTGGTTGCCAGATGCATCTAAAAAATGTTGCCCCGGCTATCAACCATTTTATTGATTGTGGTTCTGCTGATTTTGTATTTCAAAAAATTGTAATTATGTTAAATTAAAGTTTTGTTTACGAATTTTTATGAATATGTATACTTTACATACTATATTTTTAATCGTTCAACTCATCATTTAATAGTTAATTAACACTAAACTACGTTCAATCATATAAAATCTGTCGAAGCCTATAATATTATGCCGTACACTCGTTTTTGTTTCAGTTGATATTATGTTCATGAATTGTATGATTTATATTTTATTTATGTTTTCAAAATTGTTTTGTCCATTTATCAAAGTTGTTTAAATTGTCAAGCCAAAAATAATAAAGTTATACATGGATGGTCTGCTATAATTCATTTCGCCCTTGACCTCGCTCAATATTTTGAAACTCTCGCTTAATGACGAAAATCAAGGTATTCTCATATTTTATAATATCAAAATAAATGCAAACTGTGCGCAAAGTACCCGCTAAGTCGCCTTATGTACTCCGGTAATTGTCGTTTTTCTTAGATTTCTGTAGTTTTCTCAAACATTCAGGAACAATAAACAATGAAAATTGTACATCGTCTGAACACACTTTATTTTGACGCGTTTGCTATTCAAGATGACAAACAACGAAAAAATACAACATTTTTTGCTTTATTACATGCTTAGAATATTTTGTACAAAGTTTTGCACGTTGTTTAAGCTTTTTAAGATCTGTGGCGAGGAATTTGGAAAATAGTACATCGTCTGAACGGTATTTGTTTGAGAACATCGTCTGAACGGTTCTGAGTACATCATCTGAACTGCTTCTTTTTTCACTTTTAATGTGATGTTTATCATAAAAAGTGTTACTTGAACGTCTCCGGAAACGCATGTTGCGCGTTAAATCCTCGCTCGGGTGCTAAAATTTCTAGCAGACCAATAATTTCTGCAAATTTAACGTTTAAGTAACAAGGACATATTCTCGCTCTTTCTCCTATCTGGACGTCCACTGAGGTAGGTGTTTAAAATGATCAAATCGATAGGCGCTTCGCCGAAAATTCTACAATTACCTGTACTACCTTCGCCGCAAAAATAATCATTGCCCAAGAAGGCGGAGTTTTCAGCCACAGAAAAAAACGATATTATCCAATTAAAACGCCCTAGGTTCGCTTTGAAATGACGTTTCGAGAAGTTACCAAGTTCTCCAGTATAGACAGAAAATGCAGTTGACTCACTCTTTCTCTATTTAATCGTGTTGTTAAAAAGACCAATTCAATGTTAAATACACATCTTTTTTGCTTAATAATAAATCCGCTCTCAAATAAAAAATCGTTATCGAAAGCCACATTTTTTTAATTTAAACCAACTTAAGGTCGTTCACCACGTGATCATCTATATCGAATAATAACCTTGACGTTTGAAGCGCGTTTGCACGAAGTGCACGAGGAAGTCTTACCGGTAAAAACACTCTTTATTTATTAATTTTTTTCTCCACCTATTGATTTGCGTTATTTATGGACACGTTCAGATTGGGTTTAACATTTGTATTCAAAAGCGACCTGAGTAGCAGGGTTTGAAAATGACGTCATTTCGCAAAATCTGATGTGCACTGGAAATAAACTTCCGGAATAATGATACCTTAAGTTTCGATGCAACATAAGCGAATCTTGACAGCAAAATTGTCAAATACTGTACTTTAGGCTGTGTTTCATACATCCATAAAGCTTTAACGTTATTAAATAAAAATAGGCACTTATGCAATATACTCGGAACTTAAATGCACTATATTACATCATTTGAAATTTTAATATAAGGGAGGAATAGAGGGGAACCCCGACAAAATCCACCATTATCGGTATCCGTCCACCTGCCAAAAATAAACAATGACCTGCTAACGAAATCATAAATTTGAACATTATAAATGTTCTGCAACCCATACAGAATTCATTGTTCAGGCAATGTACTCGGAATATGAAAACCGTTCAGACGATGTACCGAAACTAAAAAAAACTAGATTTATACGAGGTGTAATTTAATGTGGAAATTATTACCAGAATTATATAACTGTACGGTGACGATCCATTTTATTTGCATCCAAATAGAAAAGAACTAACCAACTGATTGGTAAATAACCTGGTAATACAATTTGCTAATCAGTTGGTTGGTTCCATTCTATTTGGATGCAAATACAATGGATCGTTACCGTACAGTTATATAATTATAGTAATAATTTCCACATTAAATTACACCTCGTATAGATCTAGTTTTTTTCAGTACATCCTCTGAGCGGTTTTCATATTCCGATTACATTGTCTGAACAATGAACTCTGTATGGGTTGTAGAACATTTATAATGTTCAAATTTATGATTTCGTTAGCAGGTCATTGTTTATTTGTCAGGTACACGGATACCGATAATAGTGGATTTTGTCTGGGATCCTCTCTATTCCTCCCTTGTTTTAAAATTACAAATGATGTAATATAGTGCATTTAGGTACCGCGTATATTGCATAAGTGCCTATTTTTATTTAACAACGTTAAAGCTTTATGGATGTATGAAACACAGCCTAAAGTACAGTATTTGATAATTTCGCTGTCAAGATACGCTGTTGTTGCATCGAAACTTAAGGTATCATTATTCCTGAAGTTTATTTCCAATGCACGTCAGATTTTCCGCAATGACGTCATTTTCAAACCATGCTACTCACGTCGCTTTTGAATACGAATGTTAAACCCAATCTGAACGTGTCCATAAATAACACAAATTAGGACGTATGCGGCAGTTTCAATGCAAATTTTCTTGTACCTAGAATTTGATCATTTTTGGTAATTAGCTAGAACCATCTGTTGTGGATAGATTTTTTATAAAAAACATGGGTCACCAGTGTTGTTATCTTTTTATTCGCACTTCAACAACATACCTATTTTAGCATAAATATATATTAAAAATAAGGCAAACACATCCAAATCGCGTATATTAGTGATACAACTGTTGAAAAAACTTATATCTTTCTCTGTTTGTATACTACTGACTTAACTTTACTGCAAATTCATAAAAAAAACATAAATGGATTTTCGGGGCATTAATTTATGAAAAACAACAACAACGGAATTTCACATATGAAAATCAATTCCATGCATGTTACTGTTATTATTATTTAAGCCCTTCTCATACCTAAATGTTATCCAAATTTACCCAAATGTTTCATTATTTATTACCTTATAAAAATATAAAAAGAAAAACATAGGTCACCATGGTCGTTTGTTAACAATCGAAGTTTATCTGCATGTAGAATAATACAATTAACAACAAATCAAAACAATATACATGGAAAAGTTTGAAACACAAACTAGTGAATGTATGCCAAAGCAAAAGTAGAGTAAGATTTAAATAAAGCACAAATAATGTGTAACCAATTCAGTAAAAGTAGGTTAAAACAGCAACCAAAACAAGATGTGAGCAATACATTTAAAGGAGCATATCAACGGTATTAATTGTAATTCTTAACATAACTTGACCATTGTTTGGCTGTATGCCAATGCAAAAGTAGATTCCATTTTAATCAAGGCCCAAATATTAATAATATGTATTGAGATCAGTAAAAGTAGGCAGTAGCCAACTAAAAACAGATGTATATAAGACACTTAAAGGGGTACATCAACGGTATTAATTGTATGACTTGACCAATCACGGCATTCCATTGTTTTGCATAAATGTATCTTTAAGCAGTTATATATTATTGGAATTGGTAAGAAAATGAATACGCAAAACAATGTATACACACAGTTAATGTACGATATAACCATACTCCAACCAAAGTAATTTAATTATTTGAAAACCTGTACACACTACTAAAATGTGTACATGTGAATAGAATTACAACAGAATACAATGTGTTCGTATATGTTAAACAACCATTCACAACATACATGAACTTCGGTATCTTTCATAAGTGTTTTGGAAATTATAATTGATATGCCACTGTAAGGTATCATACTGAAATCAATATTGATTTTTTTAAGTCTACATTGACTGACATTTTTTTAAAGTAAATCATTCATTTTGAGGACATTTTGATAAGGTGTGATTAATTTGTTTGTTTCTGATAGAATTATATATATGTATGTAGTTTGCTACAGCTATCTTTAACCGGTATCTAAATGAATAAAAAATCAAGGATCGACAGTGTTGTTTATTTTTCATTAAATATAACGCCTGTTTCAATGAATGTGTTTACGTCACAAAAATGCCATACAGACCAACATTGCGCACATCCATGTGAAAACCTTTGAAAAAAATAAAACGTTTTCCTCTATAATAATGTATAAGTATGATATATATATATATATATATATATATATATATATATATATATATATATATATATATATATATATATATATATATATATATATATATATATATATATATTTTAGATTTTCAACATAAAAAGTCCCAAAATTCATATAAAACAAATACTTGGCATTATCAAGTTCCCGCATGCTACACGTGGTTGCATGGCACGTCTTTATTAGTTTAATTCTTTCATAAACTATCAAGAATTATTTAACAATATTTAGATAGAATGGTTAAGATGTAAGGCAAACGTTCGTTTTCTTTGATGTTACTTGTGTTTTATAAAAGTGTTGCACTTGCGGTACCCGCATGTTTTCAAATACAATGCTTAGCGATCGGACAGACTGAATTTGTGTTGTTGTTCATCTTTTTTTAAGGGTTTACAAATCATAAACTAAACATTTTTGTTCTTATCAAATTTATCAAAGAGAAATATGATATGCGAACGAAAAACACAATACTATTCGCGTGTATCTATTTGCACGTCGAGCAAGATGCAACCCCACCCGCACTTGATGCAGAAGTGGTATAGCGTCGTGAATAAATGCTATTCATTCATCATTGATTCTATGTATAAAATATATCAAACAACACCGTATGAACGTTGATTTACTTAGTAAATGTGTGAGAAATGTTTTAGATAAAACGTATTTTCGTCCGATATTATTTGTTGCATTATTGGTCACAAAGATAAATATTCAACTGGGAAACCAAGTAAAAACAAAACATAAATGGACGGTTTTATATGATGAGAACGGATAATAAGAGAATGTGAAGGATCTGTAACCTTTTAAATCACCAAATCCTTTATCTATGTCACATACTTCCGCAAAAATAAACAAATTTGCATAACCACCAATTTCTACAATAGTGGTTTAAAACAGAAAACCATAACTCGTTTGCCGCTAAATCTGCTTCTGTGTCACTATGTTGCTACACAACAAGTACAATACTACAAACTCATAGTACAATAAGTTTGCTTATTCAAATATACTTGAGTCACCATTCTTGGCTTCCCGGTTGGGGTGGAAACAATGCTTACATTGGAGGCTACTGGAAAGCTACCTCTTATTATTCACAAGCGTAGCGCACCTATTCGTTATCTTCCCCCGACGCAAATCGGCCAGGGGAAACCATTGAACTATAATAAGAAAGCAAAAGTTTAAAAAGTCACGTAAGGATTTTAAAACTTGAAAGTATTAATGCGTCAAAAATACTTTAAGTGTATACTTTTATTTGTGTTAGAGGTTAATAGTACGTCGATAAGAAAGTATCTGCTGTTAAACGTGTTGTAATTTTAAAAAGGTATATTTTACAAGAAAGTGACTACGATTATTTTTCTGTATTAGGATATTATAACGGACACTAGTATTATATATTATCTATATTTTTTTTAAACATCAAGATAGTTGTCATATTCTTTAAAGAAAATAAAATGGACGCATGGAAAACAGTCCTGCGTGACTTACACAGACAAAGAAGGCTTTTGCCACAACGACCAAATACGTTGGACGTAAATGGACCTACCAGACCGGACGACCGTGACGTCACCGAAGCCACATCCCGGCGACCATCCATGTGGTCATAGTTGCAAACGTTGCAATGTACCCGGATGTACAAAGTCGTGCGCAAGGTGCATGAAAATGTTCTACTGCTCCAAGTCCTGCCAAACGTGCGACTGGCCGACTCACAAGCGGACGTTCAAAAGGGTAAGAAGGGTCGACTGTTTTGTTATGAAAAGACTATGTTAGTACATAGAAAAACCTTTCGGCAGTTACTTTTGTTTGTGCGCGAGTGTATGTGTACATTAATTGCCTGGTTGAACAAAAATTTTTAGCAGTTTGTATGTTCAATGTTGCTTGTTCAATGCTTTGCAGGACTTTATTCGAACGTGCAAACGAATACTTTTAAGGCTCAAATATAAATTCGCTCCTTGATTAACAACTCTCAGAGTGTCTATCAAATATACTACTCTTTGATTTTACATGTTCACTATTTTACATGACAATGTTACTCAAACGAGTTATGCGAAGATATTTTCTGCATGGTTAGCACATCATTTGTCAATCATAGGTCAGTTTAAATAGACAAAATCATTAATATCACATATTAACATTTTTCGTTGAGATACAATTTTTTGTTTAAACTTTCAAGCCTTTTGATAAATACCTCGGACACTCGTCATCTCATGCACTATTGTTATTACACTTGACAATCGATTGTGTGTGTAGTAATTGTTTGTTAACAAAGCCAAAGTGCCTAAACCCGGATAATAAACTATATTTGTTTAAACTGTCAATCGTGTCATACTATTATTGTTTAAAGTTGGAGGACCCTGGTGCGAGCCAGACTTCTGGTGCCGATGGTAGGACAGAGTTTGTTTTACTGACATTACAAGAAATCTTCCCTACAGAGAACGATCATGTTTTCTATGTTGTCGAGCATACGTTTCTGGTCGAGAGGCAGTTGAATTAGTTGACTTAGAGACATGAATATACCAGAATACACATTTCTCAAATAATAAAATTAAAGTTGAGAGTGGTATTTTTCTTGTACATATAACTCAGATTTTTTTTAAATAAATATATTTTTTATTAGTTTTTAATCGTTCAACTCCCAATTTATTAGTTAATTAACACTAAACTACTTTCTATCATATAACATCTATCAAAGCCTATAATATTATGCACATAAAAATCGTTTTTTGTTTCTGTTAATATTATGTTCATTTATTGTATGTTTGTTATTTTATTTATTTTTTCAACATTGTTGTGTCCATTTATCAAAGTTTTAAAATTGTCATGCCAACAATAATAAAGTCATGCATGTAGTAACAAATTATTATCTTTTTTTTATAAAACGCATATGGTTTGGCGTCATCTCGACAATATCGAGATGATATACACTTCATATAATAAACGGGTATCAGCTTATAGGTAAAAATAAAAACTGAAAACAAACGTTTTTGTTTCGTTCGCTTAAATTATGTCATATCTTACCGACCCGCCACATTTAAATAGTAGATAGACATATGTATTAAAGCTGGATGGATCTGCTATATTGCATTTCGCCCTTGATCTCGCTCAGTATTTTGAAACTTACACATATTCATTTATGCCCAGCCTATCCAAAACGAGCCCCTCTATAAAAACGTGGATATCTTTACTACTTTTCTAATGTAATAAGCCAAAGATGCTCTTCAGTACCACATATCCGCTCGCAACATTAAATGTTAAATTTCAAATTAAAAGGTACGGCACATCAAACAAGGGTCGAATTCTATTGCCAAAACAGGATAAGGCATACTGAACCAATTCGTCGTTACAGTAATTAAAGTCAAATATAAATTTGATGAAACGATAGGTATTGCATGATGATCCTGATGATAATGACAATGCTGATGATGATAATGATGATGTGCAAAAACATTTTTATGTCCACCAGTATATACTGGGGGACATATTGTTTTTGCCCTGTCGGTTGGTCTGTTGGTTTGTTGGTTTGCGCCAACTTTAACATTTGCTATAACTTTTGCAATATTGAAGATACCAACTTGATATTTGGCATGCATGTGTATCTCATGAAGCTGCACATTTTTAGTGGTGAAAGGTCAAGGTCAAGGTCATCCTTTAAGGTCAAAGGTAAAATTTATGGGTCAAAATCGCTAAAAAGTGGACATAGTGTTTCACAAACACATCTTGTTTATATCAATATTTGATCAATGAGGACCAGCGTGCAGCATAAATGTGTTATGTGTGCAAAATCAGTTTAGAAAGAAAGATTACGCACCCCACCCCTATTTCCGATCATGAAATACCCGAATCGCTCCTCAATTTAAGCGTCGTGTCATGAGAAAAAAGGATTAAAAATAATAATTAAAAAATCTAGAATTCGATATATGCGGTTGCTAAGGTAAAGAGTGTTTTGTTTGTAAAAGTATTTTACTATAATTTCAAAAAGTGGCATATAACGAAATATAATTGTAAAACCGTTTAGATACGCTTAAACCTTTCAAAAATTGTGAAACAAAATGACCCTACCTACCAACATATAACCGGATTTTTTTAACACATTTTTCAAGAGGGTAAGAGTATTGGTTAGTTCGTTTGATTATTAAAATTTGATTTTAATAAAAGCAGACGTTTCCATGAAACTCAAATCTCGTACTATTGGCTAAATATTGCTTATGTCAATCGTAGTTAGTTTATTTTCTGTTCAGTGTTCACTATAAATGACCGATTGAGGAAGCAAAATAGGTGGTTGATCCGCATGGGAGCCAGTTTCATGAACATTTCTCACGCAGAAATTTGCCGGAAGAGAAATACAATACGCGTTTAATATGGAGTTCTTTGCGGGGCATGTTAATACAGTGTGTGTTGTATTTCATTCATGAAATTTGTATCGATTTATTTGTCTCGAATGTCAGCAAATACTTTATAACCAGCAAATCATATAACTCTTTACTAAGGCAACCTCAGTTAAACATCTGTGGGCACTTTCTTTGAATGACCAATAGTACAACAAATGCAAATCTAAATATTATTTTTTGCACTCAAATACAATATTGTCACACTTAAAGTCGTAATTATACTTCATTTTGCAAACAATAAATTTGGCCAACCAAAGATAGCGGAGCATATTATTAACTACTCACAGACTTCTACTCGGCTATTTCGTTTCAGCTCTCAAACATGGATTAACGTAAAATAACGCGTCATTTTCAATTTTGTATTAAATAGGGCAGATTTGTGTTCACATATGTGAACAACGATACATATTTTTTAAGCGAGTGCTTCATTATTAGATATTTAAATGCTGGCCTTGTCTTTTATTTTACCATATTCTTCTAATTTGTGTTGCTTAAGCTAAGGCGGAACGAGTTTTAACAACATTTGCGTGTTTGTCAACCTCTTGATCTACACACTGTATCTCATGTTGACCAATTAACCCTTCAAAACGTGTTATTTTATATTTCTCTCAAGAAACATTGTCTTCATACAAATGAATAATGTGGTAACAGATTAGACATGGTCGGAATCATATATGGAACAACTGAACACTCACTAGAATTAAAATGTAAAAAAAAATCCAATAAAAAGTCAACGCATGTTGGCCATATTACTACATAGACTGTGTGCTCCCAATTAAAAAATAATGTGGCATAATTAACGTTCACCTTATGCTAACGAATAACACTTGTATTCCAGCTTTGTGACACATGCCTATAATATTAGGCAAATTATCTCGACCATGTTCGATAATCAGCTAAATCGTCTAAGTAATTGTAGAGGTATGACCCTCAAGTTTAGTTCTATGCATCTCAGTGTTTTTTCCCGTTCTTCTACAAACTTGGTGGACATTATTGTGTGCATAATAATTCAAATGTTCACTCACCAAAGTAGCTGTTATTTTATGGTTCTTGATTAAAAATTTTCATCCGCTCTTCAACTACACCATACACAGCAAAAGTGACATTAAGTGCTTATAGCAATAATGTTTTCCTCCATGTGTACGCAATTGTATGGGAATCTAACCCGCAATATATTAACAATTGTTCAACAAAAATCTAATTTATTGTCAATAAGCTCTTAACAGTGACGCGTTCGTTAATCGCTTCAACATGGCAAACGTAACGGCACAAGATTTAAACAGAAATGTTTTTCGTGAAATATTCTGGGTGACCTATTTTATTGGACTTGAAACTGTGTTAGGTTTCATCGGAAATGTGATTGTTATTCTGGTGTTTGCCTTTCGTTATCATCGCTGTAACTTCTGTTGCTTTGTTCTATGCCTGGGAATACTGGATCTTTTTAGTGTGTTCACAACACTTCCGGGAGAGATGGTCACCCAGATCTACTGGTACATCTACCCACCGATCGAATGGTTCTGCAAACTGAAGTCCTTCTTTAACATGTTCACAATCACCGGAGAAGCATTCTGCCTTTGCGCTATCGCTCTGGACCGCTTCCTGAAACTCTACAGACCTCATGGTTGGCAGATACGGCAAAGACAGGCTGTCATTATTTGCGCTGTAATCTTCGTAATGGCTTCGATTTTGGCTGCGCCTGATCCATTGCTTTGGGGAATGCACAAATACACGGTCGCAACCACCAATGTGACCGTAGTTCTTTGCGAGAAAGACCAAGATTATCTTGACAGCGGGCGACACCACGTGTATATATCGGCCGCCTCCGTTATTACTGCGTGTGTCCTAGTCGCGACGATCGCGCTATATGTCCCACTCGCATGCTCAATGCAGGGCCAAAGGAAAGACGGACACAGAGTAAAGGCAAACGATACACACATTTCCAGAAGTAGATTGGAAAGTGGTAGTAGCAAATATATAGAAATGGTTTTGACCTCAAATGTCAATAAGTCCGAGCAAATATTGTCAAAGACAAATATAATAACTAACAAGGATAATGGCGATATAGGAAGATTATGTATTTCCAAAAGCAAATCCGAAGAACCCCAGTCGACGCAAGATGTGATGGAGCCGACAACTTCACACGAGCCATCGGCCAAACAAATGTATAAAACTAAATCAACAGAATCTGTTCATATAACTAATGTAAATGTCGTCGGAAACAAAGAGACAGCCAATATGACACGCGACGCTAGAAATCGAAAGAGAGTAACTAAGTGGTCTGGAAAGAAGTCTTTAGGACATAGAACAAAAACGAAGATACCGATTATTTTAAGCGCCATCTTTACATCAACCTCTCTCCTGTACATGTCGCTGTTAGCCGCTCTTAGTGACAACACCAACTTTGTGCATGGCAACTATGGGATATATTTGTTTGCATTACGATTGGTATTTATCAATCACGTGATCAACCCGTTTGTTTACTGGTTCTTGGACAGGGAATTTCAGGAAATATTACGTAGGACAATTTATAACATGTTTACACGAATTCGGTAATGATTCATTGTCAAATTCAAAATGAAATTATAGCACGACATTACTAGCGTTCATATGAAACGTTGTGTACACTTATAATCAGATACACGATCATTTTTCAGTGTAGCTGTCTTTGCCCTTTTTTAACATTGATTTCTTGCGTTTATTTTTAATATGCAGGGAGAAAAATTGACGCCTATCGAACTGGGCACATTTTCTTAATTTAGAGAATGCAATCTTACTGCAATTGTTAGACCTATAACAAAAACGGTTGCACACATTTCAGGATTAATTATTAGACAATAGTTTACATTATTCGGTAGAATAAAATAGAAAGCGTATCCATGACTTACGCTATTATGTTTATTATTGTATTATTGTTATTTTTTAACAATGTTTTGTTTATTTATAAATGGTGTTGAAATTGTCAAGCAAACATAATACATTTAGGCATATAGTATACAAATATTATTTTATAACACGTAAATGGTGTTGCGTTATCGGTACACTCATGTAACATTCATTTACACTATGATGGTACACCCGGACGCGCTTCATTCCGAAAATATCCAGACCGGACACACTTAATAATGTTAAACGGGTATCAGCATATATTTTTTACATAAGGCTTTTTTGCCTGTTGCATACCGGACCAACACGCACCGATCGTTTTACGTAGATTGGCTTGTATTGAAACGGCAACAACTGGATGTTTCTGCAATATTAATTTCGCTCGCTGAGCTTGCTTAGTTGTGTTAAACTAATACATATCCATTTTTGCAACGTATATGGTCATATTTAAGGGGGTCAAAACTTTATACATTCTTTATGTTCTCGCTTTTCATACCTTAATTGGTCAAAGATGTACTCTAAAACTTCAGTAGCACATACAAGACATAGCACGCTCGTAACATTAAATTTCACATACGCAATTAGAGCGCAAGCAAACAAAACGATGATAAGATTCTACTGTTAAATCAAACATATGACATACGGAACCAAAATGTTGTTATAGAAATTACAGTCAAATATAATTTCAATGAAATGCCACGTATTGAATGATGGTGATGACATGATGATAATGACCATGAGGATGACGATAATGATTATGTGCACAAATATTCATTCATCATATGCAAAGTATTAATATGCTACAAATTATAGAATTGTATACAATTATGTCACGTTAGTCATTTTGTGATAAGGTATTACAAGGCACCATTGGTGACTTTATCTATGTATGGCGTAATAGTATACAGAATGGTGTTGGTACGTCTGGTAGTGGGAGAAATAAGTTACGTACTTATAGATTGTTTAAACAAGATTATATTATTGAACCATATGTTAAGTCATTTCTATCCCCTAAGTACAGATCTGCTATAGCTAAATTTCGTTGTGGGGCTGCTCCCCTTAAGTTAGAAACTGGAAGATACGAAAACATTACAGAAATTATCATTAAGTAAGCATTTATTATATAGACATATATTACATTTTACTTTTAAGTTTCAGGTTCATACTTCTATAATTGTATTCATTACATTTTTTACAAGGTTATATATCATGTGCAGCAATGACGTTTCCTATATTTTTAGGTCAACATATATCGCTCTACTTGTTAAAAGGGACAAAAATATATAATGCTTGGTGACAGCAAACTACTGTTGTATCAATCTGTGGAGTTATCCCACTTGCCAATACGAAGCAGCTTATATTGTCAAGGTGATATCTAAGTAATTATACTGGAGTCTTTTGGTCAATATTTATAATTCAGGGTATTGATATGGACAAAATGAATATTGTCTGCTTATTGTCTTAATTTTTTTATCTATCACTGTCAATAATGTAATGTTTCTTATCTGAACATACATTCTAACTTTAATACAGAAGGTCGTTGCCAACCAGTCCTTTTAGGATCTAATTCTAGCTGGTATTTGCTCTTTTAAAATATTTTTCAATACGCACATTACTGCCTCGATCTACAATATTCGGTATTGTAGGAATGTGTTTTATTTCATGACATTTGTTTTAATCAAAGGTTGGCAATGACAATCTGTTGTTTTTTTATAAAAAAAATGATGTATCATAGACATCTACACTTATGATAAGAATAGTTATTTAAGAAATAATCGACGGGTAACCGTTGGTTATTGTGGTAATAACCAACGGTATGGAGTTCCGATGCGTAGGAATTAAACCACGAGGGCGTAGCCCGAGTGGTTTGATAGCAAGCATCGGAACGACATACCGTTGGTTAATACCGCAATAACCAACGGTTACCCGTCGATTATTTCGATTCTCACACGATTTTATTAATTAATAAGTTATCGGCGATTTAAAGGTTATAAATAAGAATTACTGTATATTAACCGAACCTCCTTCACTTTTCCGTGAAAACGTGACGTCACCACAACAATGAAAATCAAATGACGTCGTCTTCATTCATAAACAGTGCGCGGACAATCAAAGTGACGTCACTTAAAACAACCGTTGGTATATCGGGGTAATAACCAACGGTAGTTTTCCTTCTTTGTATATAGAAAACAAGTCACGTGCCGTGGTAGAATTGTCAATTTGTTACATATTTCAAAACTGTCTATAACAAATCTGTAAAGATTTGCCATGCATGTTTGTCATATTGTATTTTATCTGTATATATTGTACATGTCATGGATTAGACAATAAACGTGAAAACTACATCAGAAGTTGATAATTGAAGATAAACTTGCAACATAACGGTGTTTAAATAGGTTAAGAAAGAAAGTTTACGCCATACGCAATTGCCGATCATCAAAACCTCGAACAGCCCTTTAACTTACGCGTCGTGTCATGAAAAATACATTTGTTAAAGCACTTTAAAGTCAAAGATTGAATGTATGCTGTTGCCATGTTAGACATTGTTTTATTTTCAATATGTTTTTATTTCAATATATTTTTTCAAAAAGTGGGATATAGTGAAATACAATTGTAAAACTGTCAAGATACGCGGACCACTTTCACAATTTCTATTTTTGAAATCGCCAAATCTACCTACATATAACCAGTCTTTTAAACTTATTTTGTAAGTGTATGATAAACCATAGGATTGTTCGATTAATTCATCAAACATTTTCTCAAATACAGACAGAATGTTGCAAGTAACTTTACATAAACTCAAATCTCGTTCGATGTGTTAAATAATGTTCGCGTCAATCGTTCTTAGTTATATGTTCTGTTAAGTGTTCATTAATAATGAACAATTTACATTCAATTACTAGCGATGATCCGTGTAGGTCATCAACTTCCTCCTTTAGTCCGTTGTGAACATTTCTCACGCTGAACATGCCGGAAGACAAATACAAGTCGCGCGCGTTTAATTTGGAAAACTGTGCGGGACATGTGAATACAACTATTTTTTCGTATTTCATTTACGAAATGGTCATCGATGTATTTGCCTTCAAAGTAACTTCCAGCAAATCATAAAACCCAATATTTAGGCAACCACAGTTAACCATTTGGAGAATTTTAGTGTGAATAATCAATAGTATTACAAATGCAATTCTAAATATTTACTATGCACACATTACCTTATTGAAAAATTTTACGATTAAGGTCATATTACTTTTAAACTGCATCTGTTCAGAATTTTAAATTTGTGTACGATAAATATTCCCAACTAAGGAAGGCGTATATTATTTACTACATTCAGTCACTCTGTTCGACTATTTTGTTTCCGCCCTCTAACATGCATGAATGTATAATGATACATCATTAGTTTTAGTCTTTGTAGTAAATATGGTAAACTTTGTTAATAAATGTGACAAACGATACATTTTCATTCATATGTCTGCTTCATTGTTGAATATTTGAATTTTGGCCATGGCTGTTATTTTACCAAAGTCATCCAATGCGTTTTTGTTAAGCCAAGGCAGCTATAGGTTTAACACAATTTGCTTGTATTTTACCAGTCGATCTATTAACTTAGCCTCATGCGGACACATTCTCCATTCATTTTTTTATATGTAAGATTTTTCTTCTCAAGAAATAATCTCTACATACAACGGAATAATGTGGTAAAAGAAAAGACATGGTTGAATACATATTGAACAATTTAATACTCACCAGAATTTAAAAGGAACGGTTTTCCAAAAATAAAGAAATCCACAACAGTCGATCATATTGAATACATAGACTATGTGTTCCCGCTTAAAATATTCATAATTTATGTTCAGCCCCTTGTTAAGAAAACACTTTTATTCCGACTTTATAACACATGCTTATAATTAAGTAAATTTATCTCGGCCATTTTCAATAATCACATACATCGCACAGGTAATTGTTAAGTTCTGACCTCAATTTTAATTGTTTGTGTCTTTTTTTTTCCGTCCGGTTTCTTAAAACTCTTGGACATTATTGTGGGTAACTGTTAAAAAAAGTTCAGAAACGAAAGTAGGTGTAGAGTTATGTTTATCATATTTTGATAAGACTTTTAAGCCTTTTCGCTAGATTTAACATTTTTATACACAGCAAATGTGACGTTAAAGTGCGTATGGCTATTATTTTTACTCCATGCAGGGTATGCAGTTTTATAAGAATTTAACTGTACATAATTATATTCATAATGGTTTAACTAATATCTCATTTATAGCCAATAACAACTTCGCTTCGCAAATCGCTTCGACTTGACGAACGTACTAGCAGATTGTTCTAATATAAATATGTGTTCGTGAAATTTATGTGGGTCTCAGTAGAGCGCCCCAGGGCCTTTGTCCAACTTGTTATCGCTTAGAGCATGATCTTAGTTATGGTTAAAGGCAAATGCAAACGATGGTCGTAAAATGTTCACCCAACCATCAGTCAAAGTTTTAACAGGAAAGTTACATAACAAAGATACATATAAATGGTTGGAAACTACAGTTCTCGTAATGTAAATATAAGAACAGAAAAGAACAGATAGTTTTTTACAACTTATACATGTGAATATAGTATTTATTGTTTACGCTTTTTATATTTAGAAATGACACGTGAGAATATATACCACATTGCAATACAGATGTAAAGTAAAGAAGAAAATTCAATACACGATCAATACACTTACTTTTTACATGGTATTAGTCATATTATTCGTGCACAGTTTCGTAAAACATCGACAATATAATCGACAATATGATTTAAAGAAGTACACATACACTTATTTCAATAACAGTACAACAGTTAATATTACACCATTCATGCATTTCATAAGCTGAGATACTATGAAGAACGATTCCTTTATTAACATACATTACCCATATCAACTTTACTCGTTGATGTCAATAAACTATGGTTCTCAACAAAACATTTATTGATCAAGTAAACACCTTTAATTTTTCTCGTTATGTACAGGACGAGATTTTCGATTATGACATATAATTAATTGTCAAACTATTTATAACAGCACAATACACCCCCTTTCTAATTTATTTGTGTTTTATTACAGGTATTACGAGTAAATGTCTTTTGTGCTACTCTTTATTTTCACGAAAATAATAACACCGATTAAAATTAATTATAAAATGGCAATCTTTTCGATAGTTTGGTGAAGTACATACGTATATATAATGGTTTGGATGTTTCATCGAAAGATTCGATATCGGTAGAACGAGACAGGCTGCATTAAATGAAATTGATCACTAATAATGTCCATACAAAATAACTACAGCACATCTAATTTTAGATGTTGAATGTTCTATTGTATTTATTGTAAATTCATTGGTCACTTTCCTTCGAAAAAAGACAAGTGTATTGAAACAGGAATCTGTCTTGTGATACAGTTTCTTGAGTTTATTAATCCCTATATTACATAATCACAGACATCTCATCCAAATGTAAGTATACGAAAGAACTTATAAATAATATGTACACATGTTCAAACAAGTCAAACTTAAAATAGACAATTATGTGCAGAATTACGATTTGTGCTAAAATGCACTTATATTTAATATCATCATTAAACCGTGCTTAACGAAAAGAATAATATATGCTACATTATTAACGAAATTTAAAGTTCTGATACTAACTCGATGTGCTTTAATCATTAAGATAAGAATGCACTTTATATAATTTATATATCGGTATGCGATCCCGCAGTCTGCTTGTGCTAACATATGTGTATTTTTTCCAAAATTATAATTCTGTTTTTGGTGATAAGGCATTTATGATGTATGTAGTTGTACTAATAATATCTCATACAATTTACAATATGGTGTTCACACCCTGTTTTACAAATCAGTATATCCTATTTTAAACACTTGCCAACATATTTAATTTTCGCATTATTAACACGTGAAATGACAATTGCGTGGACTGGTTAAACACTTCACTACTTTCCAAGTATTGTAGGATATGATTCGCACATCAGAATGTTTTATACAAAAACTGGATACACTGTCCATTTTATAGTTTGACATGAGATTTATAGTCATAATCAATTCTATAACAACACATTTTTGTATAAATTTGTTACATGTATACACACTTTTATTGGCTTGATAAAGAAGACCTATTGAATAAGTAAAGATTATTTCGAAATAAATATACTAAAGTTCAACAGAGCCATTCGATAGTAAAAATAATTTACACATTTGAAGATATTTATGAACACATCACATCTGTACATTATATTATTATTACTTATGTATGAAATAACACACAGGAAAACATACTCACATGTACGAGTCATTAGAAAAAAAGACACAGTCACAATACACTACTCTACCCATGATACAAATGTTGAACATGCAAAACTAATTTATATTGTGATTTATAAATGAGTTACTTTTAGTATTTCTCCAAATTAAATTGCGGTTCATAATGAAATGAAGGTTTCTATACTTCTGGTGCAGCTGGCGTAATTGACATATGGATATATGTACCCAATAAGATTAAACATAAGACCAGGGTAAGATTTTACAATGCTAATAGTTCAGACATTGTAACTTGTATTTTATTTTTGCATTTATTTTATGATGATGTAAGAGTTAAACCGAAAGCATTTGTTTTATTCTTTTTAAAACTAATAACACACAAAATACTTGATACTTACGGACTTAAGGAGTTGAATAATTTCGATACCATTCAAATTTCCTTACCTTTTTCGTAAAGACCTTAGTGTATTATTGCTCTAAAAAGTTTATTTGTTTCGAATTCGATAGAAAGCCTGGTACAAAACATTTCTAAATTCTCTATCCATAATCCAATAAACAAACGGATTGATCACGTGATTAATGAATACAAGTCTTAGCGCGAAAAGAAACAAAGCCTTACCGTTATATGACATACCATGCAACTTGGTTTTATTTGATCCAATAGATATTAGTAGTCCGGCATAAATAAAAATCGTTATGCTAAATATTACACAGAGAGTGAGTGTTAGTCTTGTAATAATTCTAATTCTCATAGTCTTCTTATGTTTGTTTTGGGATCGTTTTGTAGTAGCAGGAATCGTTCCTATGTCAGAAGAACTAGCGTTGTTTGACAGGACACACAGAGCACCGGTGCTACGTTTAGTGTCTTTCGTTGTCGGTTCCTGCGAATTCTGGTCTATGATGTCGATACTTAAAGTCTTACTTATTGAGTCCACACCACCATCATCGGTATCAGTTATATCAACTGGGTACGTTCCTGTGCCTCGTTTATCAGTTGACTCGTCTGATGCGTTCGTTCGTAAATGGTGAGTCGGCTTTAACAATAGTTTTGGAATATTTACGTATAACGCAATGTAAACAATGTCCATAGCCAAAATACTTGATATAATGATGACAGTATTAACAACTATATAAATCTGATGACTGTTACTGCCAATATATTGTTCGTCCTTTTCACACACAGTAACGGTGATGTTTCCGATTTGGTAACTGTAGAGACCCCATAGGACCAAGACTGGTGATGACTGCACAGCCGCTACAACAGCGATGACAATACATATTCGAAATGCATATTGTGGTCGAATCTGCCATCCGTGAGGTCGGCACATTTTTCTCCACCTATCAACAGCGACAGCACATAGACAATATGTCTCCGAGGACACAGTAAAAATGTTGAGAAAGCCTTTAATCTTGCAGAATGATTTACCCATTGGATAGACGTACCAATAGAGTTGACTCACAATTTCTGCTGGCATTGTAGTGAATACACTCAAAAGGTCAATACACGCAATGCATAATACGAAATACCGGAAGTTACAGCGATGGTAACGTCGTCCGAACACGTATATAACAACAACATTTCCTATAAATCCCAATACTATTTCAAGTCCAACAATAACAGACACCCATGCTATTTTGTTCATTAACTTGTCATTAATGTCTTTCGCCGTAAGGTTTTCCATATTTGTAGTACTGTACGTGTTATCAGCGTTAACCGCTGCTACGCTGTAAAGCTAAATAATAAATGACGCAGTAAAACATATGCAGGATATAATTCTTTTTCGACGAATCCTGTTTAACAAGAAGAAAATATTTTATTGGACGCTAAATAAGATTAACTTAAACTAACCCTTAAGCGAAATCAATTCAGTTATTCATGATGATGATGATGATGATGATGATGATGATGATGATGATGATGATGATGATGATGATGGTGTTTGTATTTAACCTTTATTCAGTTTATGTCAGAAACTGAATGCAATCTCTTCATTTCATTTTAAAATTCAGTTCGTACCGTTTCATACACCCCCACTCGAATATGGTGTCGTCATGAAAAACAGCGAATATAAACTCATGTGACTAAAGACGCAAAACAATGGTTTTCAGTTCATAGCGAGATGTTTACCACCGGATAAAACAATGGTCATATGATAACATTCGCATTGTATTTATGAAAGTGTTTTAGTTATGTTGTAAATATAATAAACATGTGGCCGATTTTAACTTAAGTTGCTGCAACTATGTATGCATAAACGTTAAATTAAAAAAGACTCGCGCATTGACTTCAATGTTACATATACACTCGGCGCTCGGCGATGGAGCGCAGAAGGACTCGACTGATCAAGGATGGGCTGACCCAGTGGCTACGTGTAGCAGACGACCTCACTTCAATGAGGAAAACTTTTGCTGTACAGCAGCAGGCTAAGGTCTGTGACCTTTGAACTTCAAAGATCACAATCAGAATCATTGAATAAACTATCTTAATCATTTTTCATTATTCCTATTTTTTTACTTTGAGACGTGTTGACAGTTGTACATATTTTTCCTATCATTTCAGTCTGCCTTTGAAACCTACCAGGTTGCTTTTCGTTGTGGACTGCATTGGAAATCATGGGCCCATAGAAGAGCTATGTTAAGGATTAAAAACAAACCAGTTCAAAAGAGGGAAACCACTCTTCCTGCTTCATTCACCGAGGGAGACAATTCTATAAAGAAATCTGAAGATGTTGCTTCCAACAACACAACACCACGTTTTCCAGTTTCCTTGTTCAATACACCAAGGGAGTTACCAAATTCAGTAAGACTTGACCTAGTTTAGTACACATTAGGATAGAAAGTTAAAAGACTGATTTTCAAAATTAAACAAAAAACACTGATATAATACAAACTTGTGTGAACACTGTTTAAAAAAGAAGAATTTTAATGAAAGTTATTGATTAAATGTAGGTTAAAATATCCATAAATAGTTTAGCTGGTATGATCAACTTTTTAATAACACAACCAAGTAGAATAAATCTTTCTATCTTTTTCATGCATTCCATATTTCATAGGCACGTCTTTTGACGGGGCTTTTTATGGAAACATCTTTGGCGAGTGATCGGGCTTGCAGTTTTATTAATTGTTTCAGCTCTCTAAGTCGTACAGTTTTCATCGAATCTTCACCATACTTTCTAGAAATGTTTGTTGTCATAAAAGGGAGGCAAATGCCTACTAAGCATTTCAGAGTTATTCCTCTTTATTTATACAACAATGTGGCCATTGGCCATTTCCACTCTCTGACTCATACAATTTTCATAGAATCTTCACCAATCTTTCTGTAAATGTTTGTTGACATAAAATCGAGGCCAAGTTTGATAACAAGGCAAATTGCATGAGGTACTTCAGAGTTATTGCCCTTGCTTAATACAAAATAACAAAATTCGGTGTTTCAGCTCTCTTAACTCATTTACTTTTCACTGAATCTTCAACATACTTTCCCACTTCACTCACTTTTAACCACTGTCCATTTCTAATGACTGGGCAAAACACTAAATATTTCTAAGAAAGGCATTTTCGGAAAATCTATGTCTTTCTATTTATGATCACTCCTGACTTTGTCTAGGTACCAGCCTTCCGGATTGACACACAACCACCAGCACCAGTCAAGATAGCTGCCTCGCCTGTAAGACCGACAAGGTAAGTAGAACAGAAGTACAAAATATAACCACAAAGTTGAACACTTCTTGAAGATTTTGAAGTCTTTTGGGACATTGAAAAATGTTTGAAATGGGAAAGTTTTAAAAAGCCATGTCCTCTATTGTACCAATATAATTTATAGTAAAATGTGTATAGGATTATGCAGTTGGAATACACCAAAAGCAGGTATGTGTACATATTCAGGTTTGTAGAACATATGAAGATATTTGGAAAAAAAAAATATTTTGTTATTTGTATATTTCAAACACATTCATTAATCTTTTTAGGATACACACTTTTATATGCCCAATATATAATGTCATACTCAATAAAGGCAGATTACCCATTAAAGCCACACACCTTGAAATGAAGTGCATGTTAATCAATACAAATTTATAGATGCAATTTGAAAGTGCGCAAAATTGTCATTAAATCTATATCCTAGTAAGGAAGTAATTTATTATTTTTCAAAGGTTTTTCGGTTTAAAAACGAAAGTAGGATTTCTATACGTATACGTCCATTTCGACAAACGCGTTTATAATGCTCCCCCAAAATTTTTGGTGGGAGCTCGGGAGCATATAGTCGCCGCTTCTCTGTCCGTCCGTCCGTGCACAATTTTTGTCCAGGCTATTTCTCAGCAATTAATGACCGGAATTCAATTAAACTTTATGGGAAGCTACACTACTAAAAGGAGATGTGCATGTTATAAGCCAGTTCTGGTCGGATGATTTTTCACAGAGTTATGGCCCTTTGAAATTTTCCATTAACTGTACATAGAGTGCAATTCTTGTCCGGGCTATTTATCAGCAACTAATGACTGGAATTCAATGAAACTTTATGGGAAGCTTCACTACCAAGAGGAGATGTGCATATTAGCAGCCTGTTGTGGTCGGATGATTTTTCACAGAGTTATGGCCCTTTGAAAATGTCCATTGTACATATAGTGCAATTCTTGTCCGAGCTATTTCTCAGCAACTTATTACGGGAATTCAATGAAACTTTATGGGAAGCTTCACTAACAACAGGAGATGTGCATATTATCAGCCGGTAATGGTGGGATGATTTTTCACAGAGTTATGGCCCTTTGAAATTTTCTATCAACTCTACATATAGTGCAATTCTTGTCCGGGCTATTTCTTCTCAACTACTGACTGTTATTCAATGAAGCTTTATGGGAAGCTTAACTACCTTGAGGAGATGCGCATGTTATAAGTGGGTTCTTGTTAGATGATTTATTTAGAGAGTTATGGCCCTTTGAAATTTTTAAGTTGCTAAACTATCCATCATATTATTTTGTCCAAAGTTATGCCCCTCAAGACATTTCCTTTTATCTGAATATATAGTACAATATTGTGCCAAAAAAAAACTTTGGGGAGCATCACCCGTCTCCGATGGTTTCTTGTTAAGTTTTAAAGCGCTAAAAAAGACGGATTTCTAACTTGTAACCACCAGATTTATTCTAATTGCCATAGATAAAATATCTTTATTATTTATACTTAAATTTACTATGCCAAATAAGGTGTGTGGTTTTAACCATGCCTTGAAAAAAAGACAATAGAAGGTGTAACCATGTTAATAGGCAATGACTGCCAAATCACCACACTGCTATAAGACAGCTTAGGTGCGACATAGCAAATAAACCCTGATGATTACCTGGAAAAGATGTTGTTGGGACAGAATATTAGTTTGAAATAGAGATAAATTTGAAGTAGGAAATCTAAATAAACAAATGTGTGTAAATTGAATAAGGAAGTGAAAAAATGGGGACTAGAAAAATACTTTGAAATAACAATGTCTTTGAATTAACGGTGTTTGATATTGCAATGTGCAGCTGTATTTGATAATCTCAATTAGCACATGGAAAGCAACTATCTTGTTGGCAATGGCTGCTTACTCTTGATCTTTTTATGCCCCTTCTTCGAAGAAGAGGGGGTATATTGTTTTTTGTCTGTCTGTCTGTCTGTCTGTCTGTCTGTCTGTCTGTCTGTCTGTCTGTCTGTCTGTCTGTCTGTCTGTCTGTCTGTCTGTCTGTCTGTCTATCTGTCTGTCTATCTGTCTGTCTGTCGGTCTGTCTGTCTATCTGTCCCAAAACTTTAACCTTGGTCATAAATTTTGCAATATTGAAGATAGCAACTTGATATTTGACATGCATGTGTACCTCATGGACCTCAAATTTTGAGTGGTGAAAGGTCAAGGTCATCCTTCAAGGTCAAAGGTCAAATATATGGGTCAAAATCGCTCAAAAGGGGGCAAAGTAATTCTCAAACACATCACTTGTTAATACTTTTTTGACAGTGGTAAACACGTTTCCTAATTTCTAGGGGCCCACCACACATTTTAAGAGGCCATTGTATTATATATTAATAAATATATGTTAAACTGTTAGTTACTCAGGGAGTATGCACTCTTTAAGTAGTTTTATACCCTTGAAAAAAGTTTCTCTAGGTGTACAAATATTTATTAAATCATGCTAGTTTTTATTTTTTTATTATTATCAATATTTTTATATCCCTTGCTAAAAAGTAAATTGGGTAAACTGGTATCACCATGAACTAATGTCAGTATGTCTGTCAATCTATCCGTCTGCCTCTGTTATCTGAAACAAAAATGTGTATATATTATATATATTTTTGTCACATAATATAGTGTACCTCTGCTTAGTTTACTCAAATCATGACCCTGGGGTTATATCTGGCCACACCCAGGGTGTCAAATTATTAATATAATCTTTTCCGCGGATACCACAAGGTATACTATTTGGTATGAAACATTGAATTGTTGTTCTCTAAAAGCTGTGTTTAAACAAATCCCCTATGCTCAAAACTAGCCACACTGAAGGTTCCAATTTATTTGATCGTTACAACTAGCTACATACTGCTACCTGCGGCATTAGGGGGTATTCATCAGTACTTTGATAAGCTATTATCACAAACAAATTGTTCTGAAGTTTTCTAACAAAAAGTTATATCATTTGAGAAATTTGAGTAATTGACATATTTTAATGTCTGTTCAAACTGTTATCATAGAGACTAAATTATTATTCGCTGGTCAATTGGCACCTAATTGACAAACAACAGTTTGTGCCCTTTCTTAGAGTGAGTGTAATGCATTGCGCAATTTGATTAATTCACACATTTTTATGGCTGTTCATACTGTGATCACAAAAACTTAATTATTATTCACCAGTCAATATAAGCCGTTAATTGGCACTCCATTGACAAACAACAGTTCGGGGCCTTTCTTAGTGTGTATATATTGCATTGTGCAATCAATTCTGATACGGGCCGTGTAATGAGTTTGACACAATGAACTTCACAGCAAACACGTTAATCCCAAATTTTTAGGGTGCAAATTAGTAAGCCGCTCGCAGGTCATTACAAATTAGGGCAATAACGTTTGACCTAATTGCGAATATGCTGATATCAGTTCTGTTATTAGAATACTGACCATTCAATCGAATATTAGAATAATGGAATAATTTTGCCATCCTTAGTTTAAATTCTGGCTTGGTCTGTCCATTTGCGTAGAATCTCAAACATGAATATTATTAATCTGCTTTCTTTTGAAACTGATTGCCTAGTGTTTATTCTACAACAAGGATATGAAAAGAAAGCAGAAGAAGCCCCATAGAAAAATCATGAATTTTAAAACAATGTCTTTAATCAAAACACTTCATTTCAAACATTAAGATTATTTAAGATAAAATGCATAATATATCATATGCTCTTACAGAATGGCTTGTGCTGTTTGAACAGCAGGGATGAACTCATGACTGGTTGGCTGTCTGGTCATCAGGCTGGTCAATGTCTCTGTGAGGGAAAGGTGAATGTTTTAATACTGTATCTAATAAAGTATTACACGGAAGCTTGTGATGCTGATTCTTGACATAAAAGCAAAGATTAAGATCACATGCCATCTGACCACTGTGTTTATGTCGAAAGAGAACCGTGGGTGTCCCAGCTGGCTCATATAGAGAATCACTCTGTGCCTCCTGTTAAAGAAATATGTTTGTTAAGAAATAGTCTATGCTTAGGGTGTTATGGCCTTAAAATGACGGACCAGTCTGCCCATACTTATAGGGGACCAATCCAAAACACTCAGGTCTGCTATATGACTGGGAGGTCACTTAAAGGCCATTAGGTCTGAAGTGGTGTATCCTTTTTCTTATATTATACCCCATATTATTTTTGTGCAACTTATTTGTAAATTTACAGAATTTTTATGGAGATATCAATTTTTGTTAACATATGTGCAGTGCCTTCAACGATACGCTTTACTTTAACAGTGCTTGGTACTGTGCTGATTTATGGCCCCCTGTTATTCATTTGATTGTGCAAAGAAGGAACATATTGATGTTGTGTAAGCCATATATTTGTTGTTGTTATACACAATCGTGCCTATTTTACACTAAATGCAAGAAATTGTCAAAGCAGCATTCACAGATAATGAAGGCATTGAATCGCTTACCTAAAACAACTATCCAACAGGATCAAAGGAAGATATGAGCAAAATGCAAACATACTTTTATGATCTGACCTAGTGACTTATGATTGGACATAGTGACCTAATTTATTTTTTAATCAAATATGACCCATTTAAAATATCAGCCTAGAATTTATTGATAAACGACCAATTTTCATTAAAATCAGGAAGTAAATGTGACCTCTTGTGTAATATTTATTATTATAACGCCAGATTTTAGCTTGGCATACATTACATGGATCAGTTTGTAATTCAAACAAACCTGAATTTCTGGAAAGACAATCTGTAAATCATAGTCAATCTCAACAGCTGGTGTAGTCGTGAGGGCTGGCATTGACAGAATGGCTGGCGTTGACATGATGACTGGCATTGACGGGATGGCTTGCGAAGACTTGTAGGCTGGTGATGACGGGATGTCTGGCATAGTCGTGACAGCTGGCATTGATGGGATGTATGGCGTAGTCGTGATGGCTGGCGTTCACGGGATGGCTGGCGTAGTCCTGACTGCTGGTGTTGACAGGATGGCTGGTGTAAGCATGACGGTTGGCATTGAGGCGGATATGTAGGAGCAGTTATCTGGGGCCCAATATGGTAGTCTGGTAGGACCCAGAGTCTCACAAAGCCACACGATTTGGTATCTGCTTTCAGCTCTTGAAGAGACTTTTCCCTTGAAATCAACTCCAACTTGTATCGTGCCTGACCCACCATCAACTCAAAAGGTATAGTGTGGAGAATAGGATACAACTCAATGATCTTGTTTCTCAGGTCAGACTGTGTCCCAGTAGACGGAGGGGAGAAGGTGGTGTCTGGTTGCCTACCCAGACCTTTGGTTAACAACTTTGTGTGATTCACTGTTGCTGTTGATGTGTAGAGCGGGTGGTCGAGCGCACAGGCCTTGAACCTTACAATGGTGGATCTTCGTCTGTCACCTGTGGGTTGTTGGCGGATCGGGGCCCTCCTTGGTCGTGCGGGAGTCACAGATCTTTGAGGTCTCGCTATGGTAGGAAGCGCAGATATCAGCTCTCGTCCATGCTGAACTAAGGTCTGACGGCTGATGTATAAATTACAAGAAATTATAGGAACAATTCCTTAAATAAACTTATATATGAACAAACATGTATTGAAAGTACCTAAAAGTTTTTTTTGTATATTTTTAATTGTCAAAAATAGCAAAAGCCATGAGTCCTTTAATAGGACTGACCAAAGATCTTTCAAGCCCTCACCTTCTCAAAGAGTTTTGGAAGGGACTTCTAGGAAATACTTCACACAAAACATCTAAGCTTTGGGCCGTGTATTTAGTTTAGGAGGAGAAATTGTTGATGACGACGGACGACGGACACAAGGGATTAAAAGCCCAACTTTTGGCTACGTTTCAGGTGAGGTAAAAAAACAAAAAACTTTTTTTCTTCCAATGAAACTTTTCCATTTGTTTAATATTAATTGAGATGCGGAAATACTTATACATCAGAAGAAAAAAAGGGGTCACCGATTAAATGTTCATCTCTCCTGTGACTTTATTACACATTCACTTTATTTCATGCGATATACATGTTCCCCTATACAGTGTTGTAATAAAGTTACACTGTGTTTAAAGTGAAATTATGGGCATATAACATTTAATAGGTGCCAATCGCAACCGTTGTTTATTTTTGGTGTTTTCACTTCATATACACATATACTTGCTCACGCAGCATCAACCTACTAAACAATAGTAAACTTCTAAAACAATATCCTGTAAAGAGAAAAATTATGCATTTGAATATTAACCGTACTTTCGTTTTGAAAACGACAGAAATGATATGATACACAATGTGAATCAAAATGTAATTTTAGTGCAGAATTGTTCATACGACACAAAGACACTATTTGTTCTACGGATCATTTCGGCTTAGACGACTCACAAGGCATGTAAAATATCAAATATTATATATATTTTTTACAAAGAACTGGTATCAAGATGAGTTGCAGTTAATTGGTCAGTAAGCACATTTTAACTAACTAGTTTTACCAGTCGATTCTTTTCAGCTAAATTCAACAGTGAGCAAGAGCTGTCAGAGGACAGCGCCCTTGACTATTCGAGTACTTGACAGTATAACGTAAGCCATCATGGGGAAATTGTTCATTTTCAATAATTTATTAGAAGATCTTTTCAAAAAAAAATGAAACAAAAATGGGGTGTATGGGGATAATTAAGGGAATATAATGTGGGGTGTGGTCATTTATTAGACAATCTTTAAAAAATAAAAAAAGGAAACATTTATTTTGTGGGGGGTAGGGGGGGTTGAAACAGGCGTATAATGTGGGGTGTGGTCATTTAATAGATGATCTATCAAAAATAAAAAAATAAAAAAATTGAGAGGGGGGAGGTGGGAGGTGGGAGGAGGGGAGAGGGACTCTGGGTTGGGGCGTGGGGAATTGTTTTGGTGGGATCCATTGTAGTATTCAGGTAAGTGTTGTTTTGTCAAAGTATTAATACAATCTGATCATTAATAAAGAAGTTATGGCAATGTAAGCAAAATGTTGTCTGCTCTAGTTTATAGGTTAGGGGTCATGTTTCTAAACATGTATGCAAAATATAAAAGCAATATGTCAAAGGACATAGGTAATATTTGGGGTAGTACGCAAACTTTAACATAGATTTATCAATAATAGTCATATTCTAAGTAAAAAGGGGCAATAATTCTGTCAAAATGCTTGAAACAGTTGTAAGTCTTGTTTATAGGTTGGGGTCATGTTGGTTAACAAAATAATAAAGCAAAATGTCAATGGACATACACATTTTTGGGGAAGTACGCAAACTGTAACATTTGCAAGCTAACGCCGACGCCGGGGTGAGTAGGATAGCTCCACTATATTTATTTCTTATATAATAGTTGAGCTAAAAATGTCCATAGTATCACTTTAAATACAATTTACATACCCTATTTTACTCAATTTTACTGAAAGTATGGTGTGTTTTTTTATCTAGTTTTGGGGAAAGTGCCTGGCCTTTTTTGAGGGAAAAAAAATCGCACAAAACTTCGGATTTTGGGGAAACTAATTGCGCGAAACGCCAGGGTTATGGGAAAATAAGGAAAGTCAATTAAACATGTTTTTCTGTTTTTCAAACAAATTCAAGGCAACAGATAATTTCATTATGCAATATTTCTATATTTTCTACATTGGATCAGGCCAACTTATATATTTTAAGGTTAAAAAATATATTTTTTTGGGGGAGGGGAAAATGAAATATAGGGAAAAATTTCCAGCTGAGGGCAAAAAATCCGAGGGGAAAGGGCCGATTTTCGGCGGGTCACAAGGAAGGAAAAAAAAACCTGGAAAGTCACAATTTTCCGAACAGAGTCTTTGATAAATCAGCAATATTGAAAAAAAACTAATATAATTATGTCTAAGATATAAAAAAAAAATCTGCCAAACAAACTTCCAAGTATGAAGACATGCTCAGAAAATTTATGCTCCTACATTAACAGACTTTTTTCTAGGATTTGAGAAAATGACCTTATGACTAAGTTTTTTGACAGAACATGACCCACTTTCAAATTTGACCTACATTTCACTGAGATAAACATTCTGACTAACTTTCATATAATCAGGAAAAACGTTGACAAAAATGTTCAACACAATATATTAAGCAGTATTGAAGATATAAGGAATACTTGAAAAAGTTGCGCTACACTTGAGTGTATCGCCAACGGCACACAAGAACAGTAGCCCTTCGTATTCACCAACTAGATAAGCTAAAAATATTTTCATATTTAGTGTTTACAAAGTATTTGTACAATTTAACTTATATACCTAGTTTTACAAAAATTGTGCCTTGCAGAAAGCTTACATCAAAATGCTGACACATGCACAGACAACATACAATGTACTTTATAGCCAACCTTCTTTCAGTTTCAACAAGACTGCATTTGTTTTGGCATTGAAATGTGAGGGATAAAAAATTCGACCAAAGATCACGAAGATTGATGCAAAAATACAGCCACTATAATGTTCACAACATTTGTCTATTATTTGACATATTTACCTAGTTATTGACCCAATGTTCGAACTCCACTTAAAAATCTTTTTTTTTTTACCCAATATCATAGAGATCATGCAGATTGAAGCAAAACTGTGGCAACAAGGGTCTTTACAAGGTTTTCCAATTATTTGAACCAATGACCTAAATTCAAAGTTGACCTTTAGATCACCCATATAAACATGTTGGCCAAAGATCATGTTGACTTAATCCAAAATATGGCAACTAGAGTGTTAACAAGATTTTTCTATTATTTGATCTAATGACCATGTTTTTAACCCAACATGACCAAGATTCTAACTTGACCTTAAGATCATCAAAATAAACATTGTGACCAAATATCCTGAAGATTGAAACAATGGTCACAGAAGTATTTACAATGTTTTTTTTTTAATTTTAGCTCTGATTGCCATCTTGGTCATCAGATTGGATTTATTTGGACAATTTTGGTAGAGGGCCACACAAGGAAAATTCCTGTCATGTTTGGTTTACGTTGGCGTAGTGGTTTTTAAAAAGATTTTTTTAAATGTGGGATGGCCAAACAAACAGACGGACACACAAGACAAACACTATATGCCACCGCATCGCAGATGCTGCGTTGGAATATAAAGCCAGGTTAGTTAATAATCTATTCTCGTACTCAAGTCTAAAGAATTCAAATTATTTGGATTACTTACCGGCTGCTGTATCTGTTAGGACACCCCGGACAAGCTCTGTGGCGTTGTCTGTAACGGTCTGTGTAGTCTCTGACATGATCTGTAAAATACCCGGTATAATGTTAAAATAATATTTTTTCCAAATTTGAAAAATCACTTTTTCAAACACAATACTTATTAGAAAAGATATGACATCAATACAACTTCTTATGCCCATATATTTGGTGAGTTTTTGTTGCATTTCGTGATAATTATTGTTTGCATAAGCCAGAGGTAAATACCACCACGCCAGGTCAATAAAAATGCACAATATCTATGTGTTAGCAGTCGATATTCTCATAATTTGGTTAAAATAATAATAAATGTTTTGATCAATGTTAGTTATCTCTAAAGCTGCCAAATCATGATTGTAGATCTATATTTTTTAAAGTGAGATTACATATTTTGAAAACATAATACAAATGTATTGAAGATTACAATAATATGTTATATAAAAGTTCTTCTGAGGATTTTCTTTTAAAATTAGTATCTAGACATAAAATTGATTATGAATGTGCACTAAAATCTTAAAATTTTCATTATCAAATAAATACCCAGAATTATCATAAAGGTTCATTCATTATTCAAAAACCTATAAAGCATTAACCAACAGGTACAATCTCAACATGTTCATTCATTGGAACGCTTCTGATTATCTAAAATTGTACAAACTTGAAATAAAAATATGAAATTAATAAATTGTAATCATGATTTCATTTTATTTTTGGTGTCAGTTTAGTTGATACACAAGGTAGCAAGACACTTCGACCCCTTGACACTTTGACCCCTCCCCATTTTAGAAGACTCTTCGACCCCTTGACACTTGTACCCCTATTTTCAATATTTTTGTTGAAGACTCCTGTTTATTTTAATCAAGACACTTGGACACCTGAATCCAAACACTACATTAGCAATTAATTGTGTACTTATGGGCTGTTATTATTTTATTTTTTTAATTCAGCAATACATGAACTTAGAAAGTACATGAGAAATAAGATAATTATCAACACTAAAATTTACAAGTATAGTTATAGTAATTACTTTGTGCTACTTAGTGCAACCCTAATAAGATAAGCAGCGAGAGACAAACAAACGCCTTTTTTGACATCTTTATTTCTTTGATACCAAATTAACCAGATTTCATGTTTACTGTCTACTTATAGATTCTTTTAAGAACTTGTTTTTGTTTTTGTAATTTTCTCAATTAATGATCATAATTTGTTAATAACGGACATATTTCATACCTATTCTCTCTCATTTGAAAAAGTATTTTCATATGATCAAGTATAACGCTCATGACTGTGTCACACAAAGCATATCCTTTATTCATCACACAAATCAATTCCATTAAGAATAATTATGTTAAATATATTTTTAAAAAATAAGCAGGGGTCAAAGTGGCTAAAAATACACAACAGCCCAAGTGTCTCAAAAATAGGGGTCTATGTGTCTAAAAGGGGTTGAATTGTTATCTTTAAAAAAAAGAACCAAAGGGGTCGAAGTGTCAAGGGGTCGAAGTGTCTGACATTCCAAAAACAATAATAAAATTAATTGCAACAGATGTTAATGTTAATTAGCGATATTATCAGATATAAATCATACTCTTTTGCCAACCGTTGTGTAAATATACGGACAGTGAAAAAGGCATTTAGTGTACGATTTATGGAATGGCAAAAAGGTCAATTATCTCCAAAAGATCGTATTTAATATTTTAAGAAATCATAAAACCATGACTATTAAATAAAACAACTCACATTCAAGGGATAAATAAGCATCAGAAACATTTGCTCACATATCAACAAATATTCATAGAAATGAAGTAATTAAATTTTTATTTAATTTAAAGACATAATATTATAACGATAAAACAGAGGGGTTGTGAAATCTAGCTGCAGTCACTTTAAGCTACCTAGCATATAATATCTTAAAGTACATTAACATCCATTGAATAAAATGTAAAAAGTATACTTAAAATAACTGTATCAGAATTAAAATTAGATAAAGTTTAAAACATGAATTGTCACTTAAAGCGTATTTAGCACCAATTTTGGCAAATGGACCCACTATCTCTAGTACTTGTAATCATTTTATGTAAAAAAGAATGACAGAACCATCCTGTTAGTGTTGAATATATATAAATCTAGCCTGAAATAGTCTATTTAACTTATTTTTTAAAAGAAACCATCAGCACATATATGACTGGAAAGTATATCTATTATTATTACTATAAAATTCTTTCCCAACAATTTATAATATGTATGTATGATATGAATATAGGATGTAATTCATAGCTAAGATGACTATAATTGGTCTCATATCAATTCTACAAATCATGAAAGAAAATATTATATATTAAATAACAGTTTCATCGCCTCCGACATAAAAAGTTGTGCAATTAGTAATGCACTAAATGAAAACAAAAAATATTAACAATCAAAACTTACTTCTGTTTTTTGTTTGAATGACCTTTCCGACTAATGACTAATGGGGTTGTTTACCCTCGGGACTTCGGTTAATAAACCATTGCCCGATCACACTGCTTAACATAAGCTCTGCATTAAAAGGTCGAAAACGGCCATAAAATGGACAGCCCGATTTTACTGGGCTGTACCATTGATAAAAATAGAAAACTTTGCAGTGTTGGTGCGGTGCCTTATTAAAAACCTAGTAATTTAAAAAATAGCTTTATTTATAATTAAATTAGATGGTATATAAATGCAATACTCATTATAAACTGCACATTGGCTGAGCCTAACGCTGTTAAAAAGCGGCGTTTGTATTGGTTAATAGGCTTTTATAACGATGGCGCTGATTGGCCGATGACCTTTCCCATTCACGCATAATAATTTAAGCAATACTTCAGCCAATTAGAACCATTGAAATAAAGTTTGTGGGTAATTTGGACCAATAGAATGACTTTTCATAATATATTCACCACTAAATGGGTTCCTTTAACAATATACAAGACCGAGTTGAATCTGCCAACACCCAAGAAGGACCTTTGCATGTGTGAAAGTTGCAGTACACAGGAAAGTGTTGACACAAAACACAAAACTCATGTTATCGAAACATTTCACTTTTGGAAACCCTTTTTGCTAAGAATCTAGCACATTTCAAATGTGCTAATACATGGTCAGGTCAAAGTGACATTAAACAGTCTTCAAAAGCATATAAGCATTAACAATATATAAGATATGTATAAAGGAAACACATGGAAATTTCATTTTTTATCATTTGTTAATATTGCCCTTATTATATTGATAATATTAGTGCCTTCAAATTCTGACACTTTACCCGTTATTTCATGCATATCATCACATAAAAAAACATGAATTGTTCAAAGGTCCCCATGCATACAAATATATTCCAAAAAGATTTTGCTTCCTTTTTATTTTAATTAAAGCATCCAAGGTTACTGAAAACAAACAGTACTTACGGCACAAAATGCTTAATAAATAATTTAAAAAAAAATCTTTCTCAATTATATATATGAATAATTATTAACCGATAAACTTGAGCTCATAAACTTAATGTTAACCATTATATATAAGCACTTCAGCACTATTTATTTGTTTATTTATTCTTGAGCATTGTGCTCTTAATATATAAATATATTATAATTGTAGGCGAATATGGGTTGTTTAATAATTATTCATTACTATAATTATCATAATGATTTTGCAACATTTAAATATAATATTATACATAAAGTAAAATTATGGAAATTTTTCACTGAAAAGCATATTTTTTTTCCTATATAAGTCTTTGTAAGAGAAACAGTAACCCCTGACCGGGGCCATTTTGGACCCCAGGGGCATTATTAATATAACTTTTGTAGAGGACTACTAGCCAATGCTACATACCAAATATCTAAGCTCTGGGACTTATAGATTCTGACAAGAAGATTTTTAAGTTTTTAATATTATTTTTTTTTAGCTGCAGCTGTTAACTTCTTATGCATGACAGGCCAGAATGATTTATATATTTTTGTAGAGAACCACCCAAGGTCCATTCTGGTAAAGTTTTATCAAAATCCACCCAGTAGTATGTGAGGAGATGTTGTTCAAAAGAAATTGTTGACGACGAAAGCCGCAGGATCCTTAAAGCTGGAATCCAAGACAATCGCTCCCACGGACAATAAATCCTACGCTAATTTGACAACGCGGACAATCGCTCCTACATTTTTTTAACAACGTGGACAATAGCTCCAACATTATTTTAACGAGATGGACATTCCCTCCTGCATTATTTTGACAATCGGACAGTCGCTCCTACATTCTTTTGACAATCTGGACAAATGTTCCTATGTAATTCCTATCAGAGACATTTTTTCCTAAATTAAAGTTCAGGCCTATAGCCAGGATTTTGAAAAGGGGGGTGCGAATTTTTGCCATCGACGATTGGAATTGAGCATCGAAGTGGCGAAGGGGGTATGTGCGGGAGAGGATGTTCCTCGTGGTATCGGGGGCTTTGGAGGTCCTACCCCTCGACAATTTTGAAAATAAAACGTAAACTCCTGCATACTGGTCACTTTTTAACTGTATTTAGAGACTGAAGTTATAGAGCATTTTATATGAAATTGCACTTTCATTGACCATACTCATTGACTGATCGACATGAATATGATATAAAATGTATACCCCACCACTTTTTCAAGAACTACCTAATTTCGATCAGTCTCAAAAATATATCTTTTTATACGGTGTTAAACCCTACACTTGTATGCGATAATATGCACACTGATGTACAGAAAGGAGATATGCACATCATACCCTTCTCAGATCCTTTATAAGTCTTAATAATTTCCATAATAATTGCCTTTAAATTTGCCTTCATGTAAAAGTAGATGATCAAAGCCACATGTCACACCTTTAACAAGCTGATAATCCTTTTGATTTATTAACTAAAGAACAATTAAAATTCTTTAAGATGTTTGTTTTACCTAAGATAAGCCAATTAAAGTGAGTTTCTGGACCTTTTTTATTTCAAATTATAATGATCCAAGTTTCTATTAAATAATACTGAATTCAAATACAGAAATATACTAGTCTAATGGAAACAACATGATATTAGCACTGGGGGTGGGGGGGGGGGGAAATGTCCACTTCTAAAATAAGCAATGGGGGGCAAATGTCCAGATGCAAAATAAGCACTGGGGGGCTTATATCCTACCTGTCATTTCTACTGGGGAGCAATTGTCTAAATGTTCATTTTTTCATTGGGGGAGTTTTGTCCTGGGGGGTTTTATATATACATTTATCCACAATAAAATATTAAAAACATAATAAATAACAATGAAAAGAAACACCGATGTTTATTTATACATACAGCTGGATGTGTACGAGTCAATAATGATTATTCACCACGCATCCTAGTGCCCAAGACAAATTCGATGCCCAACACTCGGATCTAATTGTATGAACCAAGCTGTGGCGTTAAAATACTGTGGGAGTGACCGTCCAGGTTGTCAAAATAATGTATGGGTGACTGTCCGGGTAGTCAAAATAATAATTTATTGTATGAACGATTGCCGGGTTGGTAAAAATAATGTAGGAACAACTGTCCAGGTTTACAAAACAGCATAGGAGCGACCGTCCGCCGTGTCAAAATTAGCATAGGAGCGAATGTCTGTAAGAGTGATTGTCTGGATACCTTAAAGCTCATCTTGTCAATGCTTGACAGGTGAGCTAAAAAAAGAGGACCCTGTATCGCTCACCTGAAATTCATTGTTCCAAGTTGACCTTCTAGACGGTCAACATACTTTTTGTATAATTTGACATAGAGACCTAGTTTTTGATAACCTATCACATTCTTTCAAACTCTACCTTGATTTCATTAAGAAGAACATTCTGACCAATTTTCATGAAGATCAGGAAGAAAGTGCGACCCCTAGAGTGTTTATTTGTTCCTGTGATATGTCCTGTTGACCTTGTTTTTAATTGCATATGACCCACTTTAGCGATGAACATTCTGAACAATTTTCATGAAGATCAGAAAGAAAATGTGACCTCTAGAGTGTTAACAGACTTTTTCTAAGTTTTGACCTTGTGACCTACTTTGTATCTCACATGGCCAACTTTCAAACTTGCTCAAGAATTCATTGAAAAGAACATTTTGTTCTATTTTCATGAAGATCAGAGAGAAAATGATACCTCCAGAGTGTTAACAGGCCTTTTCTATGATTTGACATGGTGACCTAGTTTCTTTTACAGAATATGACCCACTTTCAAACTCGACCTACATTTTATTGAGATAAACATTCTGACAAATTTTCATGCTGATCAGGGAACAACCTTGCCCACATTTCATCAGCTAAAGTAACACTAATTTTTACAGTCTCTTTTAGTCTTAAATCCACCAATTGCTGACATGAAGAAACCGACTAGGTAATCAACAGCAGGACCCGATGCTGTCAGGCTGCATACCAGCGATCAACAATTATCATAGCAATTAAAGTTAGGTTTAGCAAATTTGCCCAGACTAACTAAGATGATGTAATAAAACAAAAATTATGTTACTATGCTGAAACTTTGACGAGGCCTTAAGTATGCAAATGATTTCAGCTTGCCAGCAACATTTAAAAAGGGCTAACTAACACCATCACACTTACCCCATAATAAAATTGTCAAACTGTAATGGTAATCCATTCGATCTGTTGGTGACACAGCAAGCATTTCAAGGCACCTCTTTTCGATCAATTCATCATATCCTGTAATTAAAAAGGTTATGTATTGCTTGAAAGCTATTATCCACAGACTGAAAAAAAACTTACTGCTAGAAAACTGAGTTATCATATGTACATGCAACTAAACTATTTACAAAATAAAATTGGTCACGGTCTGTAAGTTAAATTTAATATTATTCAGACAATATTAAACCAAAATGGAATGACTGGGTGCTTTATTCAACAAGACTGCATTTGTAAAATGCAAAGTCACAGCAATGAGTGTTTTGGCATTGAAATGTGAGTGTTTACAAGCCTTTTCTATCATTTGACTTAATGACCTAGTTTTTGACCCCATATAACCCAGAATCAAACTTGACCTGAGATCACCGTGTTGAACACTTTGATACATGGATATATTCCATTCAGAAATGTGGAATGATAGCCAAAGATTGCCTTCCCCTAAATAATAAGACCCCCCCTCCCCCTTATACGAATAAGAGGCGGCCGAATGAGTCTCCCGTTTAAATACAAAACCTAGCTTGTGACATATTGCTCGGACCCCTTCTGCAATATTTGATTTGCCCTCTACAATACAATATTGTATCAGAATCTCTTTTCACAATTTCATCTGCAAAATCTTTATAATTATCTATACTTTTGTTTAAAAACTTTGCATTTTGATTCCGCTCCCTGTGTATGAGCATAATGACCCCTGTTGGTTATCTCATATAACCGCCTTTGACTGTCAGACTCCTTATTTGGTGCCAATGTCCAGTACACTACTTGTATATCTTGGTATACATATAAAATTACATATGTGTTCAATTCAAAAAGGTCATGCCCCTTTCCCGAATGCCGGACAAAAAACCTTCTGGACAAAAACCATCCCATCAGTTGTATAGGGGCCGGACAAAAAACCTCCAAAGAAAAAAAAATTCACACAGCTAAATTCACATTACACAATAGGTACCGGTAAATCTTTTAGGATTAATGAATGCACACGGTTTGAAACAATAACATGTTTCTGTGTTTAATTGACTTCGCGGGACGGCTTTTGTCCGCCCCGTTTTTTCATGGGAGGGTTTTTGTCCTACCCAGTTTTTTCAAGGGAGGGTTTTTGTCCGCCCCTATGAAAATAAAGGGAGGGCTTTTGTCCGTGAGGGGTTTTGACCGTATTCTCCCTTCCCCATCTGGATCTATGTGACAGCTATTTAAAACTGCTAAATGATGCATGAATGCATAAAAATGTTTCTTTCTAATTTAAAAACAAGAAACTGCAAAAAATTGAGTCCGCATATTTTATGAAGTTATGCCAACTTTTCGATCGTCACAAAAAATGTACACTTCACCAATGAAATATTAAAATGTACACTTCACCAAGGAAATATTTGCATATTTGATTTAAACTATTTCACTATTCACTATTAATATTTCAATTTCAATTACATCAGTGAAGTGTAATTTTTTTGGTACACATCAAAAGATTGACACCCGTAAATTCATCAATTATGTGGTCTTAATTTGTTGCAGTTTCTGATGTTTCAATACAAAAGTAAGATTTTCATGCATTCATCAGTCTTCAAAATTTGCTTTGAAAAGATACATGCCAGTTAGGCCAGTTACTTAAAGAATTTTCACATGCTCAACATATTTTTTATAAGCGCAAACTTGTTATGCCACTGGATTAAATGATCCGGGGTATATTGCTTTTGGCCTGTCTGTCTGTCTGTCTGTGGAAAACTGTAACCTTGGGTTGCAATATTGAAGATAGCAACTTGATATTCGGCATGCATGTGTATCTCATGGACCGGCACATTTCGAGTGGTGAAAGATCTAGGTCATCCGTTAAGATAAAAGACAAACATTCTCAGAAAAACTGTAACATTGGTAAAACTTTTGCAATACCTTTTGCAATATTGAAGATAGCAACTTCTTAGCAAATCAATTTCTTGGAAGTGCTTTACCAGGCTTAGCCCCATCAACATACCTTAGAAACTGCATAGCCTATATGACATTTGTTGACATTAACGAAAACGGAAGCGTATTACTTGAATGAAATAATTGATTCAAACAGCATCAACTCGATTAATTTCTAGAGAAAATGTCAATAACAACCGAATGTGACTGAAAGGCATCTGTGAAAAATAATGATGACGTGCGCAAGCAGATGCATGTTGGTAAACAAATAGAATTTCATTGTTTCACAACTTCCAGCAAGTTCGTTCACATAATTGATAAATAATTATGCTAATAGAAAGAAAAACTTACAGTTTTTTTACTAACTATCATTTGGCTTCAGTAATTTACGTGCCTAGAGGATGACAAAAGTGAATGTTTTATGTGTCCGGCAGTAATTTTACTTACTACAGGTGATCGGGCGTGTGCTAATCTAGCAGACTGATTCATGCATCTTGCATACATCATCTAGCAGCTAAATATAGCTGTACAGTTATATATTACTGTCAATTAACTCTAGCTGATACTGATACTTGTCAAAACCAATATATGCACACCTTTTTTGTTCTGATAATGTATTGTTGTGATAGCCTTTGCAGAATATAATAAAACAATTATAAAATAATTACAAAGTATGATCATTATGCAACGTTCGTCATGATAGAAGGTCCCTATTACACATCTGACTTTACAGTACTCGAGTATACGATTTCGGATAGGGAATTTTTGGACGAAGGGGAATTTCGTTAAATATAGCATAATTTCAATTGAAACCCACTATGACATTACCGATAAGTAAAGGAGCCCGATATATAGAATAATTGCTCATGTTCTCTTTGAATGACATTAATTTATTGGACTTCAATTGTTAGAAAACAGTTGTTTTTCCAGAACCTCTTTATATTATGGAGACCGCCATTTGTTTTCAATGCCGCAGTGAATGTTTAACAAACGGATCAGATGAAATGCGTCTTCTGATTGGCTAACACTCAAGGGTCCGTAAAAAATGTACATCGACGTACAGTTTTATACGTCGATGTACAAAATAATGTACGTCGACGTACATATTGTACGTCGACGTACATTTCTCTTTTCACCTAGTAGGTCGTATTGACTTTTGACCCAAATGGTACGTCATAAAACACTCCATCGTACTTTACGTTCTTTAACCAGAGTTGTAACATTGTAGTCCAGTTATGTAATATATCTTCTTGTAATGAAAAATAGCATAAACATATCATTGATTTTATGAACTGGACATGTAACGCAGTAAGCTTAAATAATTTTATTTTAAACAATGAATTAAAAGGAACATTTTAACCATCCGTTGAATACTCGCGATGAGTGTGGTAATCCTCATCATCAACAGCAACAACAACAACATTTTTTTAGTAGTAAAGCTTATACAAGATCATAGCCTAACGGGTTTATATAATATTTGCAATATTAAATCTATAAGTAATGAGAATCTGCTTTTTCGAGACAAAAACAATCATTCTATTTTATTTAGTGTTTTTTGTAATTATAAATAAAGTAAGGGTGGGGAAGTATTGATACATATTATTCAAAACGAAAAACAAACGTAGAATATTTAAGATAATTATTTGAAAAAATATTAACGTGGAAATTTTGAGATTGTATGAACAAGTTTGTATTAATAACTTACTGTACTTGTAGCATAAAAATTCAAGTACATAAAATAATGCACAGTTTCATCCTATTATTATACAATTGTTTCATTCATTAATACCATTGGCATGTAAATAACAATACAGACCTTTACAAACTTTACCTGCATCTACAGAACTCTTATTAAGCACCAATACATAATTTAAGAGTCGCATGTGATAAATCAAACATCTATATATTGTGTCACACGGTTGCAAAACGTGATATCCTGTACCACCCCAGGAAACCCAAAACCTTTTGAGCATTGTAATACCATTGGAGCAGTGCTCGTTAAGAAAGTACACACACCATCATTCCATTCGACGCAGTATTAAACTGTCCACAGGGCCTCAAACACGAGAAATTGTGTTTACACTGGAGGAGTCCTGTTAGGCACGTAATAAGCGATTCCCCGATAAATTGTCTATCTCTCCATATAAAACACATCCAAGGAACACTATCCAGGTCAATAACTCGCTCGGTCTCCGAATATCAGCCGAGAAATCAACTCGTTTTCACGCGCAATAATTCTTAACGTCAAAAGCAGTCATTTGCCGATGTCAATGTCACCACATCGCGCAGATTTTGGAACGCGTTATTTGATTGATTGAAATTGTAAAAAGTTAAACAATTTACATTGACACCGGCAAATGGCGGCTCTAGGATTGGGCCCCCCCCCCTTCGGAGAACTGCCCCCTCAATGATTTCTCACTGGGCGGAGAACTGTCCCCTCACTGTTTTTTAATGGGCGGAGAACTGCCCCCCTCACTGTTTTTTATTGAAAAGTTCTCGCGGCTGAATTATTTGATATTTTCCCCGTATTAATAAAAAATTAGTATGCAATTTAGTACATCCTTATGCAAGCTGAAAACAATAATTTATTTGTTTATTTTCTCCAATAACGGATTTCGACGGTTCAATGTAATAAACCCGTATGCGGCTTTCTTAAAAGGAAACAAATGCTCAACAATTAAAAGTCCGCCCGGTCTACTAATTAAAAGATTAAAAGATCGCGGTGCTTATCGTTACCGGTAACACGTTCGCAGCCTGGCTTATTTCCTGCAAATTAAAGCAAACTGAAACCGATTTTGTTTTTTGAAAATGCATGACACGCTTTGCTCAAAATGCAAACTGTTTTCCGTCAAACGTATAAAATAAGGGGGCAGTTCTCCGGGGGGGGGGGCAGTTCTCCGAGGGGAGTCGCCATCCGGATACCTCAAATGGCTGCTTTTGACGTTTAGGGTCTGCGACGTCAAAAACGCCAAGAATGACGTAATCCTGCATTTACCTCACAACTTTATGGTTGTAGCAATAAGTCAAGTATGCCAAATGTCCACAGTTTGGATGATCACACTGTGTCCATTCGGTAAACACAAAGGAAACACAGTTTCATTGAGATGAAAAGGTTAACTGACACATTTTGAATCTTTTAGAAAATCACCTTCAAAAGGTTGACAATCACATGTGTCAGACTAACATACAATGTGCGAAGGTCAAGAAACCGGTTCTGTGATAACAACACTTAATATATGTAACAACTTATTATTTCCTTACCAGAATCGTTTTCTTTGAGTCTTTTAAGGTTCATGTATTGGATGAAAGGTCAAGTACGAAGTAGTAGTAGAAGTATTGTCACGGTACGATTTCTTCATTTCAATTTCGTTTTCAGCATTTTTAAATACATGTATACATTGCCTATGCATTGCATAATGCCACAGACCAACAAGTTCTCTTGAGGGACAACATATGGATGGGATGGCTTGAAAATGTCAGCACTTATAACAGTTCTACCGAATGGAAACATGCCAGTCTTGTCAAATGCAACCCTCATGTTATTCCCCAATGATGCAGTGAAAGATACGTTTTATGCCATTTCTGTAATAATGTACATGTTTATATTTTTTAAAGATGGATGCACTGTAATATTATTTTTTTACATACATTGTTATATATTTTCTGCCGAGGTATACATAAAACTACGTAAAGTGATTGAACCACGTCTGGAAGGACAAACACAATTATTTAGTGTTTCTTTGCCCATTTTAATACAAGGACATTGAAGTGAGATTAGTCATATGTTATAATAATTTGCTGACACTGATAAGATCTTTTAATGTACTTGATGGTCGCAAATATTCGATAAAATGCTTGAAATCGACCAGTCTGTTACGAGCAAAATCGAACCTGATCTCGTTGTTTCATTCAGTCTGGCACCCCTGAAGACAGAATAAGTAGGGAAGTAAGTCCCAATTGCGTTATCGCAAACAATACGTATGGTTGATGTTGTCCGGGACGTATGTTTGCAGGCGAAGATGCATGTCCAATAAAATATTATGGATGCCGTATTAAGTTTTTAACCAATTTATGTCTTGTGGACTCTCCAATCTTTCTAAATTGGATCAATTTATTTCCAAAAGTAGGGATGTCTAGTATATTTATTTCTATATCTATAATATTTCTTACAGAAATTCTTTTAGGCAAACAGCGCAGACCCTGATGAGACGCCGCATCTGGGTCTACGCTGTTTGCCATGCCTTTTTCCTAGACCCCTGGCATAAATGGGTTTTCATCTGCATGTACATTCATCTAAACCCTGTGTTGTTTTTCTCGAAGCTCTTGCCAAATAAAGGGTTCGATAAGAGGTACATTTACGATAATATAAAACATTAAGAGCAACCGCAGTCGGCCCAATGAAACGTTTCGCATGTCAAAAACATTTCCAATATAATATAATGATTGTAATGCAAGATATATACGATACTACATGTGTATACATTATGATTCATGTTAGTTTTTTTTTACAGATGTCTAAACGTTTTGGTAGCGTCATTAGGGTCAACTAAATATCTGAACTAAATCTGGTGTGTTTGATGTTGAAATAACGTTATCGTATTTGTTGCAGCTTATGCTTGACATTATCATTGTAGTTGCTGCTATGGTAGCAGTGGAGGAGTTCGTTCGAAGAACCACAGTAACGTCAAAGACGATGGTGGGTCAAGCCTGAGATTCAGAGACGACCTCTTTACGGGCAAGACGAGACCCGATGTCGAGACTTATTTGCGTCTCAAGTCAGAGTTGTTTCAAGTACAAGAGTCGGGCCTCGCATTCAAATGAGTCAAGAGTGAGCATAAGTTGTCTGACACACTTATTGGTGTATTTATTTACTTATACTCTAGTCACATAAGAGACCGAATGATCCCGAATGTTGTTCGAATTAAAATTTGAAGTGCATTTGGACTAATCCGAACTGTTACAGTGCGTTTGGACTTATTTGAAATGCGTTTGTAAAAATGTATTTCTAAGCATTCTGCGTGCATTCATTTCAACTACCGAATTATGCTTGTTTTTTACGATACAGCGCCTAGTACCTAAACTAAAAATAATGATTTGCGTTATAATGCTGAATTACAAATTTAAGAGTGACTTAGACCGTAACATTTTAGAGATATGATTTCAAGCGCCTTATACACTTTTGTGTTTTCAGTAGACGACCTCCTCTGAGCATTGGCATAAAGCTGGCCATCATATTGAAACATACAACTCTTACCATTCACTTGCGTTTAACTTTCGAGTGGCTAATAACACGATATCTCTGTTTGCGCCGTATGTGAATCGTGCAAACGTGTGTTCTCCAAAACAGGGCGTCTTGTTACAAAGGCTCGCAACCGCATCAGCCACAAGCCAATTGACAAGGTCATTTTATTGAGGAAATGAACACTGTTGTTTTTTAATGTTGCATATACATGTTTATTTGATGTTTTGTTTTAACTGTCCGATAGATTTTCACTGTTTGTAGTAAAGACATTTCATAGTGTTTTGATGCATTTTCGTGCATTTCTGATTAATTCTGCAAACTAGGAAATGTGAATGAAAAATTAACTCAGAATCTTAATTTGTGTGCTTTATTTTATCCACATTTTTAAATGTGTATTAAACATCAAACGATAATAATTCGGCTACAGACGCTAAAATGCAAACAACAAATTTTGCAATTATCCAATATAAGAGATGCGGATTCGTTGAAACACATGACCCTCTTAACGTCAAACTGAAAGGGCAAAAACATGTTTATATTAGGTCACTTTCAGCTTAAAAATTAAAACAGAATGAACAAAGAAACACACCATTTTTTACGAGCTATATGACGCGAATGTAATAGAAGCGGCCAAATAAAAAAATATTAATGACGGAAGCGATCTCAAATTTGAAATTACTATCGTTTCTATTGAGCGGTTCGAGCGGTATGACATTTTATTTACTCTTAAACATTTTAACTACCTAAGGCGTTTCGGTTAACCGGGTAATAACCGGTTTCGGCAAAAGGTTGACTGGTAATGATTTTGTAACCTTTTGCATCCCTACTAATAACGCGATATCCCTGTTTGTGTCTTCTGTGATTCGTGCCAAAGTGGAAAAGTGCAAGGACAATGTTTTCAAAACACCGCCAACATCGGAAGAATGGCGTGAAGTGAAAGCGGTGGTCTGAGAGAACTGTGGAACTAATCACACTGTTGAAGAGCAATATGCGTGAATGATGTTGCCAGCAAGAAGTTTGGTTCACCTGGTTCCAACTCATGCTGTGATATTTTCAACGATTCTCAGCTGCCACTAGTCCATATAAACGGACTAGCAGAGCCTTTGATAATTTTTGCTATGGCGGCTCTGGGAGTCCATATGCACCCCTATATAAACATGGGCGCAGTTCAGCGAAGAGAATCCGTGCGCTTCGCTAAACAGACGTCGTTCGAGACATATTGAATAAAAAATAATGAATAAACTTAATTAACATGTTGAATTTACCTGAACGGCAACGTACGGACGCTATCCTTTGCATGCACCCTAATAAATACGACAATGTTTCAACACACTATTCTCGTTGACATTTTTATGTTGAAATTTGAAACAGTTTTTCTGTATCGAATATTCTATATCGTTGTCGACTTTAATAGGCTCCATCACATAACCCGACGTGCACAATATTGGTGTATTGCGACCTAACCAATATTGGGTAAATTTTCCAATATGGCGGATACAGCGTTCGAAAGAAAAAGTCAATAAAATACAATTATTTATTGCTTTAATGGTACCATTTGGATGAGTATGTGGTTTAGACAGGTAAACTTTAATAAGTTCTTGCAGTTTCAGTGTTCCTTAGCCCTTGCATTCTTAATAACATTTTGCACCCATGGACAAGAGAGAGCGTATGGCAACTCTCAGCAGCCCATTGGGTTATAAAGCTGAGAGTTGAACTATTGCAACTAAGCTGCCACAGACCCTTAAGCGCAATACAGCAGGTCTCACAGAGTCGGATTCTTTGCCTCATGACGAACAGAACAACGCTATTCAACCCGCATTATATTCGTTACCCGGTACAAATAAACGAATCAAAGCTACATGTGCTCTGATTAAGTCACATTCATTAACAACACTGTTCGCGTATGTTGGAAAAAAACAACATACAAATGTATTTTAACATTCGCTTAAAATTAAGCATATTGTTTTTTTTTTGTTTTTTTTGATTACATGACTAATTCCTGCAAATGATGAGACAATATATCTATAATCAATGACTTGTTAATAGCACAACACTTGATCAAGAGCTTTGTATTTGTACCGCTAAGGGCAGTATGTATTAATAAATATTCTCACCGTATCTTCACTTTTTCAAGGTGCACTTGTATGGTACTCACACATTTAATTACTTTAGCACCATGTTCTGATTATTACAAGCCTTTCGCGTAAGCAAGCCAACATCTAAATGTGTTTGGTCCCAAAACATTCAACTCAAGGAATTGATATTAACTTCCGGATCCTTCAGATAAAATTTTGCATAAGTTGTCACGTAAGTTCATGGATAGGCAGGTTTTGTTTCATGTGGTTTGCTAGCTTATTTTGCAATATTCCGATTGCGTGTTTAGATCTCTATCATGTGAAGCTTTGAAATAGTTCATTCAGTTTTGGTGTTTGTTAAATCACGATAAGATTTTATAACCTCCCTGTATTTGTATGTTGTCAATTAGTTTTGGAGACAAAAATACTCTGAATTGGTGTTTACTGAATGACTTGACATCATGTTTATAATGTCTGATTTGAATAAAAGATAAAAGAAGATCACATAAGAACTAGCAATTGAGTTCATTAGGTTAATGAAACACTAACACAATAACATACGCGTTTCAACCTGTTTACTTCTAATATGTTATATTCGTTACTCGGTGCAACTGAACGAAAGAAAACTTCATGCTCTTATGACGTCACACGTTTACAGCATTTTTAAGTACATGTACTTTAAAAGCGCTTTAAAACATTATATTCAGAAACTTAAATCAAATGTGCTTACTCGCAATTGTTCGGAGGCTTAGTGGCGAGGGTAAGAGGGTAAGTGGTAGATTATTACACAAGGCTGTGTTCTACATAAGACACTTTTGCAATCACTCGCCATCGGGCTTACTCTCTTGGGCCAATACTGTCGCAGGTGTGCCAATACGGGAACATGACATCCGGTGAATTAAACAACATAAACACTTCTTTTTGTTATAATAATGATGGCATTCTTATAAAAACATACATAATGAAATCTGTTAATAAATATTCCAGTTTTAGAATACAGTTCGACAACATGTTAACAGCTTATTTAAACAAGTATGTACATTTTAATTTCAACTAGCAATTGCGATACATTAAAACAGTTTTTAAGTTTGCATTCTCTGAAACATAAAAATTTGCGCATCTCTATTGAACTGCAATGTTTTCTATGCTGATATTTATGCCAGGAATACATGTCAAAACCCATCTTATCTAACTACGCCGAGTAAAAATAGATTGTCTATGATTTTTTATTTTCATGAACCGTTTGGAAGTTTTCATGAAATTTTGACAACTTTATATGATATGGTATCTGTGAATCTAAAGCACATGTATCAAACTTAATGTTTTCTTATCCATCGTTGCATGCAATTTTGAAAAAGTACTGGTTAAAGCGCATTTTCACTTCACTTAACCAGTAGTCTTGACGACTTTCGGGGCACCACAGGTGGCCTAGTAACCAGATCTCTCCATTCCGCTCGTCTATCGGATATTCTTCGCTAAGCTGTTTTGTGAGCGCTACTATGGTTTGTCTGACTTTGGCGAGAATTACAGGCTTCAATCCTGTATCTGTGACAATTACTCCCAGATATTTGAAGCTGTTTACGGTTTCTAGCTTCTCGTCACGGATCCTGATGTCACTGCTGATGCCATTGATATTTTCGGTCATCAGTTTGGTCTTCGCTGCACTAATATGTATTCCGAAGGTTGTATAGGTTTTGCCCAATCTTTCCACAAGGCTCTCTAACTCCTTCCGTCAAGACCATCTATGTCATCAGCACAACATAAGTTTGTGATTGGTCTACCACCAATGCTGACTGTCCCCCCGTGTTCTTCCATGGCGTCAGGCAAGATTCTCTCCATGAAGATATTGAAACGGGTGGGAGAGAGCAAACAGCCCTGTCTCACTCCGACTTTGGTTTTGAACCAGTCCCATATGCTGCTGTTGAAGTAGACAGCACTGATGGCTTTGTGAACACCAAAGAGGTGTTCGATGAATCGGGTAAGATTAGAATTGATGTAGTACAGTCTCGTGGTAGCCTACATGCTGCATAACATACCCTGTCAACTTCCTTTTTAAAACCAACGAAGAAAAGGTTGAAGTCATGTTGGTGTTGCAATTAACTCTCGCATAGTGCCATGAGATTGAAGACCTGCTCTTTAGTGCTACGCCCTTGTCTGAAGCCTGCCTGCTCTTCAGCGATGATCTTTTCCGCTTGATGCTTCAATTTGTTCACCGAACTCTTTAGCATGACCTTGCTGGGGTGACTGATGAGGCTGATATGTAGTTCTTACAAAGCTGTAAGTTTCCTTTCTTGGGGAGGGTGATGAAGACGGATTGCGTCCATGGTGTGGGCCATTCCTTGTCTGCCAGATCTTGTTGCAGATGGTCAGTAAAGCGCTGGTCATTACGTCCACCTTGCGTGCACCAGCTCTCCGGGATGTTGTTCATTCCTGCATTCCTGCTGATTGCCCTTCTTCATCGATCTGATCGCTGCTTTCAGTTCTTTACGAATGATGAGATTGTCGCCGTTGTATAGTCAGAAAGTTTCCATCTTCATCAATGTTCTGGCACGGTTCTTCATTCCATTTTCCCTTTTCCATGTTCATGCTTTCATTGATTTCTTGGTTTACTTCTCTGTACTGTCTGGCATACCGCTCGTCTTATACTTTAGCCCTCCTGCCTCCACTTTTTGACGATGCTGCAAAGCATCGTCTAAGTTATCATACCATTGAAAAAATCTCCACAATGGCGACTTATGTAAAAGACCGAGCCAGTCCGATGAAGATAGCTCGATTTTTCGAATCGGCATACCTCGCTGATTATCATTGATAAAGGTAAATATAAATAGAACAGCTTATAATGGGGAAACAGATTCAATAAGTGTATCAAAACGTTAATTTTAAATTAGTAATTTAACATCCATTTTATTTTTATGGACCAATGAAACAATTTTATATTTACTCTATTTTGTTTGATATTTGTTCTCGATTTTGTAAATAAATTGCGAATGAAAACATGTAAAATTAACTTTTTACGCGATCACAAAACTAAAGAATGCGAACAATTTCGAACCTGCAAATTGTAAACGCTGCACTGCTATGATATATATATAGATAAAACAACATTTCTTTGCGTAATTGTCCGTCCCGCTAACGCAGTGGTAAGGACGTTCGCTTTTTTACCTCTACGACACCGGTTCGATTCCCGTTCCCGGCGCAATATTATTTTTGTCTGTTTTGTGGTAACCATTTCGGACAGGCGTTTTTTTTTGATAATCCTTCCCCCCCCCCCCCCTCGCAGCATAAGACCATATAAAATATTAAAAAGTATTTCAGTACAAAAAAATAGCTGGCAATTGCAGCCTCAGCGCGGAGGTAACTCATTACCTTGGAAAAACACAAATACACACACTGGGTGCAGCCTAGGCGCGTATAGACTCAAACAAGGCAACAAACTCATGTGCGGGCACAATCATTTTAAATTTACATATTGAATACGATATTCTTACAGAAATTACACAACTACCTAAGTGTACATACCATGTTTGATATTTCCTTCGATTGTTAGATTTCAGCATATACATGTATAAGGTCATATCGCTTTGATTAGTTAACTTTTCCATATGTTCCTGGGCGAACTCGGATAGTCAAGTGCTCTTACGATTGAGCTCACCTGGTCCGGCTATGTGCTCATACCAACTTTCGAGAATCATCATGAAGCTTATGCCATACTTAATGAACAAGAATGTGACCCGCCTCCCAGTTTCGCTCAATGGGTCAAGTTACCCACGGGTACTATTTCCCCGTACCCATAAACTTTTTTTCGTACCAAAATTGTTTCGTACCCAAAAGAAATTCGTACCAATTTTTTTTATACCCAAAATTTTCGTACCCACATTTTGTTCGTACCCAAAATGTTCGTATCAACATAAATAATTGTGGTGATATAGATAAACTTAAATTGATGTTCTATATCCATCCTCTTCAAAAGCATCGTCACACCAGTACTGTCAGTACTTTGATTATAACACAGCTCAAGCACATCAGTTGTGACCCAGGGTTTTTTGAGCGATTCTTGCCAAAGATATTACTGGCTGTTTCAGTGGCTCTTGTGTTGAATGTGTCAAACAACGTGTCATTGTCTGTGTCGACAGCGTCTACGATGGTGAGAGAAGAGCTGCAAATTTCAATCGTATCATTGCTTGGAAGGCTTTTGCTACTTTTCAGGTGAAGCTTGAATGTCGGCCACTGGAGAGCTCTTTGTCTTGTTAACACTTGAGCGGACGCGCTTTTCACAATAATAGTTTATCGGGTTATTATGTTCTTAATTCTGGGTTGTCCCATGTGGCTATTATTGATGGTGTGTGAGGGTCAAACGTTTTTGCTAGCATGAAGTCGTTGTAACTGGAAAATTCCACTTTATGTTCGTTTACATACCAGTTGTTAACCAGTCTGTAGCTTTATTACAAAGCACTCTTGTCAACACTGGCATAGATGCACCAGCTTATGTCGCTAGAAAATTATATTCGGAAAAGCAGTTATGACATTTAATAAGCATTTGTATTGTATATGTAATCTGTTTTGTTTTCTTCCATTGTAAAATTTATAAAGCACAAATATATACGAGTAGTATTGTAGATCAGTGGTCTCTAAAGTGACTTGTTTCATGTAAAGGACCCAAAACGTGTGCGGTATGTACCATTTTTTGACACAAACTGAATCAGTTTACCTCCTCAAATATTCAGTATTGTAAGACACGATAACAGTGCTGTCGGACTTCGTTTACGATGACACGGCAGTTCTCACGCACTGCTGCGACTGCTGTTTATAGTTGGGCAACCTCTAGACAACACAAGGCGATATCTTCCCATGATTTGTTTGTTTTATGCAATGTCACACCAAGCTGCTGTCATCATATAATCAATGGCATTGTACCATGAACAAGATGCTATCTGTGGTGTTTTTGACATGTTGTTTTACAAGCAAATGGCCAATTAAAACCTGCAGATTGTGAGGGTTCATTTAGTTTGAATAAAATGTGTTAGCCGTGGGTGTTACTTTGTTTGTTTAATCATAATGTATACTCTTTGGATATATGATATTTATTTACAAAATCGATATTTAAATTAATAGGTGAACAAATCTCTTGAAACTCACTTTTTGAAAATTGTATTTGTTTAAGGAATAATTGTAAGCTTTAAAGCAAATTGGAAATGTGTTATTGAACAGGTTGTTAAGTTTTCATATTTTCAGTATATTCGGTAATAAAATGTTACTGGGTACAGGTACAAGGTAACTACCAGTTAACTATAAATAACGCAAGTAGAATGATCATTATTGTCACGTAGTAAACCCAGGAATGCAAATTGTGCATTCGTAGTGAATTGTATATATTTTATATTTAAAATGATCAATCTACTTGCGTTGTTTATTGTGTGTATATCGTTATGTCACCTATTTTCACGATGAACTTTCGATTTCACATCGCGAAATTTTATTACCGAATATATCGATGAATTTTGTTGGATTCGGTGGATTATCGATTTTAATTCACGAGTGATCATAGAAAATAATATTATCACGAGTGGCGCATCCACGAGTGAAAATATTTTTTTTTCTATGATCACGAGTGAATTAAAATCGATATTCCACCGAATCCAACAAATTTTCTTTTTATTTTATGCTTTTTTTCACAGGTTATATGCATTGTTAAAGAGTTTAATTAAAGAATTTCGCTGGGATAATAACGTCATTTCGTAAAAAAATGACGTCATTTCACAGTAATCGATAATTTTCACTGATAATTTTCACTGTTTGAAACAGTGAAATTATCAGTTTTAATTTACTGATATTTCTCAATAAACCACCGTAAAGCATAAAATAAAAACTAATAATTGTAAAAAATACGGTATTTTAGAACTTTTCTTTTTTCGTCGTTTGTGGTCAACTGTCTATTTAAGCTGTCATTATTGTTTTCTCTAACATGGCTATTTGAATATAAATAATGGTCCAAAGTGCAATTAAGAATTGTGTTTGTACATGTATAAAGAAATGTTTTGACCGGAGTTTTTCAGTGTACTTAAAATAAGTGCCTATATCCGTTCAAAATGCAACGTTTACGTAACTATGCAACAATGGTAATAATATATAGAGTTGTTATCTGAGTCATCTCTTGTTTGCATCTGTTCACATTTTGCATCTCATGATTGTACAGAATACTGCCTATCATGCTATGCCGAATCAATACGATTTTGTTACCATTAAACATGTTACATATTGTAAATTTAACTACAATATACCAAACGTTCAAGTATATATATCAGTTTCCGTGTGTTTTTTATTCAAGCTGTTTTACTGAAAATACGATCTCTAGTTTTTCCGCTGTGTGTTCAAAGAAGCAATGAAAATCACTATAAACACATCTGAACAGTGTCTCTAACTCTATTTACTTAAAAACCTTTATTGAAGCTTGACGCATGAAGTGCCGTAAATGTTTTTTTTAATCTTTCGATAGTACACGATATACAAACAAATGGCAACGAGTACTTATTTATTCAACTATAAATGTGTGTTCAGAGAAAACGATTTATTGAAAAATAATTGCGTGGTACTCGACCGAAAGTTAACAGTTGAGATGACTTAAGTAGACACTTTCATTTTCCTACTTAAATTGGAAGTAAATATTATAATTGGTTTGAGAAAATTAAATGTCATTATTTGATAAACGTAAACGCTCGCACACTTTTTGTTGTCCTCTTTTACGAGCATGTTAATTTAACGAAGAACCTGTGATTTTCAAGTCCAGTTGTTTTAGCCGCTAAATAATATATAATAAATATACATATATTTGCTAATACATGTTTACTAGATAAAAGATAAATAACATGTTCCGTTGTTTGTAATTATGTTCATCATTGTTTTAAAACAAATGAAGAATTGCCCATTCGTCGATTGTATCAAATGAATTACTAAACATAAAGCCATTTTGCATACAATTTACATTTTGCTTTCAATGCCCGAATAATACTTTCTTATGCGAACGCAATTTCAATTGCATTTCTAATCTGCACGCTAATCAAAGTATGCCGTAAGCACATTGCACATCCATCTAAGAGATGGGACGCTTCAAAAAGGACACGGCGCCCTATTGACACATTTAACCCCTTTGTTATGCTTACAAAAATAAATTACCCTGTATTAACCCATTTATGTCTAGCGTCAAAAAACAGGTCTTGGCAAACAGCGTAGACCCAGATGGGACGCCGCATGATGCGGCGTCTCATCGGGGTCTGCGCTTTTTGCTTAAAGGAATTTCTGTAAGAAATATTCTAAATATAGAGATAAATATACTAGACATCCCTAATTTTGGAAATAAAGTGATCCAATTTAGAAGGATGGGAGAGTCCACTAGGCATAAATGGGTTAATCAAACAGTGTTTATCTTACGCATGTCGATAGGTAATTAATACGCTTCATTTATTTATAACCTCTTTAAACATGCCATTCTTGATACAAAAAGTATGTGGCCCTCTGCACGTTGATTGGCTGGCATCTCCGTCACAAAAGTATGAACACACCGGCGTGACCATATATTGGCCACTTTCAGTCAAGTATGAACGAACACAACGGAGTGACCATCTATTGGCCACTTTCAATCAAGTATGAACGAACACACCGGCGTGACCATCTATTGGCCACTTTCAGTCAAGTATGAACGAACACACCGGCGTGGCCATTTATTGGCAACTTTTAGTCAAGTATGAACAAACACACCGGCGTGACCATCTATTGGCCACTTTCAATCAAGTATGAACGAACACACCGGCGGGACAATCTATTGGCCACTTTCAGTCAGGTATGAAAGAACACACCGGTGTGACCATCTATTGGCCACTTTTAGTCAAGTATGAACGAACACACCGGCGTGACCATCTATTTGCCACTTTCAATCAAGTATGAACGAACACACCGGCGTGACCATCTATTGGCCACTTTCAGTCAAGTATTAACGAACACACCGGCGTGACTATCTATTTACCACTTTCAATCAAGTATGAACGAACACACCGGCGTGACCATCTATTGGCCACTTTCAGTCAAGTATGAACGAACACACCGGCGTGACCATCTACTGGCCACTTCCAGTCAAGTATGAATGAATACACCGGCGTGACCATCTATTGGCCACTTTCAATCAAGTATAAACGAACACACCGGCGTGACCATCTATTGGCCACTTTCAATCAAGTATGAACGAATACACCGGCATGACCATCTATTGGCCACTTTAAGTCAAGTATGAACAGTAAGCAAATGTGGTGGGGCACATCCCTGGTCCTCAAGTAATGCTGTATGTGGTATGCTCCGGATCAACACTCAAATAAAGTAGGTACCAACTCATTATTTGGTATTTATCTATTTTATGTTTGAGGTTCCGACTTATTATTTGGAAGTTACCTTCTTAGTAGGACCCTACTTAATGTCGACTTTCTATGGCGGCTTATCTTTAAGTTGTTTTGTGTTGGGTATACGTCCCAACTAAATTGCTCATCATTAAACGAGACTTGATTGTGTAACACGTTGTGATCAACCAATCAGAAGTCTTAATTTCACTTAGCACCAACACTAGGAGACAGCATTAAGCGAAGCATTGAACTTTCTGGATATGTCACACGTTGGTACTGTAAGTATTAACATTACAATGAAGGCATTTGTAAAAGCCGACTAGAAAATTAAAAGATACTAAATTATTTTCTGCTTGTACCTTCTACATGATTCAAAGGTTTATAGTTATTATTTGATACAAATAAAATAGTTATTTTGTTTATGTAAAATATTTATAATACTGGATTAAAACGATGATAATGGTCATTTTTTTACAGAAAGATTCATTACAAATGAAGATGGGCAGAAACGTAAATAAAATTATCTTTGCACGTTTTTCTTAAATGATCACACAAAAGCATTATGCCTTAAAACGAAAAAACAACACAGGATTTAAACTTAATAAGACAATCAAACATTTCAGACATATAAAGCAGCAAAGGTCATATTTGATAAGATTATAACAGGAAAACATGTTCAGTAAGGAGAAAGGGTTACATAATTTATCACATTCTAAACATCTTTAACCCGTTCAAACGCTACTAGACAAGTATGCGCCACTCTATGATACGGCAACTTTAAGGTGACACAATAACGCTATTTTGTGGCCTAGTGATTATGTATTTCGCCTACGAAACGTCGGGTCTAATGTTCGAATCATTCACGGGTCGTCTTGACTCACTACCAAGCACTCGACATTAAAGTTGTAATTCGGTAATACAATTGTTGACCAGATACAGTGCCTCAAAAGTCAATCAGACTGGTACTTCTTCGCAAAACACGACACAAGAATGAACACTCATTTTATTGAATTTATCAAAAAAATACCTCATTAGTTCATACAATTTATAACACAGAATTATATAACTACTTGCCGGTATGCGCAATACATTTGAGCCGTGCTCTGTGAAAGAAGGTTTAATGCATGTGCGTAAATTGTCGTCCAAATTAGCCTGTGCAGTCCGCATAGGCTAATTAGGGACGCCACTTTTCGCCTGAACTGTTGTTGTTGTTGTTTGTTAAGAAGAGACTTTCTGTAAACGAAAATTAAAATGAAAGCGGAAAGTGTCGTCCCTGATTAGCCTGTGCGGACTGCAGAGGCTAATCATAATGACACTCTACGCGCATTCATTTAACCCCCCTTTCACAGAGCACGGCCCATTTGCTTTCTTCAAATGCGTACAACAGGAGCTACATCCGTTATAGCCGGCATCCAGAGTGCGGCGGTAACCGAAATCGTGTGTTTACAGTTTAGTTACCCTTCTCAGCTGAGATAAATACCTGCTGAAGAAACTTGGAGTATTAATAAGCAATAAATGATTAATTGGTCATAGGAATGACCATCTGGCATTATCAATAATGCATGCTTGTTATTCGGTCCGTGAACTCCCGTATTTGGACGAGCCAATAGATGTGAGACTCTTTAGGATGTGTATTCGAAATCGTCCTTGGGTACATTTATGTGGAAAAAAAATATGAATAATGAATACAAAATACAATTAGCATGTGTTTTCTAAAAGCTTATAACAAAACCGAATTTGATTTAAACTCCTTTAACATCATTATAACATTCAGATACTAAAACTTAGTTAAATTAAGCTAAATACATAAACATAACCACGATTGATATTTTTTCAAAGTAAGATACATTATTAATTCTCATTATTAATGTATGAATTTATTTTGTATTAATTAAAATGTATTCCATTGATCCGATGGGCCAAGGATTTATAATGCACGATGCTCTTATGTATTTATGCCGTTACATAAATAGCATAAGCAAATGAAACTATAATAAACAATTACTTTACTTTCTTACCACTATACTTAGTTACGTATGCACTGGCCATAGGTGTAATGGGACATCACACGGCTGACGCTGTGCATGGCGCGTCATGCGGCTGTTAAACTAGATGTTCTGTTTAACTGTTAGGTGATCGAAACGAAACGGACAGTGTGTACACGATTTAACATGTCTTATTTTTCTTCCCACATGTGATACGACACGTTAAATATATGGGCCGTGCTCTGTGAAGCAGTCCTTAATACAAACATCAGAATTCCCAATAAAATTGTTCTGATCAATTAGCAATGTGTAAAGTCCACATTTGTGCAGGCAACGTGGTAAATTGTTCTCATCGCTATGTTTGAATTTCTATATTATATTTCCATGCTATTTATTTAAAGAACAAAATTATTCAATATATTTTGTAGACATACCAACAAACTGTATGGTTTGTTTCCCAAGTCCAATAAGTAATTTATAAACTATACAAATTTCAACACTGAACAAACGCCATTAGAAAACAAAAGTAGAATATTTGCTATTGTTAATTCTCTAAAGAACCAATGAATGGAGTATTGCCATCAATAAACACATTTCTATAGATGTGAGACTTGCCTTTAGCATGGCTTACCCAGTATTGATTTTTGGTTCCAAAAGCAAACAGAAAATGATTTCATTTTAGTGCTTTAGTATTGTGTTAAGAAATTTTAAGAGTTGTGGTTTCAAGGGTGTGACAATTAATGCATATCAACATTAGTCTTTGTATAGCCCAATCGGTATATATGACCAAGGTAGCAATTTATTTTCCGATGGGAATGTTCGTGATGTATTTATATAAATTGATTTAAACACAGAAATCCTTGCGATATTGAAATAATAAATAGTCTGTTGATGGACTTACGAGGTAGTTAATGAAATGATTAAACTGTTTTCCTAGAAATGTGTAAATAAACTGATTGACATACAATTATAATTTCTTTGTTGTCGCAGTGGATGATGTTTAAAATCAGAGTACCGGAACTACGACGATTTTACTGAATCAACATGACTTAAATCTATACGTAAACGGATACCTTTTTTCAATATTAACCCATTTATGCCTAGTGGACTCTCCCATCCTTCTAAATTAGATCAATAATTTTCCAAAATTAGGGATGTCTAGTAAATTTATTTCTGTATTTAGAATATTTCTTACAGATATTCCTTTAAGCAAACAGCGCAGACCCTGATGGGACGACGCATCATGCGGCGTCTAATCTAGGTCTACGCTGTTTGCCAAGGCCTTTTTTCTAGACCCTTGGCATAAATGGTAACCCATTTATGACTAGGGTTTCCATGAAACCTGCTTTTTGCCATCTTTTACTGGACAGATTTATCGGAGCCTAAATGTGTTCAGGATACGCAATGAATAACCGAATAACTATATGTTCGCATATAATGTTTCGTTTACAAACCATACTTTCGAAAAACAGAAGTCGTTTGATAAACAGGTACATTAAAGGGGCCTTTTCACAGATTTTGGCATGTATTGAAGTTTGTCATTAAATGCTTTATATTGATAAATGTAAACATTGGACCTAAAAATCTCCAGTTAAAACAACAATACAATACAAAAAAGAAAAAAGGTAACCCTCAACTGGGCTCGAACCACTGTCCTCTGGAGTCCTGGACTTAAAAGTCTTCCTCTTAGACCACTCGGCCATCTGTGCTCATGCAATTAGGGAATGCATTTTTTACTTCATATTACCAATCCTCGTAGTTTCACAAAACTTAACGACAACAACAGAATTTTCCAAATTGTTCAACGCTTTATAATTTTCAGGTTTTCGAATCGTCAAAAGATGCATATTATGGATATTTTAGAGCATGGTAAATGTTCAGTATATCTATTTCCTTACAAATATCATAACTAGAACGAAAATTTTCGAATCTTAAACAATTTTCTTTTAAATTTTGTCAATTTAACAAAACGTGAAAAGGCCCCTTAAATTGAGTCTTGATATCTTCGACCACTCTTGACCATCGAACTCTAGCTCGTTAAATCTCAAAGACTGGCTAAACATTGCGAATGCATGCACTGTATTTTGAAAAGTAGTAGTACTTTTAAGAAATTCTATGAAATATAATATGGCTTCATGTAGCATGGTTCAAATTCTGAATTATTTTCCTGCTGGTGGGATATTCACTCGGCAGGGATTACATGCCCTAATATCGCATTTCTGAAGTTTAATTTAAAAGGGAATTCTACGGCCGTGTCTTACTACAAATACACCATGAATAATTTCCCACTGTTTTGATGTGACCGAACATGTAACACAGTGCGCTTAAAATGTGTTCTTTTAAGTTAATAAAATAAACATTGAAAGAACCCCTGGGCTACTCGCGATAGTAGTGATATTCAATAACATCGAAATTTAAATAACAATACGGACCATTTCTCATATTCCGACAAAACAAATATAACTATTTTAATAGTCACATGAGATATATCAAACGTCTATATATTGTGGGTCATGATGTTGTTAAACGTGATGGCCTGTATATTTGTCAGGTAAACGAAACGATGGCCAGTTGGACTGAAAATTAAAGTTTAAAACATGTTTTATTTTTCTGTTAACATTCAAATATTAGGACAATTGTTGTATGCACACTGTTCTGCCAAACGATTTCCATGCTTACAATCGCGATATAAAATCAGAGTAGTTGGAGCAAAACATCAAACGGAAATGTTAAACGTATTTGCAGTTTAATCCAATCGCTCAGTTTTGTACTTCTCGTTCAATAATTTAAGAAATTCATGTTGTTGTTAATACCAAAGACCTATAGAATACATGTATGTTCATCCACGGAAGTTACGCAATAATGCCTGTGAAGAGATTGTATTATTTGAATGAACATTAACGGTGTTTTTTAATGTGCTTAGGGGTTTATTCACATTGCTCAATGACAGAGAAGGCTTTTGTAACTGTCGCTAATATTGCCTAATGTGTCTGCTATGTGTAAGTGGCCTAAAGTATTTCCTCAGAAGTTGGACGTGCAGAAATATTTGTATTCACACTGTTTACGTCGATGCATCTCGTATGACTTGAACTTACGCTAACACAAATCGCACAGTTCAATTAGAAACTTGCAACACAATCTACCCGTTATTAACAGTGCTCTTTCGTATAGCTTAACGTACATTAAATGCATCGCAATATCATTTCATTACTTATTATATCATACCAACGAAACGTGTCCCCGGGGAAACGTTCACTCTTTATTGAAAAAAAAAAAAACAACAACGTTTTGCTGGGCTTTCATTAAACTAGAGTGGGGAAATGTTTTCGATAAGCGTTCAGTTCAGTTCTTGTTTTTTTATTAACTCAATTGACCCAGATTAAAACTAGGTGATTTTTTTTAATCCAAAGCGCCCTGGCAGGGCGGGCATTTTTGTTTTCATCTTTTTATACTTGTTTTTCTGATCATGTCAATATACTGAAGCTCTTTAGCTTCGATGCTATAATCTATGTTTTTTGCATGTAATGACTTATCTTTAAAACCGCTATATCTGTTTTTGAGTCCATAAACATCGTTTCCGCATCCGTAATTTTGAATAAAAAGTGTGACTATTGGTTGAGATTTCAAACGCACACACTTGATTTTAACACCATATGAGATATTATCAACAAACGTAACTTTATTTTGAAAAAAGCAGCAACAACAAGAATCACATTTATAATCGGAATGCTCTGAAGTAAAAACAACAGTAAATACAAATGATCCCAATATTACGCTCATTTGACCTCTCGTACGAACGCCTCTCACTTCAGCTCTCTTAATTCAATATCCAGTACAAGATTGACCATCGGCTTACCCTAAAACATTTCCTCCGGAAACTCAGATATCCATATATATGTGGCATTGCAGTTTGGCTACATAATCCGTCAGAACTTATCACGCGGTTAAATACGTCATCACTGCAGAAAACACACACTCGGCGCAAAAGGGTCACGTAAACGTCTAAAAACACGAAAATATGGACTTGAGTTCGTTTCGCTAACTATTAAGGATAGGTGGACTAGTCACGTTTCCGTCTATATCGAGACGTGCCGGAAGTGCTGGCATATTCTCATATCCGGGTTCCCAGGTCTCCAGAAGAGGGTTCGATTGTCTCGAACTGTTCGCGTCGTAATGCAAGCCGGGCTCCATCCAGTTGGTGGTCAGACCCTGGTGATCTGAAATACGACAAATACATCTGGTGAATACGGAATCCGGATAGTGCCATCTATAATCTCGCCCCTTTTTTCATTAAGGGCGACACTAGACACACGAAGCGATACACGATATTTTTCGCGATAGTCGCTCGACGCACGATAATTTTCGCGACAGTCGCGGCGAAGCACGATATTTTGCGCGACAGTCGCGGTGACACACGAAATATTTAACGCGATATATCGCCCTTGTGTAAGAAGCCCAAAAGGCGATATATTGTGTTACATATATCGTGCGTCACCTCGACTGTCGCGCAAACTATTGTACTTAACCGCGACTGTCGCGAAAAATATCGTGTGTTGTGGCGACTGTCGCGAAAAATATCGTGCGTCGCCGCGACTCTCGCTTAAAAATATCGTGTATCGCTTCGTGTGTCGTGTCTCGCGATCAAAGGGCGACACTAGACACACTAAGCGATACACGATATTTTGCGCGACAGTTGCGGCGACGCACGATATTTTATTACTCGATATTTTGCGCGACAGTCGCAGCGACGCACGATATTTGTACTGTTCAAATATCGCTGTTATAATGTCGCCTGTCCACTGTCAGGTTTTCAAAAAATCAGGGGAGACAAAAAGGGGATATTTTCACGTCATCAAGCATGTGCATCATGTCGTATATATATCTTTTGATATAAGAATATTTTATAATAATGTTAATGTCTGATCAGCAATTAAAATGCATATAATTGATATAGCAAGCTATTCGCTTCTTATACTTCAATCTGTCCATAAATAAATATTTAACATTACATAAATATTTCATAAACACGTATATTTGATGATAGGAAAATCGCTTGGAATAACGATTTTCAATATAACACTGAGTTCCCAAGGTTGAGTTATTAGTTGTTCGATTCTACGGTTCAACGTGCATTACGTGCTTTTTGTTTAAATCATATTATACATGCACACATGCACACAACTGACAAAAGTAACAGTGTGAACTTTATCTGAATATAATTATATAATAGGCATATATATTATATCTGGAACCCTGTTAAGCAATATGAAACAAACGTTTTGCGCCCTTCAAAAGCGTATTTGTTAGCCGATATTATAATAAATATTATAAATTGTTGTTTGCACTGTATGCAGTTTTATTTATGCCGATAATTTATTTGATAAAGCATTATAAAGGGTATTTAAAAAGTAAAATACCAGCAACAAAAATACCGTCTAATTAATGTATCAATAGACTGGACATTAATGTTGCTCGTCAATAATCTGGATAACATATAAATGATGATTACACATGCAATGAAAAGAAATCTTCTGGTTATAAATTAAATTTTACTCCATTGTTCAAATTTCTAAATAGTTTATAACATATATCCTTGTCAATATATATCAAAATTATTATGAAAATTCATTAATTTGTACTCGGTTTACTAAGGCTAGAATATTCTTTTATAAGTGTGTCGAGGGCAGCAATATTGATAATAAATGAATAAAAATTACCGTAATACCGTTTAAAAAAACCTGACAGTGGACAGGCGATATTATTACAGCGATATTTGAACAGAACAAATATCGTGTGTCGCTGCGACTGTCGCGCAAAATATCGAGTATCGCTTCGTGTGTCTAGTGTCGCGGTCTGAAATTAGACCGCGATACACGAGACTCGGAAATTATGGGCGATATTTGAATAATAAAATATCGTGCGTCGCCGCGACTGTCGCGCAAAATATCGTGTATCGCTTCGTGTGTCTAGGGTCGCCCTTTCAACGAGAGACACGACATACGAAGCGAAGCACGATAGTTTGCGCGACAGTCGCGGCGACGCACGATATATTTAACACAATATATCGCCTTTTAGGCTACTTACACAAGGGCGATATATCGTGTTAAATATGTCGTGTTATTATTTCGTAGTAAATACCTTTAAAATTCGGATACAACGTGTACTCATTGTGCATCCAGGCGAAGTGAATATGCCACATCGACCACATTGTATTCGTCTTTCCCTGTGCAAGAAATGTGTTATACCAAGAGGTCGCAACATTCCCGGGAACATTCGGTTTAAAGTCGGATGTATTTCTTGCTTCCGCATACCAGTCCAAGAATCGAACCCAGTTCTTTCTGCTCGGCGAAAATCCCCAAGTTCCCAGGACCGGATATAGGTACACACACTGGCCATCTGTGTAGTTAATGAAACTCTGCCATGTTTTAACCCCGTGATGAATGGACAGACCTTGCAGTGCAAATCCGTTAATTTCTGGGTAATGGTCATATTTGGAATGCACAAGCTTCAGATACTTATAGAAATGCGGCGACACCTCGAGGTCATCTTCGAGAATCACGGCTATTTCTTGCGGATTATTGTTGGGATTCCATGTAGATAACCATTGTCCATATATGCCAACATTTTGTGGATGCACGATCACATCATACGCGCCGTGACGGAACCGGAATTCCCGCGCTGTTTGTGCCGTTAATTGGTCCACGGTTCCATTTATAGAGCGGTCTATCCAGACCTCCAGTTTAACATTGTCATTTTCATAGTGAGCCCTGTTCAGAGATTCTAGTAAACGAAGGACGGAATGTGCCCGATTATAAACTATGACAATTACTCGCAAATCAATCTTAAAGGTGCCTATATTGACTATGTTTACTAGTGCAATATTAGCATCGTAGTAAGAAAAATATATAACGGAAGCTAGTATTCCTGTCACTCCCAATATTAGCGTCAAGAATGAAAATGCACGTGACACACGAACCTCCATCGTACGTAGCCTATTAATGTTGTCTGCTCGCTTGATATGAAATAAGTAACACCCTCTTCACCGATACCATTAATAAGGCGCGCATTTGCAGTATACTTAAACCCACGAGTAGCCTTGTAGCTGTAACAAATAGCCTAGATTGTCGTGTACCCATTTGACATGCTGGAGAGGCATAATTATTATTTGGACGGCCGTGTAGTGCGGCCTCTTTAAAATTGTCGAAATGTTCTATTCGTTACAAAATGTATTGAATTAAAATTATATTTGATGTTGATTTTGTGTTCCAGTTCAAACCGTATTGATTATATAACACAATTACAAACTGCAGTTTATCTCTTGTAGCTAAAATTCTAAAACACTGTATTCTCACAAACGTAACATTGAACATGTGATTTAAAATCCAATAAATCCACATATTGCACGCCAACACTGTATAGTCATGTTGGTCCTGAAGTGCACTTGTCGAAAGACGCTACGCACTAACCGCGTCTATACAGTCAATAGCCTAAACCCAGTATGACAGAGGTTTACAACAGCGAATGCATAATCCTGCATTATGTTCAGCTAAAAGCTAACAACAGCTTTCACGTCGCCTGTTGGTAGTTAACCCTCTTGCTTCATCTCACAGTTATATAAATCAAAACGCTGATCCAATAGAAAAACTGTTAACGAGATTCTAAACGGTCAGCGAGTATTTGTCGGACAGCAGTATTTATCGGACGTTCTATTTATTTCGTGTATTTTAACCCTTAAGCACACTTTTCTACGTCACATACTTACGCGCGATTGTTTTCTCGATGTTGACACCAGAAATTCGTTGAAAGGCAAGTATTGTAGTTAAATAACTGTAATGTTTACAAATTTTGTCGCAATGAAATGTGATCCCCGCGCGGGGGATATTAATAGTACGCGCATGCGCAAAATAAGTCACTTAATAAGGCCCGACCTGTGTTCTTGACATTTTCGGTCGTCTGCTACCATATCTCCATTGTTTTTTCTTAAAACCTCATATTTAGCACGAAATTGATGTAGTCAACAGCAACAAACTATTTACGTTATTGATTTGTTTACATTAAAAACTCGACACACTTTTATAAACAGATATCTGATTTGCTTGCAAAATGTTTATAGTTAACTCTTTGATTAAAGGGAAGCAAACCTTATTGACGACTATACATTCACTGCTGGTAGTTTCGCCCTTGATGAGTTTGTAATAGCTGTGTTTCGTAATATTGAATAGTCTAATCTATGTTAATGTTTGCATGGTTATTTTACGAATAAGCCCCACATTTGATAGCCAAATATTAGTTTAGGAATGCTAGCATTAATTAAACGACTTTAAAGGAATAATTGTATATTTAAGTGTCTGTTTTACAATTGGACTGTAATGCAAAAATGGATTGGATTGCAGAAAACAAATGCAATCAAGGGAAAAGACACAGCTGCAGCGTGGAGTATCTGCTGTTAGGCAGCACAAAATGAAAATTAGTGTCGCTGCACAGGAATTCAATGTTCCACGTAGTACATTGTCAGACCATGTACATGGGCGTGTTGGCGAGACACGCACAGGTCCAGTGAGCCTATTAAACGAAGAGGAAGAGGGGGCTCTTGTGAGTTATCTATTATACATGGCGGATCATGGTTTCCCTATGACACGAAACAGAACCCGTGTTTATATTCGGGAAATCATTAAGCAAGGAGGTTGGTTCGATCATTTATATTTACAATTTAAAAGTCTGTAATCTCATTACGAATACTGTGCATGTAATTGGAATGTTTTACCCTTGACTGTTTCATTTACAACGGACACGTACATTCCTTTATAATTATACGTCTTCATAACACGGTCCCGCCCCTACATCACAGTTGTTGTTGTATTATATGATATTATATTGATTTACTTTCGAACTAACGTACAGGTAGGACATATCCGTAACAAGGTGTCAGAGAATGGGCCGTCAGACGAAAGGTTCCGAAATTTGTTTGCGCGCCACCCGGAACTTCAGGAACGGACGCCCGAGAGTTTGGATCTGGCACGTTCCTCAGTGTCGAGGGAGGATGTCATATACTCATTCTTTGACTTTCTGGACAAAATCCTCACACAGTATGGTGTAAAAGATAAACCGTCACAAGTAAGTTGTTTTATATCTTAAACGGGTCTATATCAACTGACATCAATATGGAATATTTATATGAATTTAGTGAAAATATAAGTTAGCTTTTTAAGGTTTTATTTTCATTATAAGTCTTGTTAATGTAATTTATAACATTATTTTACTTTAAAAAACATCGGAATTCAATTAAAAACGAAGATAAACCTATTTACTTACTGATGAAACGCTTAGTGCATTCAAATCGTAAATTTCATTGCTTACACACTTACTTATACGTAATGAAGATATTCAACTGTGACGAGACCGGTTGGTCGGGAAAAGAAAAAGCCAAAGAGAAAGTTGCTACTGGAAAAAGGAAGCACACCATCAGCCGGAAAGTTATGGGCGGTGGAGGAAACCATATAACCGCGCACCTTTGCGTTTGTGCAGATGGGCGGTTTCTCCCTACACGGATTATTTTCAAGGTTATTTTGTATTCTGTACAAATGCAATGAATTGTTTAAGCACTTAAATATTATCCAAGCTTAAACGCTTACAGATTATGAAATTGTAATATAATATTTGAGCCTTGTTCTGAGAAAACTGGTCTTAACGCATGTTCATAAAGTGTCATCCCAGATAAGCCTGTGTAGTCCGCCTAAACTTGATTTTCGGTAAGGAGGGACTTCCTTGAAACTAAAAATACCATACAAGCGGAAAGTTTCGTCCCTGATTAGCTTGCGCGGACTGCACATGCTAATCTGGGACGACACTTTACGCACATGCATGAAGCCCAGTTTTCTTAGAACACGACTCATTTTAACTCGAATGGAAACAGTATGATTTAATATAACCATTTTTGTTTATAGTTGTGTACGTTATATACATGCTTTTATGTCATGCCAAGGTACTTGGTGATACATGTTTAAATTTGAACAATAATACAGGGTTCATTGCCATACGCGCGTTTTACCGACGGCGTGCCAGAAACATGGCTCTATGGGTGCAGCTCGACGGGGTATATCGACCATGAGTTGTTCCAAACATGGTTCATGAAAGGGTTTCTGCCCCACTGTGGGCGAGCAAGGCCGGTTGTGTTGATCATGGCAATCATGACGCACACATTTCCCTACCAGTTATTGAGGCTGCCAGGGCGAACGATGTTGTGCTGATCGGGTTTCCCGGCCATACCACGCACATCTTGCAGCCGATGGATGTGAAGGTATCTCAGACTCAATAGCATCCTAATCAAACGCCTAAAAATCGTTGAATAATTTATTAACAAGGCTAAACAATCAAACTAACATTGTACTCGAATGCATTCAGTCACATAAAAACACGTAAGGTAAATGAGGACTTACATAACAAGTGTTTTATTTGTATAAGAATTTTATTGATGGATTTTTAAAACCCATTTTCAGATAATTGGCCCGTTAAAGTCAAACATGGCATCCCTTGCGTCTGATCTGGGAATCGTTTGCCCGTCTTTGACTATAGGGAAATCCAAATACCCTGTTTTACTGAAGTATGCGATGGACCGCATCACACCGTCTACCATCATAGGGGCATTCGTCAAAGCTGGTATCGTCCCACTAGACAGGGGAGCCATAGACGAGTCCCAGCTTATACCGGCGATGTTTCCCGCTGTGTAAAATATTAATGGAACAGTTTACCTGCAAAATGATTATCTAATAGCATATGTTTAAAAAAAATGATACACACCTGGCACACATCCTCATATTTATTTATTTGTTTTTCATATTATGAACATATGCGTTCTTTTTAGATGACAACTCGGCCCAGACATGTAAAGAATGTGGACGTTTCACGGTTAACCCTCTGGTCAAGGCCGGTCTAGTGCCCGAGTCACTTGCTGACATTTTAGTACCACCAGCGTCAAAACCTGCAGCTCAACGAAATAAAAGAAGAATAGTTACAGAGGGACGAGTAATAAGTGGTGACGAAATACTGAAGGAGTTAATGGTACGGCGTAGGTATTTAATTACCATAATACAACACCATCCAACATTCAGAAGCAGTGCACATTTTCTATGTGCCACTGTACATTAACACTTATTTCGTCATTACTGTCTCGTGTCATAGCAAATCGTATTACATGCATTTAACAATGGTTTTCCTCCGATAGGAACGAGCGAAAACTTCCGCCGAGAAAGACCGTCGAGATGCGCAGCGAGCTTTGGAAGCCGACGAGGGGAAAAGGTTGAAAGAGCAGGAAGAAATTGAAAAGATTAAGAGAAAAGAGGAACGTGTTGAAAAGCGATTGGCCAGGGAACAGGAACAGACGAAAAAAGCGGACGAGAAAAGGGATAGAGGGAAACTTGCTAACAAGAAGTTTACGTGTGGAGTCTGTTGTATGAGAGGGAGAGTGTTGGATGAGAGCAAGGGCATTGTGTGGTTCGGGTGTGATGAGAAAGTGTGTGGCAAATGGTACCATTTTGAATGTTTGCATCTTAGCGAGCAAGAATACTTGCGAGAGGGTATGGAAGAGGGAGAAAGCTGGTATTGTAAGACATGTAAGCCATGGCTGTATTGTGAAGAGTGAATGGCTGTGTCCCTTGTGTTTCTCGTGCACGAGATTAATGTGAGCTGCTTTTGACGTTTGTGATGTATTGATTATTATAAAACATTATGCATTGAATCAAACACGTGTTTGGTATTAAATAATCATCTTATTATAAATAATACCAATGATATGATAATTTATAGCCTTGTTTCTCTACCTCATATGAAATTATTCCACGTTTATTTATTAATGCGATTACCGTATAACATTTTCAAAGCGACATCAAAAACGGATATTCTTGTATGCACTGATATGGATTCCAATTGTAACCCTATTAATACACACTGAAGAATACATTTTGCACCATTAAATTAATACATTCACTTGATTCTATCGTTTCAGTTCAGAAAAATGCCATTTTAAACATAAGTTGTTGCGATTTACTCAAATTATATAAATGTCCGGAAAATACTCCTGTATATTGTAAAATTACCTCCCTTTGATGACCCCATTTGCGGGCCTCGTACATACGCATGCGCACATCAAAATCCGACTTTGTTTACATGCACTTGTACATGACGAACCCAAGATATATCGGTAAACTTTTCATTCCGTATTTTGCCTTATTAAGGGAGTAATCCACGAAAACCCCTGAATTTCGTCCGACAAATACTCGCTGACCAGTATGTCGTTCTGAGAAAACTGGGCTTAATGAATGTGCGTAAATGCATGTGCAGTCCGCATAGGCTAATCAGGGACGACACTTTCCGCTTTCTATGGTATTTTTCGTTTAAAGGAAGTCTCTTCTACACGAAAATCCAGTTAAGGCGGAAAGTGTTGTCCCTGATTAGCCTGTGCGGACTGCACAGGCTAATCTGGGACGACACTTTACTCACATGCATTAAACCCAGTTTTCTCAGAACGCGACTCATATGATTATGATAACGCTTTTTAAGTTATTGTAAACAATTAATGGTTGTTAGCTAGCTTAACCCATTTATGCCTAGTGGATTCTTCCATCCTTCAAAATTGAATCAATGTATTTCCAAAATTAGGGATGTCTAGTATGCTTATTTCTATATTTAGAATATTTCTTACATAAATTCCTTTAAGCAAACAGCGCAGACCCTGATGAGACGCCGCATCAGGCGGCGTCTCATCTGGGTCTACGCTGTTTGCCAATGGCTTTCTTTCTAGACGCTAGACATAAATGGGTTAAGAGATAAACGCAATCGTACATTATCCAAAGTTGTAACAATGTAATCCCGTAATGCAATATTTTGTTTAATGAAAAAATAGCATAAAAATACAATTATTGTTATGAGCCGGACAAGTCACGCAGTAAGCTTAAATAATTTAATTTTGAACAATAAATTAATGAACATTTAAACCATCCGTTGAATACTCGCGATGAGTGTGGTAATCATTTTCATCATCAACAAAAACAACAACATTTTTTCCGCAGTAAAGCTTAGACAAGATTATAACCTACATAATATATGTATTATTAAATTTATAATTAATGGTAGAAGATAAAAGTTGGATGATAGTGTTATCAACTGGTTGACATGGTAAGTTATGAAGGGAATAAAAATTGCATCTAATATTGAAATTGCACATCTAATATTTACTTATTTACTTACAAGACATACGTTAAGAAGAATGTGCACAATCATATAGAGAAATAAACACTTGTGGATACAAATAATTTATATGGTTTGTCTGAAGTACTATAATATTAAGAATCTGCTTGTTCGAGACAAAAACAATCATTGTATATTATTAAGTCGTTTTTTAACGTGTTTTTTAATTATCAATAAAGGTAGGGGGGATATTGATGCAGATTATTAAAAAACGAAATTATTTGCGTATACTTTTTTAATTAATATTCAAAATAAATTATTGACATGGAACTTAATTTTGAGATTGCATACACAAGTTTGTATAAATGAATTTGTAGTTTAAAAATTCACGTGAATCAAGTAATGCACAGTTTAAAACTATTATAATGTGAATGTTTATTAATCAATAACATTGACATGTAAATAACAAAACAGACCATGTAGCACATTACATACATCTACAGAAATTTTATTAAACAACAATACATATTTAAAGAGTCACTATTGATAAACCAAACATCTATATTGTGTTCCATGTGGTTGTAAAACGTGATTTCCTGTATCCCTGTCAGGTAAACGCAACGTCGGCCTATTAGACTTTTTTTAGACAAGCTTTAACATGATTTGTTTTTGAGTATATAACGTCTCTCATAAAGATTTACTTTAGGTAAACTTATTTGCATTTAAATCCAATTCTATCAAACTACTGTGTTATTGAAAAGTAATTGTTTAAAGATATAAACCCATGTTTACCACGCATATATATATATGGGTTTTAGGAAACGTACCCGGTCAAGCGAATATTTCTCAACCCTTGCAGGTTTGTTAGCCGCATTGTTGAACCTGTTCCAGGGGTCCTGGTACTTTAATATCTTTAGTTTGTTTGCTTGCGCACATCTTTTCTGTTTTTACATGGGCAGTTAGTTCAACAATGGCAATCATATCGCCCTCTTAGAACCGATGGCATTTTCTTGTCTCAATATTGTTTGCCCGGAAATTGCAGTTTCTGGTTGAAATTTGCAGTCTTCTTCAAGCCACCTGGTCCATGTAGAATAGATAGAGCTGACCCTTTTAGCTAGCATACTGGCAGTTTGATAATAAAGTAGATCATGATGTCGCTCAAGTAAAATCGTAGGTTGATGGATAACGTGATAATCTCTGTCTTTACATGCGTTTTGCCAGATTTAAACATACTACTTTCGGGATAATATTCCCAACTGAACATTAAAATGAAACGTATAATATAAACACGCCAGTTTTCTTCTTATTTATAGTAAAACGTATCAATGTTTCAAGTAAAACCTTCACCGGTATTGTCATTTTTTGCTTGAAGTTATTCATATACATGTATATGTATGAATGTGGTTTTGTTTGTACTAATGATTGTTGATTTATAGATATAGAAGAGCAACAACCTTCATTGAATTGTATGAGGCACGGACAAAAGAAGCACATTGCAATAGTGCATCGCGTATCTTAATGCAAGCAACATTTTGAACATCTCCACTTAATTTTTCGTTCAAATCAGTGAGATATACACCATTTTGTTTAACACGAGAACTAATCCGGGATTTGCTATTCTTTGTACAGAAAATTAAAACAAGCAGCCCTGGATTATTATTAAAACGAGATTAATCACAGATTAACGTACGGAGTAATAACAGTAAGGAATAAAATGTAAAGCGCAACCACTGAATCAATCAGGCTTAAGAAATAATTGACCTTTTTAATTTGATGTTTATACACGGCTCCGATGTGACAGCCGTAAAATAATTGCACACTGCGATCAGTAATGGTAAGAAACCGACGGACATTACTTGTTAGGTATGCCATTATGAATAGATGGAATACCTGTTGCGTGTTTTAATCTATAATTATTGCATATGTTTGAGTTAAGACGTTTCTTTTATTCTTTAAATCATGTTGATATAATCTGTTCAGTAAAGACACTAATTCACTGCTTAATTTGCTAAATTGGAACTGCTTATACATACTTTTTTCCGTTTCAAATGCGTAGACTCACCCATCCTTCTAAATTGGATCAATTTATTTCCAAAATTAGGGATGTCTAGTCTATTTATTTCTATATTTAGAATATGTCTTACATAAATTCATTTAAGCAAACAGCGCAGACCCTGATGAGACGCCGCATTATGCGGCGTCTCATCTTGGTCTACGCTGTTTGCCAAGGCCTTTTTTTCTAGACGCTAGGCATACATGGGTTAAACCTTTTTCATCTGCATGTACATTCGGCTAAACCCCGTGTTGTTTTTCTCGAAGCTCTGGCCGCATAAAGGATTCAAAAAGAGGTATCTTTACGATATTATAAAAAATAAAGAGCAACCGTATCCGGCCCATTATAAAGTTTCGCTTGTCTTAAACATTTCCAATATAGTATGCTGATCTAAATGCAAGAAATATACGATATACGTGTATATGATTCAGGCAGGGTTTTGTTACATACTGTATGCCAAAACGTTTTCGTAGCGTCATTAGGGTACACTAAATATTTGAACTAAATTGTTTGATGTCGAAATGACGTCATCATGGTTGTGCAGTAAAGTTTGGTGTTAATGTTGATTTAATAAACAACGGAAATATACGAAAGCGTCGTTGACCCGAGTGGATCTCCATTTCCGGTTGAGTTGCATTTTCAGTGTAGTTGCTGAAGCAGTGGAGGAGTACGAATTAAAGTTTGAAGTGCATTTGGACTTATTCGAAAGTTTGAAACGCATTTGGACTAATTTGAAATGCGTTCGTAACAATGTATTTCTAAGCATTCTGCGTGCATTCATTTCAACTACCGAATTAGGTTTGTTTGTTTACAAATACAGAGCCAAGAACCTTTACTGCGAAATTTGAATTTCGTGAGAATGCGGAATCACTAAGCGGTGGTCAGAGAACTGTAGAACTATTAAGCCGCGTTCTGAGGAGAAAACTGGGCTTAATGCGTGTGCGTTAAGTTCGCACAGGCTAATCAGGGACGACACGTTCCGCTTTTATGGTATTTTAAGTTTCAAGGAAGTCAATCCTTACCGAAAATCAAATTAAGACGGAAAGTGTCGTCCCTGATTAGCCTATGCGGACTGCACAGGCTAATCTTGGACGACACTTTACACTGCTGAAGAACAATCGACGGAAAGGATGATGCCAGTAAGAAGCCGAAAGACAGTGTATCCCTCGTTTACAATTATAAGGGCTTCTTTTCGATCGTGTTGTTGGCATTGACAGACGCTCAGTACAAGTTCTTGTTGGCGAAGGTTGGTTCACCTGGCTCCAATTCACGCTGTCGTATTTTCAACGATTGTCAGCTGCCACAGACCCTTCAACGCAATACAGTAGGCTTCACAGAGCCGGTTTCTTTGCCTGAAGACGACCAGAACAACGCTATTCAACCCGCCTTATATTCGTTACCCGGTACAAATGAAGGAATCAAAGCTACATATGCTCGGATTAAGTCAAATTTATTAACAACATTGTTCGCGTAAGTTGGGAAAAAACCTTTAAAATGTTTAAACCATTCGCTTAAAAGTAAGCAGATTGTTTTTTGGATTACATGACTAATACAGTAATGAAAATGATGATACAACCTATATATTTTTTCAAAGACTTGTCAACAACATAACACTTGATCAAAAGCTTTGTATGAGTACCGCTAAGGGCAGTATGCATTAATAAATATGTTCACCGTATCTTCACTTTATCAAGGTGCACTGATATGGTAGTCTACTCACAATTTAATTACTTAAGCACCATGTTCTGATTATTCCAAGCCTTTCGCGTTTACAAGCAAGCGAACAGTGTGTTTGGTCACAAAACATTCAACTATAGGAATTTATATTAACTTGTTAACGCTTCAGATAAAATTTTGTGTAAGTTGTCATGTGAGTTCATGGATAGGCAGGTGTTGTTTCGCGTGGTTTGCTAGCTTATTTTGAAATGTTTCTATTGCGTTTTTAGATCTCTATTATGTGAAGCTTTGAAATAAATCTTCCTGTTTTGGTGTTTGTTAAATCACGATAACGATACATAAATTCCCTGCATTTGTTATTTGTAAATTAGTTTTGGAGACAAAAATACTCTGAATGGATGTTATCTGAATGACTTGCCACAATGTCTGGTATGTCTGATTTGAATAAAAGATAAAAGAGGATCACAGAAGAACTAGCATTCTTGTTCATTAGATTAACCCATTTATGCCTAGCGTCTAGAAAAAAATGCCTTGGCAAACAGCGTAGACCCAGATGAAATGCGGTGTCTCATTATGGTCTGCGCTGTTTGCTTAAAGGAATTTCTGTAATAAATATTCTAAATATAGAAATAAATATACTAGACATCCCTAATTTTGGAAATAAATTGATCAAATTTAGAAGGATGGAAGAGTTCACTAGGCATAAATGGGTTAATATAACACTTCCACAAAAACCAACTCTTGGTCAAGACCGGCACTCACACTTGATGATGGTTTACAAAATATACGCGTTTCAACCTGTTTACTTCTAATATATTATATTCGTTACTCGGTACAACTGAACGAATGAAAACTTCATGCTCTTATGACGTCACACGTTTACAGCGCTTAAGTACTTTAAAAGCGCTTAAAAACATTCTATTCTGAAACTCAAGTCAAATGTGCTTACTCGCAATTGTTCGGAGGCCAAGCGGTACGGGTAAGTGATAGATATATTACACAAGGCTATGTTGTACAAAGGACACCTTCTAAATCACTCGCCCTCGGGCTTAATCTCTTGGGCCGATACTGTCGAAGGTGTGCCAATCTCGGGGGGGGGGGGGGGGGGGGGTAACTTCCCAAATTTTAGGGTAGGGGTGTCCCGATGAGACTTCCGAAATCTGACCCATTTTTATACCGGAACTCTGATAAAGTAGACACATTTTTCTTTTTTAAGCATACCCATTTGTAAACGATACCATTGAGAAAGTGGACCCATTTCAATACAAGAATTTTGATAAACGGGACCCATTTAAATACTAGAATTTGATAAAGTGGACACAGTCGAGTTTCTGCATCTTTCCCGTTACTGAAATTTACTGTTTGATACCAATTTTTATACAAGAATGGCATTCATCATACCCATTTTGATACTGAAACTTTCAAATCAATATGCATTTATATACAAGCAAATTTCTGATTTCAATACCCATATCTATACTTAGATGCTCAAAACAATACCCATATCTATAATTTCAGTCGAAAAACACACCCCATATAATCGGCACACCCCTATATACCCGTATATAGGAAGTTACCCGCCCCCCCCCCCCCCGGGGTAGCCAATACGGGAACATGACATCCGTTGAATTTAACAACATAAACACGTCTTTTTGTCTTTTTGTTATAATAATTATGGCATTCTTATAATAACATACATCATGAAATCTTTTCATAAATATTCCAGTTTTAGAATATAGTTCGACAACATGTTTTGACAGCAATTATTTTAACAAGTATGCACATTTTAATTTCAAACAGCGATTGCTATACATTAAAACATTTTTTTAAGTTTGCATACACTGAAACATGAAAATATGCGCACATCTATTGAACTTCAATGTTTCCGCTGCTGATAATTATGCCAGGAAGTACAGGTAAACACTATGGAAGCGTATATTGTACACCCCAATAAAATGGTCATGACGGATTAGTTTATATCGACTTACTATGAAATAACATGGCATGTCGTCATAGTTTTGTTGTTTTTTCCCGCTTAATTTTAGTGGTCATAACGACATTAAGATAAAATCGCGACTTAAATGTTTCCGGCTTTTGCCGAAAAATATTTGGTCGACATAATCTAGGTCATCTCACCAATGTATTGTTGACGATATATATCGTCATATTAATATCGAAATATACAAATACAAATGTTATATCCATGTCGTCATGTCTTATGTCGAAATCCAGTGATCCACGCAGATATTATTCAAAAAAAAAATTAAACAACGCCCTTTGTCCACTCAAATTATATCGACTTGTCTTTGTGTTATATAAACACCAGGGCCGTATCCAGGATTTTTTTACTGGGGGGGCCCAACCGGGGAGGGTTTGGGAGGGGTCCCCCCTCCATATATATATACTTTTTTTAATTTGGCACTTTGCAAGGTGAATTTTAATGCTTATAAAAAACGTATTTTGTGATATGAATTAATGGAATATAACAAGTAAATCAGCACATTTCGGAAGTCTTAGGCTTTAAACATTGGTGTGAATTCACAACAATATTAAAAGCTTTAGATTTCCGAAACTTACAGGTTTAAACTGACGATTATCCACATCAACTCTCGTATTGCTTCCACCATTTTTTTTTTCACAAATCAATAACGTCACAGGTTTTTTTAATCTGATTTTTTGGGGAAAGAAAAAAATGCGCGAAATGCCTAATTTTGGGGGGAAATAATGAAAGTCTTAAATTATCAATTTAACATATTTTACTGTTTTCAAACAAATTCAAGGAAAGAGATAATTTAATTATACATTTTTTTTCTACACTGGATCAGGTTAACTTATATAATGAGATCGATTTGTTGTTTCAATTTTCATTTTTTTACCAATGAGCCACTAATAGGTTGATATTACTCAATTCTCGGTACTCAATTATTTTAAATACTTAATTCTGCCAAATTCTTATCTGTTGCTCGGCAAATTTATGAATCTGTTTTTCTTTTAAACAAACATGTTAACTATCTCATCGTAGTCTTTTTCAGTGATTTCCTTTCAAAAATTATAAATACTCAGTTTTAATACCTTTGTCAGTGTTTTTGTTCCGGTTCAAATTCAGGGCCCTATTCTCAATGCAAAAAGTATATATTGGGACTTAAAATCCCCAATAAAAGGTTTAAAAAAAACAATTAAACTTTTAGAAGGGAAAAATACATCTAGGGCCTTCTCAAAGAAGGAAAAAAACTTGAGTCGGCAATTATCAGACCATAGTCTACGACCTCCTGTAGCAGTTGCTTCCATTCGCTGCACTTATCAAAATACATGTTACATCAACCATCGATAGATGAAGCAATTATGATCACAATGGGGGACTGATCGGGGATGTGTGTACAAGGCGATAAGAAAACATTGCCTAGAGGCTTATCTCGATTGGCGAGCGTTAATCCCCTTGTTTATCAGGGACAATAAAACATAGCTGCTCTTTTGTTTTGAGGGAAAGTGTACTGTGGGCCCTTGCACGAGAGAAAAAATTGCAGTGGGCCGATTATTAAAAAAAATCATAGTTCGACAGCCAGCTGGGGGGGCCCGGGCCCCTGGGCCCATGGCCTGGGTACGGGCCTGGGAGACATGCACATACCACATTAGGTTTCGTCCTTTCATGGTGGTCGGTAGCTCTTGGAGTGTTCCGGTGACATTATTGATTCTATTTCGGACCTCCTCGTTGGTGGTGCGGACTGTGTAGGAGATGCCGGTGAGTCTTCGGAAGCATCTTATTTCGATGGCCTGTAACCTTCTCTCCAACTCCACTGTTGGTGCCCATGACTCACAGGCATACAAAATGGACATGACTAAGGCGCGAATCAGGCTGATCATTGACCAGAGGGCCATGTTTTTGTTTTTTCCAGATGGATTTGAGTTTTGTGAGCGCTGCTATGGTTTGTCTGACTTTGACGAGAATTTCAGGCTTCAATCCTGTATCTGTGACAATTGCTCCCAGATATTTGAAGCTGTTTACAGAATTAAAGATTTTAGCTTCTCGTCACGGACCCTGATGTCAGTGCTGATGCCGTTAATTTTTGGTCATCAGTTTGGTCTTCGCTGTACTAATATGCATTCCGAAGGTTGTATAGGTTTTGCCCAATCGTTCCACAAGGCTCTCTAACTCGTTCCGGCAAGACCATCTATGTCATCGGCACAACATAAGCTTGTGATTGATCTACCTCCAAAGCTGACTGTCCCTCGTGTTCTTCCAAAGCGTCAGACACGATTCTCTCCATGAAGATATTGAAAAGGGTGGGAGAGAGCAAGCAGCCTTGTCTCACTCAGACTTTGGTTTTGAACCAGTCCCCTATGCTGCTGTTGAAGTAGACAGCACTGGTGGCTTTGTCAACACCAAAGAGGAGTACGGTGAATCAGGTCAGATTGGCATTGATGGTGTAAAGTGTCGCGGAAGCCTACATGCTACATACCATACCCTGTCAACTTTCTTCTTAGAACCAATGAAGAAAAGGTAGAATTCATGTTGGTGTTGTAATTAAGTCTCGCACAGTGCTATGAGATTGAAGATCTGCTCTGTTGTGCTACGCCCTTATCTTAATCTTCAGCGATGATCTTTTCCGCTTGATGCTTCAATTTGTTAACCAAACTCTTTAGCATGACCTTGCTGGGGTGACTGATGAGGCTGATATGTAGTTCTTACATAGCTGTACGTTTCCTTTCTTGAGGAGAGTGATGATGAGGGATTGCGTCCATAGTGTGGGCAATTCCCTTTCTGCCAGATCTTGTTGCAGATGATCAGTGAAACGCTGGCCATCTCTTCCACCCTGCCTGCACCAGCTTCCTGGGGATGTCGTCCTTTCCTGCTTCTTTCACTTTTTCCTCGATCTGATCGCTGCTTTCAGTTCTTTACGAATGATAGGGTGGTTGTCGTTGTTAGTTGCTGGAGGGACATTCTGGACATTTGGGTCTCCTGTGGTTCTTAAGTAGTAAAGCTCGGAGCAGTATTCAGCCCATCTCATCAGGATGCCTTGTTCTTAAGTCAAAAAGTTTCCATCTTTGTCATAGATAGAGGTGGTTCGTCTTGCTTTGTGCTGTCAGATCTTTCACCAACTGGTATGCTTTCTTTGTGTTGTTATTCTTCACGTTTTCCTGAATGTTCTGCCCGGTTCTTCAATCCTGTTTTCTTTTGCCATGTTCATGTTTTCATTGGTTTCTTGGTTTACTGCTCTTCCTCCTATTGTCACACAGTTCAAGGTCATCAGTTTTGACCCAGGGCTTGTTTACTGATCGATGATTGCCAAGAATATTACTGGCTGTTTTAGTTACTCCTGTGTTGAATGTGTCAACCAACGTGTCAATGTCTGTGTCGGCAGCGTCTAGGATGGCGAGAGCTGCAAATTGCCCTCCAATCATTGCTGTGAAGGCTTCTGCTTTCAGGTGTAGCTTGAATGCCTAAAGAACGATTTCGTGGTCGCTCAAAATGTCGGCCACTGGAAAGCTCCGTGTTATCTTCACACTAGAGCGGAAACGCTTTTCACCATGGCGTAGTTTATCGGGTTATGATGTTCTTCATTCTGGGTAGTTCCATGTGGCTATTATTGATGGTTTGTGAGGGTCAATGTTTTTGCTAGCATGAGGTCGTTGTAACTGGAAAATTCAACTTTATGTTAGCACTTTATGTTCGTTCATATACCAGCTGTTAACCAATCCTTAGCCCTACTACAAATCACTCTTGTCAACACTGGTATAGATGCACCAGCTCATGTCGCTAGTGAATAATATTCGGAAAAGCGAGTTTGACTTTTAATAAGCATTTGTATCGCATATGCAATCTGTTTTTTTTTCTTCCATTTTTTTATTTATAAAGCATAAATATATACGAGTTGTATTATAGATCAGTGGTCCCTAAAGGGACTTGTTTCATGTAAAGGACCCAAAACGCGTGCGGTATGTTGACACAAACTGTATCAGTTAACCTCCTTAATTATTCAGTATTGTAAGACAGGACAACAGTCCTGTCGGTCTTTGTTTACGATGACACGGCAGTTCTAAACGGCAGTCCTCACGCACCGCTGCTGCTGTTTATTGATGAGTAACCTCTAGACAACACAATGCGATATCTTCCCGCGATTTATTTGTATTATCCAATGTCACACCAAGCTGCTGTCATCATATAATCAATGGCCTTAAACAATGAACAAGCTGCTATCTCTGGTGTTTTGACATGTTTCTTATTACAAGCAGATGGGCAATGAAAACCTGCAGATTGTGAGGGTTCATTTATTTTGAATTAAATGTCTTAGCCGTGAGTGTTACTTTGTTTGTTTAATCATTTTGTATACTCATTGATATATGACAATTATTTACAAAATAGATATTTTATTAATAAGTGAACAAGTCTCTTGAAACTAACTTTTGCAAAAAATGTATTTGTTTAAGGGATAATTGTAAGCTTTAAAGCGAGTTCATAATATCGTGTTGCCTTTTTCAAAGCAAACAAACGTTGATGAACATAATTGAAACAAGACCAATAACGAAAGAAATGTTTTATTAAGTCGCAAGTAATGTTCTGCTGTATAGTATGTAGCATTATGTACACTAAGCATGTACTCTGTTACAAAATCCCCATTATTATGTGAAAAGTCGTTAACACGGCACATACATACAATTATGGTTCTATGAACAATATAATTGAATGTGTCTATATCGGCGTTCAATTGGAATGTGTCGGTATCGGCGTTCACTTGCTCGTTATCAATTATACTGAAGTAAACACAATGTTGGATTGATGGTACTGTTTTTAACATTTCTTGGTCATGTTCATGTTAATGTGTGACTGTGTGAATACGTATAAAGTATTTAAATTGAAATCGTGTATACGTGTGCTCGCTTAAAATGAATCCATACATATGTGTGAAACAAATACGATTTATGTTGTTGTTGTTTTTTTTAAAGCATCAACATAAATTTTAAACTGGTAATACAATACCATTATTATGCATCTGAATTAAGATATTTAAATCTTCTTTAGAGTTTTTGAGAAATCGGGACCCGCTCACTATACGCTGATTATGGTTACTAAAAATGTGTACAAAAACAATTGGGATGCGCATATTAGGAATGTCGAATAACATTCTTGATATTTTCTAGGTTAGATTATATTGCTTGCAAAATGACTTCGGAAAGAAATTTGATAAAAAAAACACAGTGTAATATTTCAAACAATTAACAGAAATTGAATTCAAGGTCAATTCATTAACAAAGTAAGCAAATGTACAGCTCAAATATAGAAACAATGTTCAAATTACTATATCAGAGTATTTTTAATTAAATATTGACCAGTACACATACAGTGGGACAAGACCAGCTCTACCATATTTGCTATATTTATAGATTTATTATCAGTAATGCTAGGTAAAACTTGTGGGTCTGGAAGTTTCGTTAAATGAAATACTTGACATTTTATGCCTCATGTCTGCGTACGATATTACTAGCTGTGCGGAAACGGCCTTTTAACTTCGACAACAGTTAAACGTAGTTTTTATTTTTTTTAGTTGTGAGCGTTAACTCACAATTAATGTAGAGAGGCAGTTTTGCAAGTCAGACTGCTTTAGCTACGCTAGGAACGATAACTGCAAGTCAGTCTGTTGTTAACTACGCTAGGAACAATAACAACTGCCTGCGTATACTTCACTGGTACACTGCAGCAGACAGCTAACAATAGGTTTAAGAGCTTGTACGAAGATATTGGCCAGTATTGTATTTATAACAGCTTATGCGACGACATTGGCCAGTTAATCATTGAAACCTGTACATAGTGGCTGCTTTCAGGGAAAATGGGGCTTAATGCTGCATTAGAAGTCTGTCTTGTGGGCGAAATTGGTGCTCAGTAAAATAGATACACATAACACAATATGTACATTACTATAGGCTTGTTATTATTTAGCAAGCAACCAAAATTCGAAAGACGGTTGCCCGTCCTGCAACCAATAGTAAAAAAGAGACATATTGTTGTTATTTTGTCTAAGTTATCTCTATAACTTAAATATGAGGATTAACAGTGCACACACATCTCGACCTGTGCTTTAAGACACAATCTTTTTAAATTTTTATTAATTCTGTTCATTTCAAATTTGCGATTTAAAAAGGTATAATATAATTTTGAAAACTGAGTTGCGTCTAAGATTATGCAATAGCGAACAACTTCAGTGCCTTCAGCGCTTTGATATTATAACGGGAATATATATTTATTTAGATAAAACTGAAATGTTGTTTTAAGAAATGGCGGGCCTTTAAGACATTTCGAGCGCTGAACTTATCGTGTTACGAAAATAAATAACACCCAAATTATCGCGGCCCTTGGTAAACTAATCTCACACGCCAAAACAGCAATATTTTCAATTTTAGTTATAAAACGACTTTTGGAAATTTCCATATTAATAAAGAACTCTTTTTACTTTTTGGGAGCATGGTAAAGCCAATATTGTGTAACGGTTCAAAGATATGGGGCTATGATTATATAAATACAATTGAAACTTTGTTTAAAATACAGTGTAGTTTGGCCAACGGCCTTTATTTACTTAATAAACTAAGGTTAGGCAAGTTTTTTTTATTTACACATTTCTAGTTGAATCTGTGATAATTGTAGGAAACGTTAGTTTTCTAAAGTGTGCTTTTGGCAAAATCTATACCATAAAATAGTATGCCCTTCACATACAGTGGAGTTTATTTGGAGATTGACAACTGTAAAACACTGCTTAACATTATTTATAACATTTGTATAGCAATGACAACATTAAGTACTTGGTAAACGCTATAAAACGTGACGAAGGGTAAATTTTGGAAAAGTAAATAATCGTTGAAGTATTTTATAACATTGTTATTGTATTTTCTTCCCGCAATATACCCAAAATACAGTTTTAAGTTTCTCGTTTTGTTTGGTGTGTGTTCAAAGACTTCATTAATATTTCCTTAACCGCTTGACACTATTTGCTTAAAATTTTAATATTAACTGTTATACCAGAAGCCTTAAATAATGGTTCTGGCAGCTATCAATGGCGCACGATATGCAATAAAATAGTCTTAAAATAGGCATCGATAAATATGTTGACAGTCTATAAAAAGTAAAAATCATGATAGCATGAATGTTTAATATGAACATAACTTCTTGATTTCATTCCACAAGTGAACATGATTTAATGCCTCAAGGTTTTTGTAGTTGTCAAATATAGTAACAATTGAAAACGTATGCTTTTATTAATAACAATTATGGTCAAGTATTCGACTGGAATTAATCAGTTGATGTGACTGTAGTAGACAATATAGTTCAACAGCAATATTGGTAGTGTCCGTTAGCATTTGCTCGAGGAAAATAAGTTTCATCAATAGATAATTTCAAACTTTAGTAAGTCGTATGTCTGTAACAAATGTGAACAAATATTGAACACGTGAAATTCAAGTGCATTAATTGGGGATATCCGCTAGATAAATAAATCTAACAGGACATAAACGGTGACATAGCCAAAGCCCTACATTAATGACGAATCATTATTGGTTTCGCTGTTCAGATATCCATGACTTCAACAACCTTAATTTCTTCAAACTATTTTCGAAATTGTTGTCGCAATGTTGAACTTTTCGAGAAGTTTACTTGCTAAATTGTGTTCATTAAATGTTATCGACAATTGTAGCGTTCATGCTTCATATACTTCAAACACGATTACTGTTATAAATTTAAGTCAAATAAGGTGTTATTTCTCTTTAACAAATGCTCGCAACGGTAGAGAAATAACAGACCTATAGACACGATAACGAATAAAATAACCTACCGTTTATTTAATGTCCAAAGTCTTCCGTAAGCTGTATAATGTATTAAAGGGGCCTTTTCACGCTTTGGTAAAATGAACTGCAATTTAATTTTTCGTAAAAGAAATAATTCACGTTAAAATGTTTGTTAGTGGGTACCGAAAATATATGAAACAACACACATGCATATTTAATTGGCGAAATGGCGTTAAACTAATAGTTATATTCAAAACACAACAATTTGTAACATTATAAACGTTAGCTATGTTGTTGGATATTGATCAAAGTTTCCACTACCAAACATCACTTATGAAATAAGTCGTGGATCATCTCCGCCAGTAAGCATTGTTGTTATATAACTTTTATTTATGATAAATATTACAAGAAAAATACGGCATTATTCAATGTTTAGTTATTTAAATTAATCTTAAAATTAACTATTAAGCATACACCCTTTTTCGACGTAAACAGTATGCATAATAATATTCTCTGTTACACATCTAGATAAGATATTAACGTACCAACTAAACGGGAACTCACTTGCATTACCATGTAAGTACAACTAGAGTCTCGTGTCTGAAATTGATATGGAGGACCATGTATTATCGGTGGGTCTAATACAAGGATAATCTCATTACTGACCTAATGCAATTCATAATTGGTGCATAAAATAAATTAATACTCTTGTTACTGACGAACGTAACCCATGTATGCCTAGTGGACTATCCCATCCTTCTAAATTGGATCAATTTATTTCGAAAATTAGGGATGTGTAGTATATTTATTTCTATATTTAGAATATTTCTTACAGAAATTCCTTTAGGCAAACAACGTTGACCCTGATACGCCGCCGCATTATGCGGCGTCTCATCAGGGTCTACGCTGTTTGCCAAGGCCTTTTTTTCTAGACGCTGGGCATCAATGGGTTTAAGTCGAAAATATATTTAATTGGCGGAATTATTGTATACCATACATAATTGTAGGGGGAAAAACAACAATCTCATAACTGACGGTATGTAGTAAATGATGTATAACACGCGGGATTATTGTAGACCAAACTTGGTTGGCAGACCCTACAAAGCAGACGAAATGACACTAAATTAATAATCTTTTTCAAAATTGTTCGAGGTTTAGTTGCTGTGTCCCTACCATCATATATCGAGCGACCCACCAGATTCACTCGTCACATGCGCCCCCTCTCCTACAGACAGATCCATACCACTGCAAATTATTATAAGTTTTCATTTTCCCCAAGTGCTAATCCTATTGTGACGTGGAACAACCTCCCTGCCACTACAGTTTTACATCATGATCTTGAAGGGTTTAAGTAGTTCCTGCTGTCCCTTCCGCCCCTTGAACTCCGGGATACATGTTTTTATCAGTTTTTAACCTGAAATCACTTCATCTTATAATAAATTTAACATACTTTTATCTTGCACACTCGTCTTTTTAACACTTTTATCTGCACTGAGTGTGCATCATTACTGACGGTTTTGCAGTGGAAATGTGTAACTGGCGGAGTTAAGTATAATGTCAGAATTGACAGTAGACAATGTGTAACTGTCCGAGATACGAAAATCTTAGCTGACGAGATTGTTGTAAGCAATTCATAAAATGCGGATATACTACAAGAATAGACTAATTGTTGACGCTATTGTAGTTTCGATAGTTCGTAAAGTGATTAAACTTCTAACGGACATGTGCTGAAGTAATACAAGTGCTTGTTGACTAGAGTTGTAATTAAATAGTCAAGAACTTACATGAGTACAATGGACACACACATCTGGATAAGTGATTCTTTGTAATTTGATATTGAAATATTTCAGAAATGTCAAGGAAAACACTTAACCACTTCGTGAATCTCAGTTTTATTATTGCATTTAACAACAATTCATACAACAATATACGGATAACAAATACATGAACTGTCATGTTATGAAAAGCATAAACAAAATAAGGACAGTGCAAAACATGCTGTACACATAAATTACTATTAATAAATTATTTTGTTTTTCTCAGGCACATAACTTTAAGCACAAACACGGACATTTAACTGTGCTCAATACCCCACAACGCCGCATGTAGAAAAATGACGCAGGTTGTAATAATTGAAAATTGGACCATGCAACATGGCCAGTTTTTACACCATAAAGCATTTTTTAAACAAAGTTCGTAGAGAACCAGAATATATTGTTAAAAAAAACAAATACTAAACTTTAAGGTCTTGTGGTTTCAAAGGAAAAATAATTATAATTTTTTTTGCTATTCAAGTGAATAATACCAATATTACCCCCTGGGTGTGGCCAGTTATAAGCCCAGGATCGTGATTTGTGTCTTGTTCTGAGAAAACTGGGCTTAATGCTTGTGCGTAAAGTGCCGTCCCAGATTAGCCTGTGCAGTCCGCAGTCCCCACAGGCTAATCAGGGACGACACTTTCCGCTTTTATGGTATTTTTAGTTTAAAGGAAGTCCCTTCTTACCGAAAATCAAGTTTAAGCGGAAAGTGTCGTCCCTGATAAGCCTGTGCGGGATGCACAGGCTAATCTGGGACGGCACATTACGCACATGCATTATGCCCAGTTTTGTCAGAACAAGACACATTTGATGAAACCAAGTAGTGGGCTGATAAAAAAATTACTAACAGGAAGTCCCTTCTTACCGAAAATCAAGTTTAAGCGAAAAGTGTCGTCCCTGATTAGCCTATGCGGACTGCACAGGCTAATCTGGGACGGCACATTACGCACATGCATTATGCCCAGTTTTGTCAGAACAAGACACATTTGATGAAACCAAGTAGTGGGCTGATAAAAAACTTACTAACAATTAAAACTATTCTGTAGTTGCAGTTAGTTTAAACATTTTATTTATTCTAGCTTGATTGCATCGAAAGCCTAAGGCTTATTGTAATTTTCTCTAGTCGGTTTCTGGGACTAGAGCTGGTTATTGATGTCTATGGGAGAGATCTAAAGAAAGCTCCGCTATTGAAACCCATGACCTCATGATTGCTAGGTTGACACCATAGCCTTATACGCCAAGGGGACCTTTCTTCATGTTGTAGTTACAGAGATGTATATTGTCACATTATGGTTAGAAATTGTAGGTGGAATATGTGGGTTTACCTCATGTAAGAAATATTGAAAATTTTATCAAAAGGGCCAGTAAACATGACAGTCACAAAGTGCACATATGTTCAAATAAGCTTATCGATGAGGGAGAGATTCAAGAATAGTATAGTTGACACAAGGCCGGGTATGTTTGTATTGGTCAAGCAACGCATTGACTGACCAATGGTAATCTAGCCAATCAGCTCATTTAGAAGACTGACCAATGGGATTCATAACTGAGTTTCATGGGGCAAATGTTAAAGGGAAATAGTTCAGTTAGCGTTTAGACCTAGAGGTGTACAGATGGAAACAAGATGTGTTTGTGAAACACAATGTCCCCCTATATGACGTTTGACCTTGTAGGATGACCTTGACCTTGTGAAGGATGACCTTGACCTTTCACTTCTCAAAATGTGCAGCTCTATGAGATACACATGCATGCCAAATATCAAGTTGCTATCTTCAATATTGCAAAAGAATTCATAAAATAAGCGATTTGGGCCACATATATTTGACCTCTGACCTTGAAGGATGACCTTGACCTTGACCTTTCACCACTCAAAATGTGCAGCTCCATGAGATGCACATGCATGCCAAATATCAAGTTGCTATCTTCAATATTGCAAAAGTATTTATAAAATAAGCAATTTGGGCCACATATATTTGACCTCTGACCTTGAAGGATGACCTTGACCTTTCACCACTCAAAATGTGCAGCTCCATGAGATACACATGCATGCCAAATATCAAGTTGCTATCTTCAATATTGCAAAAGTATTCATAAAATGAGCGATTTTGGCCACATATATTTGACCTCTGACCTTGAAGGATGACCTTCACCTTGACCTTTCACCACTCAAAATGTGCAGCTTCATGAGGTACACATGCATGCCAAATATGAAGTTGCTATCTTCAATATAGCAAAAGTTATTGCAAAATGTTAAAGTTGGTGCAAACAGACAGACCAACAGACAGACCAACAGACAGACCAACAGACCAACAGACAGGGCAAAAACAATATGTCCCCCACTACTATAGTGGGGGACATAAAAAGACACAATCATGTAGCAATCACAGCGTATTTGTATAACTGAAATATTAGTTAAGTCAGACATTAAATTGGACTAGAAACTGATATATGGTGTTGTTGAATATTTTATCCTACATTATGCAGAGAAATTAACATTAATAGTGAGGGACGGACTTGTCCCATGCGCGGCACGAGAAAATGGTAGTTAATGCAAAACTCGTCATCTTGGCAATACGCGCATGACGAGATATCGAATGATAGGTTACACACCAGTAATTTAAGAGTAATGAACATTGCTAGTAACTATGTGTTGTCCATGAACTATGAATGATTACGTGACAATATTGTTGTTTATGATGTCAATACAAACAAAAATAATTACGGAAATGATCATTTGAAAATTGGGCATACATTTTGTTATTTTAAACAAGAGTGCCAAACTGTCACAAGATACGCCCGTTTTAAGACTTTGGACAACTTGATAACTTTACCATGACCCATATTTGAACTTGACCTACATATCATCTAGACACAACTTCTGACCAAAGTTGGTGAAGATCTGATGAAAACTACTTCAATTAGAGAGCAGACACCATGCTAAATGCTTGAAATGCACTACGGGACCTCGTGACCTAGTTTTTAACCTGGCAAGACCCATATTTGAACTTGACCTACATGTAGATATTGTCTAGATACAACTTCTGACCAAAGTTGGTGAAGATCGGATGAAAACTACTTCAATTAGAGAGCACTTGCTAAATGCTTGAAATGGTTTAAGTGACCCTGTGACCTAGTTTTTGACCTGGAATGACCCATATTCCAACTTGACCTAAATACTGTCTAGATACAACTTCTGACCAAGTTTGGTGAAGATTGGATGAAAACTACTTCAATTAGAGAGTGGACACCATGCTAAATGCTTGAAATGCACTAAGTGACCCTGTGACCTAGTTTTTGACCCAGCATGACCCATATTCGAACTTGACCTAGATATTGTCTAGATACAACTTCTGACCAAGTTTGGTGAAGATCGGATGAATACAATTTGAATTAGAGTCCGGACAAAGTGGCGCCGTTGAAAATGCACTAATTGACCCTATGACCTAGTTTTTGACCCGGCATGACCCATATTCGAACTTGGCCTATATATCAACTAGATGCAACTGCTGACCAAGTTTGGTGAAGATCGGATGAATACAATTTGAAATAGAGTCCGGACAAAGTGGCCCCTTTGAAAATGCACTTATTGACCCTATGACCTAGTTTTTGACCCGGCATGACCCATATTCGAACTTGGCCTAGATATCAACTAGATGCAACTGCTGACCAAGTTTGGTGAAGATCGGATGAATACAATTTGAATTAGAGTCCGGACAAAGTGATGCCTTCCGCCCGCCGCCCGCCGCCCGCCCGCCGCCAAGGGGTTTCACATAATACGTCCCGTATTTTATACGGGCGTATAAAAACGATGATAAAAATCACAATTGCAAAACTTCATATAATAAGGAAACATGCTGCAAAGTAAAGTAGGGTCATCAATAACAGAACATATAAAACTCGCTTTAGGTAAAAATGGGTCTTATGCAACATGAGGCCAGGGTAGTTCCAGACCAGCCTGCACAGTCACCCAGTCCAGTCAGAAGCTACTTTGTCAGCATTAAAGTCTAGACACATGCGCAGGCTGGTCAGGAACTACCCTGGCTGCATATGGCAGAAACATAATTTTTGCATCACCAAAACATAAATCCTGGTGCATTGAAATATAACATTATCTCATACTTCTCTCAGGATCAAGTGCTTTTATACTGATATAATAACTGCATCTTATTCATTTAACACATTCACCAAAAGCATGATAATTTTATATGATACAATGAAGACCATGCAAACAGTCACATTTTTGCTCCATAAAAAACAACTGATACATTTTGTATAATTAATTAATCATCATATCAATAAAAACTTCTTATTTTTTGTCACAATCTTTGACCCACCCACAAGCCAACACATTTTCATGCTGCTTATGACAAACACAACAAAAGTTCTAAAACCTGCAAAATGACCAAATGAAAATTTAACAACCAAGGGATATTCTCATTCACAAGAGAACAGTGACACTGTGATTGCCAATACCAAAGAATGATTAATGTTAACTTAAAATGTATGTGTAAATCACTCAAACATCAAATGCTTTCACATCCTGGGAATCAACAATTTTGATACAATCCCAAAAGCTATACTTACATTTATGCAGAAGCTAAGGATTTTGCCACAGTCAAATTTATATTTTGCTGAATTACTAGTACTACAACTTGACCCTATACCACTTAGATACTTATTTTGATGCATTTGTAGTCCCTTGGCAGGTTAAATTTAATTAAAGACCTTTTTTTACTAGATTTAAGTTTTAGAAGCTTCTATTCCAACTCTTAGAAACTGATGAGCATCAAACAGCATAAAACCTGAACAGACAGGGAGCTACTCGCAGGCTGTTCTGGTTTTATGCTGTTTGAACATAGCCATTTTCACTTTGCTTCTGAGAGGGAAAGGGTTAAACATGAACATTGACTTATCTTTACCCAATTTGTTTGAAAAAGGAGTATTCAGTATAAAATTTGAGTTTAATCATGCATTGAATTTTAAATTTACTAAAAAAAAAGTGTACTAGAAATAAGAGTTTACGCAAATACACTCCATATCTGTCGCCCAGCATAGATCAATGTACAGTTCCACAGCTAATACATCCCACTGCTCCCATACTCATGCAAGGCAATTACAGTCAATATTGGCCATAAACATGTAACCAAAGGTCAACTGAATCCATCCGAACGACAAGTCAAAACATTTTCCACCAGGTGAAATCTCCATCAGATGGAATGTTCCTTGATCCCCAGCGACCCTTTTCTTCAGCTTCTAGTCACAACTCTTCCTATACAGTCTCATCTCCAGATAGAGAACCGTGGTTGTTGACTGGAACTTGCATTGGTAGAAGTAGTCTCCCCTTGTTCCTGGTCTGCTAACACGTCCCCCGTAACTGCAGCGTGGATGAAGGGGTCACTGTTATGCTCATACTTAGACTCAGTACGGTCAAAGGAGGCCTGAAAATATCAGCAAAGGTCATCATCAGCTCATGAAATTACTTCTACAATTAAGGTTAATAGTTTTAACATATTTATTATAGCTTGATAGTATCGATGCTGAAGGCTTGTTGAAATGCTTTTGAGTCCACTTCCTGGGTAGAACCAGTACTATGTGTTATTGGGGTAGATCTAAAAAAAAACACACTCCCACAACCCCGTGACCTCTTGACTGCTAGAAGGACTTCAATTTCACTACTCAACAGCGACCTCTTTTACAATTAAGCTCATGAACCTTGGTGTTGGTAGCCTTTCTGCATTTGAATTATATACAAAGCCATGGAAGGAACTTGCATTTTACATTTTAGGAAAACTTAAAGCAAAAATTTGCATTTATTGTAATATATATTTTTAATGCAGAGCTTTTGTGAACTAATATCAATAAGTTAATTAAAAAATCTCAAAAACCAAAAAGGTTGTAATACACTCACACATTGTTTGAAAATATTTAACTCTTTCTGTTTGAAAAATTGGGCTCAATGCATGTGCTCAATCTATCGTCTCAGATTGGATTGATTGGTGAGGCTTACCTTGGACCACGCTTTCTACCTAGACTTGATTTTCTTTTCAAATAGACAGTATTTCAATGATAAATTCCATAAAATCATTGGTCATTTCTTTATATTTTATCATCAATATAACATCAGTTGTATTGGAAATCACATTTCACGAAATTTCAGGGATAACAATTAAGTGTTCAGGGACACAAATACACATACCATTTCTATTCCCTGACTGAATGGTCGAATTCGCCGACCCACTGAATGACTAGATGTCTGTAATATAAAAAACAGATGGAAATATCACAGGACAAATTTACATTTAAGTTCTTTTATTTTCTTGTTTTTGTTGTTAAAACAACTTACTTGAGATTGTTTATTTTATGACAAATTCTAAATGCAAAAAGTATTATCTATAAAGGTGATTTTGCAATGACAAATTCACTGTGACCTAAACACGTACTCATAGATATGTAATTTTAAGTATAAAACAGTATTTTTTTTAATTTTAAACAGATACTTTAAATAGGTATTAGATTGCAAAAATTAACTTTCACATGAAAAAAAATTCTTTTAACAAGCAAATTCATTAAATTAATATCCCCCGCCAATATGCTTATGGACACAAAAGTGTTATATTTGACACTAAAAAAAGCATTATTTCAAGACACAAAGGGCCATAACTCCGTTATTAACAGTTGGTGTACAAAGCCATTTGGTGTGCATCATCTTATATATATATATATATATATATATATATATATATATATATACTCATGACAAGTTTCAATAAAATCTGCCAAAGCACTTCCAAGATATGGCTCCGGACACACAAAAAAGCATTTTTTCAAGATAAAAAGGTCCATAACTCCGTAATTAACAGATGGTGTACAATGCCATTTAGTGTGCATCATCTTCTTGTATATATATATATATATATATACTCTCTGATTATACTCCTTTAATTGACGTTTCGGCATAATGCCTTTATCAAAACATTGGAAATTATATGTTAACTACATTTTTACGTCATTTGACTGCACAATTTAAATAACAAAGAAAAATGTTTTAAACGTCAAATGACGTTGTACATGATGACGTCATAAATGGCGTTATATAAAATGGCGCCAAAAAATGTAAAAATTCGCCAAAATTGAAATGACGTTAAACACTTACATATTGTGTCCTAATCTTATGTTAAATGTGTGCTTTATATATTTAATAAATTGATATTTTACAATAAAACAATCATCATCATATGTAATTATAATCTACCTAAACTTAATATGATTATAGGTGCTACCTAATTTACGGGCAAAAGCTTTTTAAGTTTTTTTGATAACTATGTATTTTTAATAAATATATTGACATGATTGTGTTCAAAATATTATAATTGTTGCAATAATTAAGTAATGCATCCAAAAAAAATCAATCTTAAAACAAGTTACATGTTCCAAGCTTAAAGATCTAGCATCTTATATTTTTTGTTTTCTAGCCACAGGAATTTATAGCTGGTTCGGTGTCTGTGGTATCGTGGATGGGGTGTCTGCTAATTGGCTTAGTCACTGGGAGGTCTCTGTATTGATCTCTTAAGTGGGAGCATTCTTTAGATAACCCTAAAGACATACTATGGCGTACCATTTGGGTTGAAAGTCAAGAAGACCTACAAGTTAAAAAGAGAAATGTACGTCAAAGTACAATAATTGTACATCGACATAAATATAAAATACACTTCAAAGTATATATTTGTACGTCAAAGTACAATTTGTACTGCGACATACATGTTTGTACTTCGACGTACACATTTTTTGAACAGCCAATCAAAACACTAGTCTCTTGAGCCGCTTTTCCTTCAGATTTATTCATAATAAATGTTTAAAATCTCTTTTTTAATTGACGACAAAATGAATAAAAATATCAGAATGGCAAAAAAACAACACATAGAAGTTTCAAGTATTTAATGCATTGAAATAGATTATATACAAATTTGAAGAAGATTCAATTGTTACCTTTTTAAAATTAAAATTATTCAGCATATTGTGAGTATTTATTGATCATGCGGGGCAGAGTATCACGACCGTCCAGTGCATTACTGTGTAGGAAATTCCCAACGGTAACCAAACAGTTACCAAGCATTTACGGGATAAATAATGTATTATAACCTCTCCGTTGGTCGTATTTTGTGATAACCATAACTTGCATAAGTCAGAGGTTAATTCCGCCACGCCAGGTCAATAGATACGCACAATATCTATGAGTTAGCGGTCGATAGTCGCATAATTTGGTATAAATTATAATAATAATAATGTTTGATAAATACGCACAATATCTATGAGTAAGCGGTCGATTGTTGCATAATTTGGTATAAATAATAATAATACTTATGTTCAATGTCAAATATCTCTAAAAGCAACAGATGTAAGGTGTCTTCTGATTGGCTAACACTCAAGGGTCGGTGAAAACTGTACGTCGAAGTACATTTCTCGTTCTACCTAGTAGGTCTTGTAGACTTTCGACGTCATGGTACGTCATATAGACACTAAGTACTGGTCCTACCCAGGAACCAGTTTGTTTCATCAAATGTCTCAATTCAACTTGACAGCTTGCTAAAGCAGTTGCATTTAGCATACAGTACATGTGATGTGTCAAATCAATTTTGATTGAAAAATTTGACAGGATTTTTTTTAATCCAATAAGTTTTAGACTGCCAAATAACACACACTACGTATTGAAAGCCATACCTGGAGCTTTCGTCTGTATACCAATGACTTCATCAGAAGAATGATTTCTACTGTTGGGAAATGTTAACACCGCTAGTTGTCTTCTTATTTATTATCAATGTATAATTATGTGTAACAGCATAACAACATTAAACACTAACACATTAAAATATTTAATAAATACAGGTATCTTGCAGGTTTCTAATTTTCTTTCGCAAACTTTTGTTGAATAGTTTAAATTGTGTCGCCACTAAAAAACTAGCCATTTTGTAGCAATTCTAAAATCACAGTCTAAACTGCATACACTTAGCTCTACAGTTACAATTTGATTGCAAATATTAGAATGCATCATGTTATATCATCCATATTTTTTATTTAAACATTCAAATAACACATAATACAGTACATATATAAAAAGATATGTGGAATTGTGTGGATATACAAAACACTTCACATCATTTATTTGCACATAAAATGTTACAAAATAAGTAAAACTCATCAACCTACATTTCAAGAATATTTACGTATATGAAATTACAAAGTGGTGTTATTGTATTACCTTTTACAAAATTAACATTGCTGGTTTTGCACTAGCCATAAAACATTTATCATGGATTAGCAAGTAACAACCAATTTATTAATTACGCAATAGAACAGAAATCATATTAATTGCATTATGCATTTACTATACAAGCTACATGTATTTGCTACTGTTTAGAATTACACTATCTTACTAAAAATGATCACTGGTACTTAGTGCTTTTACATACTTGTGGTAAGTTTTGTATTACTAGTTTGACAATAATCTGCAGACACTTGTCGATATACAGACAAAATTTGCATGGAAACTTTTCATATTTTTTCAGCATAATTGCCTTCAAATTGCTAATTTAACAACCCTTTGACATTGTTTGCACATCTGATCTTATTATACCACAGCTGATTTTTGTTTACAGATAGACATATATAGACTTTTCAAAGTTCTATAAAAGTTCACACATGTTCCATCCAAGTAAACAAACAGAACCAATAAAGATCACCACAGATAATAACTGTGTGTATAGCTTGGAAATTTTGATAGTTCGGGAATCCCTCCTTTGTTGATTTCTGTAAACCAAAACTGTCAGTTTTGCTGGATAGAATGGCTTGTATGATGCCCAGCTCTTGCCTTGGCAGAACAGCTTCTAAAAACGGAAAACCAACAAATATCTTAAAATTTGATCAATAATGCAGACAATTTATAAATGTCTTGTTTTTTGTTGATTTCAAATCTGGAAGATTTTTTACGTAAGATTGTGGTACGAAAATTCCAACGGTATCGGATTTTGTGGTTTAAGGCCTAAACTATTTATAGTGATATGTAACCTTTCGGGATATCGGTAAAGTGCGAGCAGACGAGGTGTAAATACTTTAAAAATTAAAGCTAAAAGACTAAAAAGTTAGATCTGAATATCTTAAAAATGTGTGAATAAATGTGTTTCTGTTGAATAACAATGACAACTTACCAGAATATTGCTCATGATCAAACGTAAAACTTCTTTCTGAGAGCGAATGGAAAGTGCGTCACAAATTCTGATACATAAACAGTAGGGTGTCGTTATTGAAATACCGCGAGAATACTGGAAGAATAGAGTTGCCAACTATAGTGTTTAAAACAAATAATTTTTTAACAAGCGTTTGTGATTTGTCAGGATAATAATAACAATAAGATATCGAAAAGATCAAAGCAAATAAATTCGACAGAAATCGGAGATTCTGCGATATATTAAAGACGGGTTATGTTCCCTTAAATTGTGTTCGGTGAAGACTGTTACTATATGTAGTGAACCAGTCTTCGGCTTATACCCACTGAAGAAGAGCATTCAGGGGAGATAATTGAGTAATGACCTAATTCTGGAACGGTTGCGAAGAAAAACAAATAATGCGAGAATATTTAGTACGATTCGCTACACAATTATGATGTCATTGATATAACTTTTCCTGAGGTATGTATTTACATGTGATTTAGCATATGTCAAAGTGTTTTTGATTTGTTCAAGTTCAAAAATAGCATCGCGAAAATATATGTCGCGTGGCAAATGTTTTTGAGACGTACCCATATGTGGTATTCTTATGTAATTTTATGTCTAAATTCCCATATGTATGAATGGTCAATGCCCGCGAAGCGGGCTTTCGTCCGTATTATCATAAATTAAATAGAGTAAACTTGTTTAATGATTCTAAATATTTCATTCCATATCTATGTAAAATATTATAATGATATTTGATTAAATAATCATATATACTTGCTATTCTATATATCATATACACATTATGGACAAGATAAATTGCGTAAAGTACTATTATTTTTACATTCATTTATGTTGATGATTAATATAAAATGTTTTTCACATATATTTTTTACAAGATAGTTTCCCGTAGCAGGACATCAAGTTGATTTTTTGTATTTAGACTAAACGGATGGACGGACAACGCCAAAACAATATCCCTCCGCCTATGGCGGGGGATAAAAATGTAAAGAAAATATTTATCGAACAAGTCAATTACCTACAAATATGTCTTCACCAAATTCAAAACATTATCTGCCTGACACATTGTCTCATTTCACTGCTTTTTTTATAAATAAAAGTACTACAAATTAAAAGCTGCTTCCACAAATTTAGATAATTATCGTATGAAGAAAACTAGCCAATACAAAACAAAATTTCAACAAGCATGACCTCCTTAGGCTCCAGTAAAATAATGCACTGATCATAGGACATGAGTTTGTTAGACAATTTGTTTTATTAGTTGATTTATTTTGTGTTTTATAATGTCTTTCATTTTGATAGCATCCACATAAACCTTTATAATAAATAACTGATGTATTTAAGTATTGAAGCCATATGAGAACCATTTTAACACCATACTGGTCTGAGCACTCTCTTCTCCACTAGCTCCGCCCTGGAAACACGTTTCACGCCCATGGCTGCAAAATGGGGCCAGATCTTGTCAGAAGCGGACGCAAAGTCTATCGGCGTTCTGGAGAGGAACAACATGTGAACATGGACTTTGTCACAGACAAACAGCCCTTTTTACACATACCAAGTTTCATCAACAAAGCTTTAGTAATTTTTATCCCCACGCTTTTTGAAAAAAAGGTGGGGATATTGTGGTGATCTCCGCCGTCCGTCCGTCCGTCTGTCCGTCCGTCTGTCCGTCCGTCCTGGCCACTATCTCCTCCTACACTAAAAGCACTAGAACCTTGAAATTTACACACATGGTAGCTATGAGCATATGTGCGACCCTGCACTATTTGGAATTTTGATCTGACCCCTGGGTCAAAAGTTATAGGGGTTGGGGTGGGGCCGCGTCAGAAATTATCACTCATTTTTTTAGGTTATTTTACATTTACTTCTTTATTTCTACACCGATTCACTTCAAATTGATACTGGACCTCACCTATGACAATACGGTCAATCTCAACCATGCATGGCCCCATTCCCAACCCTGGGGCGCCCCGCCCACATAGGCCACACCCACCAAAAATTTCCATTTACTATAATTTTTTCATTTCTACACGGATTCACTTCAAATTGATACTGAACTTTTGTTATGACATTAGGGTCAATCTCAACTATGCATGGCCCCAATCCCAACCCTGGGGCGCCCGCCCACATAGGCCACACCCACCAAAAAATTCCATTTACTATAATTTTTTCATTTCTACACGGATTCACTTCAAATTGATACTGAACTTCTCTTATGACATTAGGGTCAATCTCAACTATGCATGGCCCCATAACCAACCCTGGGGCCCCGCCCACATAGACCACACCCACCCAAAATTGCCTTTACTATAATTTCTTCATTTCTACACCGATTCACTTCAAATTGATATTGAACTTCTCTTATGACAATACAGTCAATCTCAACTATGCATGGCCCCATTACCAACCCTGGGGCGCCCCGCCCACATAGACCACACCCACCCAAAATTGCCTTTTACTATAATTTCTTCATTTCTACACCGATTCACTTCAAATTGATACTGAACCTCTCTTATGACAATACGGTCAATCTCAACTATGCATGGCCCCATTACCAACCCTGGGGCGCCCTGCCCACATATGTCACACCCACCCAAAATTGCCTTTTACTATAACTTCTTCATTTCTACACCAATTCACTTCTAATTGATGATGAACTTCTCTTATGACAATACGGTCAATCTCAGCTATGCATGGCCCCATTACCAACCCTGGGGCACACCTAGGTCAAACATTCGGCGTGGGGATACGCGTCGGCCTCTGCCGCGCCATTTCTAGTTTACTTTTGTTTTAATCATAGAATCACAATTTTTGTCTGATATAAAAACTAAAACAACTTGCATATTTCTTATATGACCCTCTATCCACATATTAAATTTTATTAACCTAGCTTAAGTAGTTTATAAACTATTGCACAATCCAGATTCTAATGGACTGATAAACAAATGGACAGACTCGATATAGAACTAAAGCATCTCCAGTAAAAGCAGTAGGCCTGGATATTAATACAAATGAAATCAATCATTGTCTTTGTCCAATAATAACAGAGCAAAATATATATTTACATACTATCATTAAAATTTATATAAAACCGTAATTATGACAGTGGTCTTAAAATAGAAGATTATATATACATTATATACATGTACTGGTTTGCTTACACTGGTATTACACTTGCATTACTATCTCTTACAGACTTTGCAGAGACTAAAACTTCTCTCGGACTATTAAAATGCGCTGATCTGCACCATGATTAGTGACATTACTAAAATCTATGTTAAAAAAAACTGAATAAGTGCCATCACTGTGACATTTTTAACATTCAAATTTTGTAGTCTGAGGTACTCATTGCAGGAAACAGAACTGTTGCAACCGACAATATGATAGGAGGAACTTATGTATTAATTCCAGTTAATGGTCTATAAAAGTCAGGAATTTTGAGACTATGTAAGTCTAGCATAAAATAGCAAAAAAATCGCGTAACAGGCAATACAATATGTTAAGAGTTTACATAATATGTAATTAAAATCAAGAGTGCTTTTTGAAATAGAATCACCGAGCAAATCACAATTAAATCTTCTGCCTTATACAATGTTGACGAATTAACATATCACAAAAATATCAATATTTCTAGTAATTTTTTGTGTGGTTCTAATTAGCTGAATGAAATTAAAGAAGATGTGTTAGTTTTGTTGGAAGCTTTCACACATACCTCCCTTCATAGTCGGGACTATCTGGTCTTGCACCATACTCTAGCAACATCATAACAATCTGAATACAGCAAAACATGGTGGCATTAACTTACCTAAATCTATATAGGAAAATTATATAAAATTGAACAATATTATTACATTGTGTTTATCTTACCAAACGCATATGTACATAAAAGTGTTTCATCATTATGAAACAAGATGTACAGTGAAACATGAGAGTGTTTCTTCAACATATAGACAAAAATATAATACATAAACGCCAGACATCCTGATCTTGGCGGGACAGTCCTGCTTTTGAGGTGTTTGGTTTGTCACCGTGTCCAGATGTGACACAATTTGCCCCAACATTCGTAAAAAACAACCTACGTTTTATAAGTTCAAAATAAAATTCATTATTCAAGCTCTGTCTGGCTTAAATTGCCATCGCTAATCCCTTTATTGCCCTTTATTAACAAACCATATCTACTAGTCGAGTGATCCAGTGTTGTTTTTGACACCTTATCAATGATCTATCGGCAAATTATTGATTTCATCAGGCATTCACACCATGGTGTTTCTATGATATGGTCGCTAATTGCTAGCGATAGATGAATCGTAGTGAATTTAAAGCAGACAGCTTTTGTATTTCATGGCCCAAATCAAGTCCAAAGATATTATTACGCGATATTCTGAGTAATATATTACCCGAGGTTAAAAAGCACCAATTTTGGATTGAGCGCTGACCGGTACACATTGCTGTTTCGCATCGATTTACTTTTGTTTTTGACTGATTTTCGGAAAATAATATGTACATATTGCATCAATCTAAATTTAGATGTAATTGATGATTGGTTGAATAAAAACAGTGCTCGATGCGCGCACATCACATTAAATGATTACATCTGCCTCTGTCCCAAATGGATGTCAAATAGAGACATGCCCCGAAATTTCATGTCATGGATTCGTCCGCCTAGTGCACATGTGTGTTTACTTCCGGAAAATGGTGAAAGTCTGTGTTTGTGAAATTTTCAAACACATTTATTGTAATTTTTTGCGAGAAATAATGAGGTTTTGTGAGTAATATACTGATAACTGACTACAGTAAAGGTGGCATAAATGATCGTTTTAGGTGTCCTGATGTTTGGTCAATGTCCCAACATTTTTAATGGAATGTCCCGATTCGGACCTGAACATTTCTGGCATGTATGTATAATATAACAAAAATATGCCAACTATTCACTCAGACATTTTTAAGAACTGGATATCGAAAGCAAATAATATTGGATAAAAACACACATAAAAATCTGTATAAATTTGTTTCTTATTATAAGCATTAACAGGGATAAAGTATTGAAATTGCAAACATTGACGAACAAAAAAATCCCATTCATAACGAAAAATGTTTTGACGCTGCCTTCCTATTTCTGATGCACTGGTACCCTGTGTACTCTACAGCCACTGGAACCCTGTGTTCTCTACAGTCCACACGCACTGGTACCCTGTGCACTCTACATTTAAAATTAGAGAGCGTACACCATGCTGAACATTTGAAACGCACTTAGTGACCCATGACCTAGTTTTTGGCCTGGCATGATCCATGTTCCAACTTGGCATAAAAAATATTTAGATAGAACTTCTGACCACGTTTGGTGAAGATCCGATAAGAACAACTTGAATTAGAGAACGAACACTTAAGTGTGACGGATGGACAGACTGACCCACCGATGGACAGTGCGAAAACTATATGCCGCCTGTTGGGGGCATAAAAATGGGTCATATGCAATATGCCGCCAGCATAACTCCAGACCAGTCTGCGCATGTGCACACTCAGGTCTGAAGCTACCCTGTCTGCTAAAGAGACCACGAAAACTTGCGTGAGTTTATAGCAGAAAGTGAAGCTTTCCACCAGCATGAGCTTTTGGGAATGCTTGTCTGTAGCTACGCTGGCTGCATATGAAATTTGATCAATATTTCAAGACGCAGCTCTTATGAAACTTACAGGTCCATGTTCTTGGAAGGTTGCTGCATGAAGAGGTGTCCATTTTGTGATGTTGTTGGCTCTGTTAGGATCTAGTTAATAAACAATCTTTGGATCATGTGTGAGGATAAAAATGCTGACCTAGTTTCATCAAGATAGAATATTAAATATGGCCTCAGTTTTCTTAAATTTGAACAGGTGACCTAGTTTTTGGATGCACCTGGGGTCGTATTCCAGAAACATCTTAAGTCATTTCTTAAATATTTTCACTTAAGTTCAAAATTACAATGTTTTGTATTTCTTTACTAAATAAAGACATGCATGTTTTTTGGTATTCATCAAATAACATTGACATAGTGATGTTATTTTGATGTAATTTTCGATGCCTTACTATTGCAGTATGAAATGAAACACGTAAGAAAAATTCCCAATTTAAGGATAAAAATAAAATTTAACTTAAGATGCTTCTGGAATACCACCCCAGATCCAGATTAAAACTTGCCAAGATATTGCCATGATAAACATTCTGACCAAGTTTTATCCAATATGACCAAGTTTCATCAAGATTGAGCCATTAATGTGGCTTCTAAAAGGATTAGAAGGTTTTAAAGAGTTGACCTTGTGACCTAGGTTTTGGACCCAAATGACCCAGATTCAAATTCAGTCTACACATTTTCTGTGTTTAAATTCTGACCAAGTTTCTTCAAGATTGGGTCACAGAGTTGACTTGAGTGATATCAATGTGTTTCTACATTTTGACCTGGTTACCAAGTTTTAAATGCAGCCTACAAATTGTCAAGATAAATGTTCTTACCATGTTTCATTAATATGGAGTAATAAATAAGGCCTCTAGAGTATTAACATTTAAATTTTCTTTTAAGATTTGACCTGGTGACCTTGTTTTTCTACTAAAGTGATACAGATGCTTTTTTGGCCTAGATATTTTCAAGATAAACATTCAGAGCATGTTTCATAAAGATTAGATGAAAAATGTGGTGATTACAAAGCCCATGGCTGATTGACCAAGGCTGATTACAATAGATGACCATGAGCACTTTGTATCGAATCTTTGAACATATACTTTTCCAGTCGACAAACTTCTGGATTATACAATATTAATGACTTCTTAAGCAAGTTTTTTTAACAACATCATTTTGAAATATTTATTTGGGTCCTGCTTTGTAAAAGGGGGTTTAATCTACAGTAGATTTTCCAGTTTCACCACAGTATTCATGTTAACCAATATCGAAGACCTTAATTTTGGTGTTAAAGTAAATGAGCAGTAAGTGGGTTTGATGCAAGAGTGTAAAGTGTTGCCCCAGGGTTGCCTGTGCAGTCCGCACAGGGTAATAAGGAACAACACTTTCGGCTTTTATGGTATTTTGTGTTTGCAAAAAGTCTCTTCTTAGCAAAAATCAAGTTGGGCGGAAAGTGACATCCCTGATAAGCCTGTGCGGACAAGCAGAAATGAAAAATATCCATTATAAAATGACATATTTATTCCATTTTAAAGTGTGAATTCTTTAGCAAGACAGATCAGTTGAAAACTTTTTTTTTTTGTAACAATTTATTTTAATTTTTTCAAAATGATCCTCAGTATCATGCAAAAGCTACAAGGTGCTCTCAACTTACCAACTCCATTCCGCAGTAGGTGATCCACTACATCTCTTATGCCCCAGAAACAAGCTGTGAACAGAGATAAACTAAAATATGATTTATACACTACGAAGTTAATCTCAACAAACAAATTTTTATATCCTAAAAACCCAGTCATAAGTCGAGATTTTTTCCTACAAAAATTCATTAAAAATTACGGTCTCGACATATGAGATGGTTCATGAAAAAATAAAAATTTGATTAAGATTGATCCCAGCAGCATTTTTGTTAAGACTGTAGTTGTTGTAGAAAAAACATGTTGATTAACAACACAAAATGATGTCTTTTTACTAACACCAATCTATTTAATCACAGTTTGCAATGTCCCTCTTGTTTAGCATACAGTCCTGACGTCCCGATCTTGGCGGGACAGTCCTGCTTTTGCGGCGTCCCGGCATCTTGGTATGAGACAATTTGGCCCAACATTCATAAAAAACAACGTACACTATATAAGTTCACAATAAAATTCCATATTCAAGCTCCCTATGGATTGAATTTACCATCGCTAATCCATTGATTGCCCCCTATTAACAAACGATTTCTACCACTCGAGTGCATCAGTGTTGTTTTTTACACCTTATCAGTGATTATTGGACATATTTATATTTTATCAGGCATTCACACTATGGGTTTTTTATGATAGGGATCCCTAATTGCTAACTTTGAATGCATCATAGTGAATTAAAAGCTGACTGCTTTGGTATTTCTTGGCCGATCTAGTCCAAAGATACCATTACGCAGCATTCTGTGTATTATACCACCTGCAGAGGCTAAAAAACCTGTCAAGACACCAATTGTGAAGATCAAACAAATTGAGCTCTGACAGATACACATTTGATATTTCACATAAATTTACAAAATAGTTTGGACATTTTGCATCAACCAAAATTTGATGATTGGCTGCATAAAAACAGTGATTGATGGGAGCACATCTCGTTACACAATTTACACATGTTCCTCCCAATGTCATATAGAGGTATCAGGTACTGCCTCTCCACAAAAGTAGGGCAAGAATTTAGCAAAAAGTAGAGCAAAGTAGGGATTTTTACTGTTAAAAAGTAGGGCTAAATAAGAAAATTATTACCATTTTTCAGCTGGAATTACGGTTAAAATGATACATATCCTAGTCCATCTGATGCTGTGAGAATGCCTTGTTCTGCCCATCCTTGAAATACAGGCACCTGAAATTTTTATTTCTCATTTAACATCAATTTACACAATGGAATACAATAATGAACATGAAATTCAAAACATACACTGTTAATCTTATAAAGCAAAGTACAAAAGCCCTAAGTATTACCCCTTTCCTCCATGAATATGTAACAAACTTCACCCACTATGAATATATAAGTATTCTTGCACTAGAACTAAAACAAAGAATTTTCTCACCATAGGCAATAGTGAAGAATTATATTTATGTTATATGTGTATAAGCAAACAGAGACTAAGGTCTATTCTGTTTGCTAAGGTGTTAAAATGAGTTTACAGGGAGTAAAGGGTTTAGCAAAATTAGTTTCAAACCATACAGGGTTGTCATTATGATTGCAAAGGATTATGAGGAATAGTAACTGATTAGGCTGGGGATCAAGGGGGCCACCTAGGCCTCCTTGTGGGTCCAGGGCAAGGCCCTGGTTAGGGGGCCAGGGGGGCGAAGCCCTCCGACAGTAAACAAATTCTAGACATTTTGAGGTACAAAACATTCTCAGAGCACAAAAAGTTAAAATGAGGTCTAAAAAGAAGAGAAAATTTTAAGATTTTCATATTTTTAGTATACTATTTTACCGCCAATATTGACAATGAATGTGTTAAAGAATTTAGTTAATACAAATGTCCGCCATTTAACGCAAATGCATATACAAATTGAATTATTAAGAGTGGTTACGAGTAATTTTTATGTTAGTGAAACTGACTAGTTATAGTATTAAAATGGACATTGTATGGATCTAAGTTGTTAGTATGTCACTACTGCAACATAGTATTGACACAAAGCAAATCAAGGCTGGTCAAAGCAGTTGTTCAATGCAGTGTCATATGTCAAACTACAAATGCCAAGGTGTTAATCAAATTCTAATCAATAACTTTAAAGTAGATGTGCGTCCATAGGACACAGCTAAATGCCCCCACAATTTGGCTCTGTCACAAAGATTCCTATTGTCTGCTAAATCAGGGGCCATAATTCCATAGATATCTGAAACACTTGCATCAAAATACTCAGGTATACAAGTTCACATGCTGACAAATATTCACAGAAAGATGGCTCTAGCAGTTATACTTTTGAGTTCTGCGCTACACAAACTTTGGGCTATGGACAGCCAGATGGAAGGACAGACAAACAATGGCAAATCACATGTATTTTCACAGAGTAAAAAGATATTATCTTACCTTAACACCAGTATGTCTGTACTGACTAGCCAAGGAACCATGGTGCTTTCAAGGATGGACATCACAAGGTGATCCCCAAAACACAGCTGAACTGTACTCATTTCAAAAGATTCATAATGGATGGAAATTCTGAAAATATCTTAAGCAGAATCATGTTACAGTAAGCCTTCATTTTACATTTGATTTATTTTACTTGCAAAATGAAAAAGTAGGGATAATAGGGCTATTTTTGAAATAATTAGGGAAAAGTATAGGGTTTAGAAAAAAAAGTAGGAAAAGTAGGGACCAGTAGAAAACCTGAGGTATGCACCACATTTCACTTTATGGAGTCATTCACATAGTGTACATATGTGTGTACTTTCAGAAAATGGTGAACATTTGTGTTCATGAAATTCTTAAACACATTTATTGTCAATATTGGCAAGAAATTATGAGTTTTTTTTGTAAGTAATATACCAATTACTGACTACATCCAAGGTTGCAGCTTGATAATTTTAGGTGTCCCGATTTTTGGTCAAATGTCCCAACATTTTTATGGAATGTACGTGAAAATTTCTGGCATGAATGAATTTAATCCAAATTTTCATGTAAGAAAATGTTTTTTTCATTGAAAACGATAACAGTCAATGGCATAAAAAAAAAACTTGCGAAAATTTGCAGTCAGTGTGAATTGACAGACGTCAGCTTGACAAAATCAAAGGAAAGCAGCTTCCTGTCAAGAAGCCATAAACACTTTTTATCACCAATAAAAATTGGCTTCCTTTGTCTAGCGAACAACAACTTAACCGATTGTGTATTATTTTGTTACTTAATGCGCCTTCACACTAACCAATGTACTGCTGGCTGTGTACCAATCTATGTCCTTAACCTTTACAAATACCAAGGTACAGTTGGATCTGGACCATGACCTTGACATTCCATGTTCATACTTAACAATGCACATGTTTCTATGTGTCATATCCTGACCACACCTTCCACCTTCACAGTTACCAGTATATCGATGGCTCTGACCATAAACTAACCTTGACCTTCCACCTTCACACATACCAATGTACATGTTGCTATGTGCCTGACCTCACCTTCCACCTTCACAGTAACGAATATACTGCTGGCTCGGACCATTAACTAACCTTGACCTTCCACCTTCACACTTACCAATGTACAGCTGGCTGTGTACCACAGCCTGACCTTGACCATTCACCTTCACACTTACCAATGTACAACTGGTTGTTTACCACAGCTTGACCATGAACTTTCACCTTCACACTTACCAATGTACAACTGGCTGTTTACCACAGCCTGACCTTGGCCTTCCACCTTCACACTTACCAATGTACAACTGGCTGTTTACCACAGCCTGACCTTGAAAATTCACCTTCATCTTACAAATGTACAACTGGCTGTTTACCACAGCCCGACATTGGCCTTCCACCTTCACACTTACCAATGTACAACTGGCTGTGTACCACAGCCTGACCTTGGCCTTCCACCTTCACACTTACCAATGTACAACTGGTTGTTTACCACAGTCTGACCTTGAACTTTCACCTTCACACTTACCAATTTACAGCTGGCTGTGTACCACAGCCTGACCTCCGCGTTCCACCTTCACACTAACCAATGTACAACTGGCTGTTTACCCCAGCCTAACCTTGACCTTTCACCTTCACACTTACCAATGTACAACTGGCTGTTGACCACAGCCTGACCTTGAACTTTCACCTTCACACTTACCAATGTACAGCTGGCTGTGTACCACAGCCTGACCTTGACCTTCCACTTTCACACTAACCAATGTACAATTGGCTGTTTACCACAGCCTGACCTTGACCTTTCACCTTCACACTTACCAATGTACAACTGGCTGTTTACCACAGCCTGACCTTGACCTTTCACCTTCACACTAAGCAATGTACAACTGGCTGTGTACCACAGCCTGACCTTGGCCTTCCATCTTCACACTTACCAGTGTACAGCTGGCTGTGTATCACAGCCTGACCTTGGCCTTCCACCTTCACACTTACCAATGTACAGCTGGCTGTGTACCACAGCCTGACCTTAGCCTTCCATCTTCACACTTACCAGTCTACAGCTGACTGTATACCACAGCCTGACCTTGGCCTTCCATCTTCACACTTACCAATGTACAGCTGGCTGTGTACCACAGCCTGACCTTGGCCTTCCATCTTCACACTTACCAATGTACAGCTGGCTGTGTACCACAGCCTGACCTTGACCTTCCACCTTTACATTTTCACTGAGGAAACGCTCCACGAGCTGAAAACAATATAAAATCATAATTTTCTCATAAATAAACATTAGCGTTAAACGTTAAAAATGTATGTTATTAAAAATTTGCAAAGAAACATATTTTGTTTAAAATAAAAAATGAAAACGAAAATGGTTACAAAAAATAACAAAATAGAATAAAAGTTTAAAGAAGTGGTTCAAGAAAATCTTCTAAATAAGATTTTGGAAGTTTTATGTAATACAAATATTTTTTGTATGTACAGTATAAAATGCATTAATTTACCAAAGCAACTTCACTTATAGGAAATACTGACTTTCTGTGCACTGATTTGTTAACACAACAAATAGACACGATTTATTGGCTTGGTTGTTAAAAATTTCAAGGAAGAAAACAAAATTAGATTTTTGGTTCCAATTTATTAGAGACTATTAATTATATTTAACATTCCTCTTTCATTTTCATGTATTGGTGTGAGATTGAGAAAATACAAAATTCAATGCAAATTGAATGTTGACATTAATTTTATATTTACTAACTATAATACAGAAGTTTTAGGAGTGATTTTATATCAATAATAAATATATATTAATATTAAAAAAAATATACATATATTTTTTCCTAACAATCAATAGTCTATAATTATATTGCTTCATGTAATTAACAAATCAAATGATATATAGAATATTATAACAAGATGGTCTCTCTTAAAGAGACTTGTTTAAATCACAGATTTTTTCACTAATAATATCCTCAAACTGACTACAATAAATTCCCTTTCCCTCTCAGAAGCAAAGTGAAAATTACCCTTTAAATATATTGAAGAGCATGTCTGTTAGGCCACACAGTGTGTGTTTCACAGCAAATGTCAACCAAACAACACTTGAACAGTGATATTTACAATTTACATTTGCAAGATACATTGTAAGCATTATTAAATTTATCGGGAATGCAATGGTGTAACATGAATGTATGATAAATATCAAATAACACATGAGGCTGTATACATGGGTATTAATGCTAACATCAGGATTAAAGAAATAATAATATAGCTACTATTGATTTAAATGATCATTGAACAACTGTTGTCCACAAAATCTAATCAATCAATAAATAATTAAAACACAAAAGATTTACCCACACAATTATACTGAATTCTATATAAATATAACCTAAACTACTTATAGACTAAAATACATTGCAATTATAAAAAAACACTTTTATTTGGTCCATTCACCCATGTATATTTATCTTAATTCTTAAATTTAAATGACACAACCAATTGTGACATTCCATAAAATTTGTTATTCCAAATCCAAATGCATATTTTTATTGGCCAAGCCTGAGTGAGCATGGAGGGAATTCCATTAAAAGAGACTTCAGAATTTCAATTATGAGGGTTCAAACAGCAGGGATAGAAATGAAATGGGTTGCCTATTTTCCTGGATAGAGTATTATGTAGGCCTCGGCAACTTAATTTCAATGGCTGGAAGTCAGTCCAGACAAGTGACTTGTTTTATGGTTTGAAAAAATGTCCATTAATTGGTCAGTGAAAACCTAAACATTTTAGTACAGATTGAAGAACAGAATCATAAATGTTCATAGATTTAAGCCTATGAAATTGCTAAGTATATATTACTGTGCCTATGACTTTCCATGTTGCACTCAACATTCCTTTAAAGGGGCCTTTTCACAGATTTTGGCATATTTTGAAGTTTGTCATTAAATGCTTTATATTGATAAATGTAAACATTGCATTTAAAATGCTCCAGTAAAAAATCAAAAATAAAATTTAAAAAAAGGAAAAAAAAGTAGCCTGCAGCAGGGCTCGAACCAGTGACCCCCAGAATTCTGGAGTAAAAACGCATTAGCCTTCTGAGCCATCCTGCCAGGCATACCTGAGAGGCGGATTTTATACATTATATAAGCAATCTTCGTAGTTTTACAAATTTAAACGACAACAACAGAACTACCGTATTTTACCATGTATAGCGCGCTCCCATGTATAACGCGCATGCGATTTTTTAAAGCCAAAATGGAGAAAAAAAAGAATTCAAGACCAAAAACCTGAAAATTGGGCCGAAAATGGCCACCATTCTTATATTGCGCAATCATTTAATCTAAGTTTTTCGGGCGCTTAATTTTTTGTTTTAAAGTAGGGAGCGTTTAAACGATCCGGAGCATGGGTTGCATAGCACTATATTTTCGACAATTTTTAAGATTATTCTCTCGAGAACACCGTATATGTCCTTATTGCCGCGCACTGCTCGTGTTTTTTCGAGACCCCTGCGCGTTAAATTCGACCACTATTACCTATTCCTCACATTTGAACAGTGTAATATTTTCATTACCTGCCGCTCACAACATCGTATGACATAGTCTTCTGCAGACCTGCAACATCGCTATGTCCAATTTTACGCAAATCGTCCGTGGATCCCATTTTGTTTCTCATCAACTTAAAATATTTCCCCATTAAGAGATGCTCCCCCATTAAATCCAGTTTGACCCAGTATTTTCGCGCCTTCACTGCGTCTAGTTGATTAGTATTCATAGTGAGACAAACAATACCTCCGAACGCTCAATTCCATACAGTTGGCGTTATCGGCGTAAAGCCATTAGACAAATATCATTTGTTTGTCTCTATTGAAAGAAAATAAAAAGAGTCTATATCTCTATTGTTGGTTTGTAACCTACGTAGTATACTCGCACGGTAGCATATTATATGCAGAGATTGGAAAATCATTGATAATGTATTCGTCTTTTCAATGCTTAGGGTCGAGTAATTTCGGCAAATCGGAACTCAACTTTCGTAAAACACTTGCTCAATTAACCGTTAAACTCCACCTCCGTTCTTTGCAAAAGGTTTGAAGGCGGAGCTTTGCACGTGCTAGTATTTAATTGGACGATTGCCATTGAGGAACAAACACACGATTGGTTCGGCATGTTGATTGCTAGACAAAGGAAGCCAATTTTGTCGGCGAGAAACTTGTCGCTTTATTGCTTCAGACAGGAAGCGGCTTTCCTTTGATGACGTCAAACTGTCAATTCACATAGAGTGCAAATTTACGGAATTGCTAACATTAAACTTTGGATTAAATTATCAAAATAAAGCAAAAGCGAAGTTGAGAAATATGAGAAATAATTAGCGTCAGTTCAAATAAGACGTTTTGCGTTGTAAATCAATGAGTTTTCATGACAACAAAAACTTAAACAAACAATACCGCGACGACGCGGTGATCGATATACCTCGATTTTGTTTTATAAACAATCAATGAAGAAGTGTGAAAACACCAACAAACACATTTTTTTCATCTTTTAATTTTTGTCAAAACTGTTACTACCTCGTTCATTCCTACCCTTTCCCGCTATTTGTTGTTTTGACAACGGCCCCTTCAGTCTATAACATTATAGGGTGTAGTTTTCTGCGATAACAAAATGGCGGCAATTGTGAAGATTAACGATTGTGAAATGGATTTTTTGCAATTTAGCAACCAGAAAAGCGTTGTGTCAATGTATTACGCGCACTGAAGTTTTATTTTGAAATTTGAAGGTAAAAAACTGCGCGCTATGCATGGTAAAATACGGTATCCAAATTATTCAATCGTTTTGCGTTGCAACGCTTTATAATGTTTAGGTTTTTAAATCGTCAAAAGATGCATATAACGGCTATATTAGACCATGGTAAATGTTCAGTAATACTGTTTCCTCACAAATATCATAACTAAAATGAAAATTTGCGAATCTGAAACAACTTTTTTCAATTTTGTCAATTTACCAACCCGTTAAAAGATCTCTTTAGGTATGAGCCTTGTTTAGTGAAAAATACAGCAATTAGACAAAATACACTAAATAATACAATATTTCATAAGAAACAGCAGGTAAAACAAGAGGCCCATGAGGGCCTGAATCGCTCTACTTGCTGTAATCAATAGGGATCAAGCCCTTGATAGTATGAACAACTGTAAGTTTTAAACAAACAGACCCAAAATGGGAAATTCATTGCATATACAAGAAGAAACCTTAAAATTTAAACTTCAAATGGCTCCTTTTCAACAATAAGTTGGACACATTTTCTTCAGTCTCAATGGGGTTCTGGCCCTTGATGATATAAAACATCCATTTCAAAAGGATAGAACTTTATATGTAAACAAACAAGAAATGTGTTTGTCGGAAACACTATGTCCCCTTCTGCGTCGCTTTTTTTTGTTTTTGACCTTTGACCTTGAAGGATGACCTTGACCTTCCACCACTCAAAATGTGCAGCTCCATGAGATACACATGCATGCCAAATATGAAGTTGCGATCTTCAATATTGCAAAAGTTATGGCAAAATGTTAAAGATTTTCATTTTATTCTCAAATTCAAGGGGAGATAATTCTGGACTTATAACTCCGATATTGCTCATTTTTGATAGGGTTTGACTCATCATTCAGATAAAGACACTGTGCAAGTTGGGAAATGATTGGATGAAAACTGTGGACTTTATTGCGCAAACAAGCCTTATTTCACAATTTTCTCAAATTCAAGGGGAGATCATTCTGGATTTTTTACTCTGATGTAACCCATTTTTAATAGGGTTCGAGTCCTCATTAATATCAACACACTGAACAAGTTTGAAAAGAATCGGATGAAAAATGTGGACTTTATCGGGTAAACAAGAGAAAGTCTAACGCTCAGACAGACAGACAGACACCATGACATCCCATAAGCTCTTCTGGCCTTTGGCCAGTAGAGCTAAAAAATCATACTTTACACTCAGTAGCATTGAAGTAGACGATCATGATTTCTAACATGAGTTAAAATGATTTTGCATTTGATGGAAATCAGTGTTATATTTGTATTTTTCAAGGGATTTCTTTCCTAAAGTGTGAAAATCTACAGCATAAAAACAGAAATGAAGATTCAGGCTCATAAAATGGACATAATACATTGAAAATGTATCATGTTCTATTGTACTGTTATCTGATTGTATTAATATTTAAAGACAGTGTTAGATACAGATGACATGTACTTGGTTTAGGTCTCTCCAACTCAATGTGCAAAACATGTTTGACCCTGTGTACAACCAGCCGTAAAATATTATATTCTATCCCTGTACTGTACCAAAGTAAATGAAATGTGCAAGAAAATCAACCCAAAATACAACTGACAACAACAAAGGAACATGTTTTTGGACAGACATACTGTACAGCAAGTAACAATTAAGATCCAAACTTGACAAAAGCCATGCAGTCACATCTTTCACAAACTATACCTGTATGACAATCTAAAAGATGAAGAAGAAAACAAGGCAATGTTGAATGACAAGGAGTGAGAACTTAAGCTTTAATCAGCATGCCAATAATGTAACTACAATATCAAAACTGCAAGGCAACATCTTGATATTTTGTCTAGTGTTTTATGTAGAATAATCATGCTTCATGACTTTGTGATGAATAAATAACTTCTCCTTACAAAACAATACATAAAATTCTTTATAAATCGGATGAAGCCAACAGTATATCAGTATAGTGTTAAAATCTTCAAATCGGTACTTTTATTCATCCACTATTTAGAATGTTTTGAAGTTGAAGACAATAGCCCTGTTTTTTGTATAATAAGCAAGCATCATCCATCGAAAATAACTCCCAAAACATGTTATTTCAATTGTAATTTTTGCGAAGAAAATTGTGTATGCACCTGGTATACACAATTTTAAAGTTGTTTAAAGCAGCAATATTTGAATAAAATGAATGTAAAAGATATGCAAATTTAGGCAACAGAATTATTATAGCATTTAATTCCTAAATTGGCATTGGTAAATCCTCCACACAATAATGACATCATTAATCTTGAATGCCACACATCATATATTCAACTGGAATGCAAAAGATGGATAAAGTCATCCAAAAATCTATATGAATGAATTGAAAGTATGCATATAATAAAGAACATGCATTTTTCGCTGCTACATCACTGATTTATAAACTGTCCAGAATAAAATGAAAGTTTTAATATACTACAATAATGCTTCACCCCCCCCTCCCCCCCCAAAAAAAAAAATACAGAGGAGAAATAGATTGTTGACACATTTCAAAACATCTTGGTAAATATCTTTACAGTATATTCTTTTGAAAGCATCTAGAGAAGTTAAAACTATTATACAACTCAGTGTGTGATTGTTATTGGAATATTTATAAATGGCAAAAATCATTCACTCCTTGAGTCCATTATTTTCAAAAAATGAAGGCTCAAAGTTACAAGTCTTGCAAAAAGCTGTGAAAATGATTCCAGACAATAAATAAAAATATTAATCAACAACAAAAATAAAAACTTAATATTCAAAGTATTGAATTGTATTTAACCTTATAAGTTTAAGTAAAAATGCAAAGTAAATATTGATATATGCAAGCAGCAAAAACCAGAACAGCCTGCCATTAACACACAAGCTGTTCACAGATACAACTTTATGAAACTCATCTATATTTTTACTTATTTTGTTTTATAAAGCATAAATAAGACGACCATAGCAAAAAAAATACATCAACAATTTTTAAATCTAAAGGAAAGCACAAGGGTAAAAATATGTATACATTTATTTTAGTATCATATGTTTGAATATTATTACTGCTACATAATATCCCTTTTTTATCATATACATGTATGCATTGTTTTAAACTTAATAAACAAAAACTCAAGGTCTGTTCAGGTTTTATCTTGTTCACTGTTAATCAGTTTCCTAGAGTTGGAAATGTCGCTTTTTTAAACTGGAATATATTTTGAAAGGTCTTAAATTAAATGTAATTTTCTAAGGGACTATAATTGGGTCAAGATATGTTTTTTAACAACTAAGTGTTAATATCTATTGAAATTTCATCTGACAAGTGCAAAAACAGCCCACAATTAAAATTACTATAATCACACACCAAATACACATAAATTAGTTAAAGAAAGAGTTTACCAAAATAGTCATTTTGTCTGATATTATTTTTTTATTTTTTTTATTGCTATTAATTAATGCTCCAAATTTGAATGACTTTGTTGGCATTTAACCGGCTAATTTCATTTGAATCATATAATTATATCTTATCATCTGTGAGGTAGCAGCTTGAAGGAGTCAGGTCAACACTAAGAAAGCACAACCAACTCTGGGAGGTTAAATTGTAACCACGACCAAACTTAATGATGTATGTATAAGAGAGAGTCAAAGAAATTCAACATTTAATTCTGCATTTTTCTTTACATATTCTTAAAAAATAAGCACTAAGTTATTTTTAACAAGAGCACCGCATAACAGGTGCCAACGCTCGGCTGCGAAAGCTTGTCAGATTATTTTTTTTAGAGGTCACAGTGACCTTGACCTTTGACCTAGTGACCCAAAATTGGGTGTGGCGTGTAGAACTCATCAAGGTGCATCTACATATGAAGTTTCAAAGTTGTAGGTGGAAGCACTTTGATTATAGAGCGTATGTTAAAATTTTATATTAGAGGTCACAGTGACCTTGACCTTTGACCTAGTGACCCAAAAATGGGTGTGGCATGTAGAACTCTTCAAGGTTCATGTACATTTGAAGTTTCAAAGTTGTAGGTGGAAGCACTTTGATTTTAGAGCGAATGTTAAGGTTTATGTTAAAGTTTTATATTAGAGGTCACAGCGCCCTTGACCTTTGACCTAGTGACCCAAAAATGGGTGTGGCGTGTAGAAATCATCAAGGTGCATCTACATATATGAAGTTTCAAAGTTGTAGGTAGAAGCACTTTGATTTTACAGCCTATGTTAAAGTTTTATATTAGAGGTCACAGAGACCTTGACCTTTGACCTAGTGACCTAAAAATGGAAGTGGCGTGTAGAACTCATTAAGGTGCATCTACATATGAAGTTTCAAAGTTGTAGGTGGAAGCACTTTGATTTTACAGCCTATGTTAAAGTTTTATATTAGAGGTCACAGTGACCTTGACCTTTGACCTAGTGAACCAAAAAATGGTTATGGCATGTAGAATTAATCAAGGTGCATCTACATATGAAGTTTTAAATTGTAGGTGGAAGCACTTTGATTTTAGAGCCAATGTTAAGGTTTTCGCACGACGCCTACAGCGGACGGCTGATGGCGGACGAGGAGCTGGCTATGACAATACCTCGGGTTTTCTCCAAAAACAGCTGAGCTAAAAAGTGCACATGTGGTTATCAAAATAATATTTCTTACTTATGTTTAACTGCTGAATTATATTGAAATGGAATTTTAAAAATAATAGTAGATGAAACAAGAGCTGTGTTCGTGAAACACAATGCCCCCTACTGTGCCGCTTTGAAGCAATATATTTGACCTTTGACCTTGAAGGATAACCTTGACCTATCACCACTCAAAATGTGCAGCTCCATGAGATATGCATGCATGCCAAATATCGAGCTGCTACATGAATGTTCAATATTTAAAAAGTTATGGCAAATATTAAAGTTTTCTGACAGACGGACAGACTATATATTTGACATTTAACCTTGAAGGATGACCTTGACCTTCTTCTTTCACCACTTAAAATGTGCAGCTCCATGAGATACACATGCATGCCAAATATCAAGTTGCTATCTTCAATATTGAAAAAGTTATGGCCAATGTGAAAGTTTTCGGATGGACGGACAGACGCCATATATTTGACATTTGACCTTGAAGGATAACCTTGACCTGCACCTTTCACCACTCAAAATGTGCAGCTCCATGAGATACACATGCATGCCAAATATCAAGTTGCTATCTTCAATACTGTAAAAGTAATGGCCAATGTTAAAGTTTTCGGACGGATGGACGGACGCCATATATTTGACATTTGACCTTGAAGGATGATCTTGACCTTCACCTTTCACCACTCAAAATGTGCAGCTCGATAAGATACACATACATGCCAAATATGCAGTTGCTATCTTCAATATTGAAAAAGTTATGGCCAATGTTAAAGTTTTCGGACGGACAGACGCCATATATTTGTCATTTGACCTTGAAGGATAACCTTGACCTTCACCTTTTACCACTCAAAATGTGCAGCTCCATGAGATACACATGCATGCCAAATATCAAGTTGCTATCTTCATCAATATTGAAAAAGTTATGGCCAATGTTAGTTTTTGGACGGACGGACAGACGCCATATATTTGACATTTGACCTTGAAGGATGACCTTGACCTTCACCTTTTACCACTCAAAATGTGCAGCTCCATGAGATACACATGCATGCCAAATATCAAATTGCTATCTTTAATATTGAAAAAGTTATGGCCACATCAAGTTGCTATCTTTAATATTGAAAAAGTTATGGCCAATGTTGAAGTTTTCGGACGGACGGACAGACACACTATATTTGACATTTGACCTTTGAAGGATGACCTTCACCTTCACCTTTTACCACTCAAAATGTGCAGTTCCATGAGATTCACATGCTTGCCAAATATCAAGTTGCTATGTTCAATATTGAAAAAGTTATGGCCATTAAAGTTTTCGGACGGACGGACAGACGGATGGACAGTTCAACTGCTATATGCCACCCTACTGGGGGCATAAAAATCTATATCTACAACAAGGCTGAGATGTGACCATATTATATAAAACTATAGCCTAGTCATGCTTACCTGATCACGTTTTTAACAAGTATTACAGGAGAGAGCAACACACATTTCCTGTTGCACTTTCAATTTCCAATTAGCATGTTAGACACTTTTAGATTAATTGCAGAATTTAACGCTGCAAGACTCAAGCTATGGGGTTACAGGGTGCACCTGATATAAAGGGTTTATCTAATGAAAATACCTGTTGACTTTGTGCATCCAACAGACAATGCTGCTCTTTCTTAAAAATCAAAAACAACAGATTTAGGCAATTTTATACATTGTTTATGTAATAACATCATCGTGTGCCTACTTCACTTTAAAAGTTAATATAAGATGATATTTGTATGTGTTCCCATGACTTTTTCTGACCATCAATTAAAGAACACATAAATCGTTAAACATGTGATGATAATCAAATACATTGAATCTTTGGGAAAAAAAATCTTAGTGTTAAGATGAATAAAATAAAAAAGACAAAATATTTCAGACACACAGTAAATAATTAGACAAACAATTAACACAATTCATAGTGTGAAATTCCAAAGTATTAAGTTTAAATTCATAAAAATGTATTATTTCTTGTTCTTATCGGTCCAAATCTTTCCATCTGTGTTACAATTTAATGAGTCAACTTTAATTAACTCTACAGAAATGCTGCAAATTTCAGACATTAAAATTTGTATTTTTTTTTCTGTTTAAAAAAGTAACATTTAATTCTGCACAAACTAGATTATATGTACTCAAGTCTGTTGTTATTACTCTTTTTATTATATAATACACAGCTGTATGAATGTTTTAGGATTTGTGAGCAAGTTAAACAAGAGCACCGCCTTGCGGGTGCAGACTGCTCATCGTTTTAAAGGTGTAGGGACCTATCTTAATTTCAATCACAAAGGAGGGAGGGGTGGAGTGCAGAGGGGTGTAAAGTGTTGGGGTGTGGTCATTTATTACATTATCTTCCAAAAATGCAAAAAAAATGCAAACAAAAAATCGGGGCAGGGTGGGGGGGTTCTTGGGTGGGATGGTTGGACGGTATTTCAAAAATAAAATAATAAAAATAAATATTTGTGTTTTTGAACCATGTTTGAAAAAAGCAAGAGATGCGTTTGTCAGAAACACAATGCCCCCTATTGCGCTGCTTTGAATTTTTTTATTTCTTATTTTACCTTGACCTTGAAGGATGACCTTGACCTTGAACTTCCACCACTCAAAATGTGCAGCCTTATGAGAACCCCGTTTTGAAATATATTTTTTTGACCTTTGACCTTTAAGGATGCCCTTGACCTTGAACCTAGGTTGGCGCTAAGGAAAAAAAATTAGTAGCCAAATTTCAGCACTACGATGACAACCCACATTATAACCTTATTTGCTCAATGAACGACATAATCATTATCACGAATCTATAGGTATCAATAATGACTGTATTAAATTATCAATGAAGTCGCATTTAGCATATAAATACATTATTTGTTACGTGAAATCAAATAATTTCATGTTTTTATTTTTCTTTATATATATTTTCATGCACTGGCATAAACAGTATACAATGTTAGAACTTTCAGATATGCCCCGGTCTTTGATTGGGTGGGTCTTGCGTAACTCCTATTTGTTGCCCCCCCCCCCTTCTCCCAATAATTTTTGCCGTAGTCTGGTGCTTCTTGATTCTTGAAGAATACATTTACTGCAATGTATTCTTGAATGGACATATTTTTCCATAGTTGCAATATATAATTTATTCAAACGTACCGGTAAATTTGTAAGTCTTAAATACTGCATGTACTGAGCGGCAAATATTTAGATGCACATCTTCTGTTTTTAAAAAAGCATGCTTTGCATGCGTAGAACTTTGCATTGCAGACGACAGCAATAATTTCGCGCTCTTTCTTATAACACGGGTTCTACATGGTATACCGGTATTAATGCATAGTGAATAGTTATTATCACGTGGCTGTAGAAAAACGGTGTAAATCAGTTCTACAAATAGACATGATAAAATATACATGCACTGGATTTAATTTGTTACCGCATCAAATTATTAACGGTTTTGTTTTTCACAACTTACTCGCCGTAAGTAAATTTACACTGCTCACCAATTGCAATTAACTTCTTATAATTATTGATTGTTTACAGTATGGTAAATAGGTGTGATGATGATGCCCGAAACCGCCTTTAATGTACTGCTTTATTTACCGGTTTTATATCACGTATTAATGCTACAACTGTGATTCATTGTTAATATACCTGCGATAAACGCTTACTCTGTGACCGACGTCAATCAAAAATAATAATCGCTATATAACTCCGCCTCCATAAACTTAAATTTCTGATTTACATACAGTTTCTCATTTTTTAAGTCCAAGATTACACATTTAACTCAAGATTTACATTTAAAACATATGTGCTTCAAAACACCTTATAAAAAGTCATAAAAATGCCTGGAATGATGGATAAATGTCAGTGATTTTTTTGCCCAAATTCACAGCTTCTAACAGGCAATGTAACATTTTTTCAAAAACTCCGACCCGAATTGACCCCCACATAAAAAAGTTCATCTTTTCCAATAAACTCACTAATTGGTTTATTGAGATTATTATACACCAATAATTCAATAGAAATTAATAATATAAATTTTAAAATGCAATTAAACAGGCACTTATAAACAAATGGAACACTGTTATTTATTGATAATGTTTCTTTCTTCCCAATTTTATGGTTGATGGCTCTTTTTTTCCCAATCCAAAAGGCACAAGCTGTAAAATATAATGTATAAACTATGTATGCTATAGTCTGGTTGAGTTGTGGGTAATTTTCATAAAGTTGTTACATCACAAATATTTTATAAATATATGACCATGAATCATAATGAAAATAATTATTAACCTTTCTTCTTTAAGACGTGTTGCTTTTTTCCAAATGTTTATGGTCTTTAAACATCAAAATAATCAACTGTGTTGATAGTGTCAAACTACCATAATGAAAATAAGCTCCCGGTTGATTCTTGGGTTCTGATTGGCTGCCAGAATTTCAAGATTTGCATACAATAAATAGCCTTTAAACTGACCTTGCAGGACAGGTTAATTTCTTGTGAAAAAATGTCAACAGACGATGTAGCATGGTAAATACTCATAAATAAACAATTTTGTGTTACTTTGAAACACTATATGAACAATGCATAAATGAGGACAGGGCCCTCAATCTGTCAAATCCACGGCAGAAATTCGGCCGCATTACCCCCCTGAAAAGTATACTCTTTTCCCCTTTTTGGGGGAAAAATTCCCCATAATTTTTTATTTTTTTATAGATAGATGTCTCATGATTACTATATCTCAATTCTATTTTAATTTAATCTTGTCAAACATACTAAATTATGAAATAAGCAATGAATATAGTGCAAACATGTACAAATGTAATAATTAGAGAGTAAGTTAAAAATCCCCCAAAAGGGAAACGCCTCGAAAATTCCCACTGCTATGGGTAGCGACCCGCTTCCCCTAAAATGGATTGAGGGCCCTGGAGGAAATACTTCATAAGGACCTATCAAGTTATGATGAATTACACTATTTACTTGTTTTTGACGCATTTTTGATCGGAAAAAAATGGTGACAGTGTCAAAACATTTTTCCGTAACGAACTGCATCATGTGCGAGCGTTCTATCGCGAGATTTCACGTGATTTCTATACCCACGAATCAAACAGAACCCACGACTCAACCAGTAATAAAAAAAGACACTGCCTGCAAGACTCAAACTCACCCTACTGAAAGGCTCACAAGGTCGCTAGTTCTTACTCACACATAGTACGAATATATAAGACCCCGAGACTTAGTCCCAACGCTGTAAGGAGAACTTAGGTAACATATTCAAAGAATAAATTAAAAGCATGTACGTGTTACTAAGGACGCCATACAAGCATCATTTTGCAGTGAAGACTGTTCATTTTCTTTCATTAACCATGGGTGATTGGACACGCTATGTTAATAACTTATCATACCTGCTCATCCCCTTCTTGTACCAGTGTGGACAGATTTTCAAGCGGTACTCTCGCAGTTCGCAAATGAACCTGTAAATCTTGCAAAATTCCAAAATTTTGGCCGTCGTCGGCCATTTTTAATTAATTTGGATATATTCGGCAACGATCGATTGCGGTGTAGGAGTAAATTACGCATTAAGTAAAACGTCCCACGATCATCTTCGACACGTCAAATTTAAATAACGTTGGCTTATTCGAATGACAACGAGTGAATTTATCTGTCAGTTGTTTATTTATTATGTCCATACATAGGAAGACCATCAGACGTAGTATTCGATCTCATTTTTTATCGCAATACATTACATAAATGATGCTTTATTTCGGACATGCAAATTACTTAACTGAGACATTTCGGATACTAAAAAATATGAACAAAAGCTCAGGCTGCTCAGCTATATATCTAACTCTCTTAGTCTCTAACGAGGAAATTGCTAAATATTATTACACTTTTTACAATGCATAGTCAATGTTCTTAGCTGTTGAATCTTTAAATACATTTCGTTTCAGCAAGCTACAAGCCAATACCCTAATCACTACAACTACCAGCTAAATATGCTAATCATATGACCCTTCATGTCAATAAACGCTTTGTGTAGACAAGCTTATAGCACTTGCGGAAGAAATTAATTATCTGCATCACTGCTACTTCCAGCTTTGTATATGACCCTTCATGTCAATTAACATATATATTTGTACTTATTGTATAAAATATTAATAATTTAAAAGATGTTAAAGCGAAATTATACAATTTTGTCAAATATTTATTAATTTATATAAAATGTGTAAATAACTTATTAAACATATATTTCAATATAAATTAAAATAAAAGTTAAGATGAAAATGTGTCGAAAAATGCGAAATAAGCCAGTTATTTAAATCTGAAATCGAAAAAGGCTGTACAGTCAAATTCGCCAGCATGTAAATCATGCATGTACGATGTGAATCTAAATTTAGTTTAACGGTTAATTTTAAATTCCTGCAACTATATCTATTCATACGACACACAAACACTAACTAAAAAGACAATTGCTTTGGTTATTGAAGGAAAATATGTACGAAATATCTTCGTCACAATTGGCTCAGGGCGCTAATTTGTCTTTGCAGCATTTTAAGAAATTCGTCTTCAATGCATAATTTTTCTTGCCTATTTTGTGTTATTGTAACATATTTTATCAATATATTACAATTTAACACATAAAAAATCGTATAATCTCGCTTTAAACATCATTAAGGTTAAAAAATGTGGTCACAAGTGTGCAACCATATCAATATTACTTTCTAATACATAATATCCTCACATCATTAGTGCAGCTTTGATTTTTTAATATTCTCTTTTTTAATAATTGTTGGTGTATAAAAATTAAGATCTTAAATGTTTCTTTTACAAGATGGAGACTCGAAGTAGAAGACAAGGCTGCAAGACAGCATTTGTGACAGTGGGAACGACACAGTTTGACAAGCTCATAGAAACAATGTGTGAAGAAGAAACCCTAAAGGTAATACTAACAGCATGTAAACAGGTTAAGTGGTCAAATAATCATCATTCAAATATTGCATAATCACATATGAGGTTGGTGTACATGGTGTTTACACTCAGTGTTTTGAAATACTTGAACACTTATCCACTGTACAACAATATCTGTCCCAAGACATGTCAGCTACAGATAAGAGATTTTGCACGCAATTTCCAAAGAAGAAAAAGAACAATAAGAAGCATACTTCTGCTTTACTCCAGCTCAGAGTTATGGGTCTTGGCACAGATGGTTAGCGTGTGACTATGATATTAATTAGTGAAAACATCCTTTGAATGATAAATAATCATATTATTACGAACAATCAACTTTTCTGAAAAAGAAATGTCACTATCAAATATGTATAACAAGGTATCCAACTCAAAATCACCCCAAAACGGGGTGAATCGCTTTGAACAGCCATAACTTCATCAGTTGAGCAGCGATTTTCACGATCTTGCCCTTATTCAACGCAGAAATGAATTTCCTTTCTAGAAATGTATATATTTGGTTATATTTCTACAAATTCTGGGTACAATTTTAAGAAATAACACGATACACAACTTTCGTAACCTACTTGACACCGATCAGACAGGATTAATGAATAAAATCTTAAGTTGTAAAGACACACCTTCACATTGGACCAATGAAATCATTCGTATGTTTAAAATGTCAGTTAGTTGAAATGTATGTAAACAAAGGTTTCAAACGGCGCTGGACAGGTATTTTTAATGCATAATGCAACGGCAAGCATGGTAAGAATGTTTTTTCATACGTTTTATTGAATTATGGTATCGAGGTCCGTGCACTTTGCAGAGAAAATGCACTTTACTCCGTGAAGATTTCATTCATATATCCTGTCTGATCGATGTTAAGTAGGTCATGCGAGTTGTGTATAGTGTTATTTCTTAAAAGTTGACCCAGCATTTGTCAAAATATTGCAAGACATGTACATTTCCAGAAAGGAAATTCATTTTTGCGTTGAATAAGACCAAGATCGTGAAAATCACTGCACAATTGATTAAGTTATGGCTGTTCAAAGCGATGCACCCCGTTTTCGGGTGATTTTGAGTTGGATACCTTGTTATATATATGATAGTGAATTTTTTTTTATAGAAAAGTTGATTTTTCGTTATAATATGATTATTTAATATCATTCAAAATGAAAATTTTACTAATTAATATCATAGCCACAAGCTAACCACCTGTGGGTCTTGGTCTTTGACCTCTAATGATGATCCAGAAAACTATTTGTAAAGTGTCAATTGAATTATCATTTGTAGTCTAAGAGAGACATATATATGATGCATGCAAACTTTAAAATTAATTTCCACTTTCAATAACCTGGGGTCATTATCATGCTAAAATGCTAGACAAAGTTATAGGTCTTGGTAGTTGTTATAAAGACCCTGAACACATGGTAAGTTTTATTTCAATACATGTATCTATAGCAAACATAAAGATTATTTGTACATGTAAGCGTTAAACCTGGCTCTTCTGAGTACAAAAGGGGCATAATTCTTGTAGGTTAGAAATTTGGACCTTGTTCAGTGATCTCGTGTGATGTGCAAAAGATGTGTAAAGTTTTTATGCTTCCGGTAGGGTGGCATATAGCAGTTGAACTGTCCGTCAGTCAGTCAGTCTGTCCGTCCGAAAAAACCCTTAAACATTGGCCATAACTTTTTCAATATTCAAGATAGCAACTTGATATTTGGCATGCATGTGCATCTCATGAAGCTGCACATTTTGAGTGGTAGTAGTTCAAGGTCAAAGGTAAAAAATAAAATACAATTTCAAATTGGCGTTCTCATGAAGCTGATCATTATGAGTGGTGGAAGTTCAGGGTCAAGGTCATCATTCAAGGTCAAAGGTAAAAAAATAATTTTTTTTCAAAGCGGCGCAATAGGGGGCATTGTGTTTCTGACGAACACATCTCTTGTTTGTTATATATCTGTAGTAGGATCAGAGATATGTACTTGTTGCATGCAAACTTCAACTTGAATGCAAACCTAAACAAGACTTTTATACAATAGGGGACATAATCCTGCTAAAAAGCTATCACAGTTATAGGTCTTGGTCAGTGAATGTTTATTAAGACCATGAACATATATATGTAATGTTTTATGTCAAGAATTGTCATAAATATAGAGCTATGAATTAGTTGCAAGTAAATGTTAACCAGAATTTTCCATATAGAAAAAAGGACATACATCTTCTTAAATGCAGGTAACAGTTATGGAACTTGGTCAGTGACCCCACACAATGACCCCAAACAAATTTTTATGAGTTTCAACAAATAACTGTAGTAGAAACAGTAAAATGGAAAAGTTGCAAGTTTATCGTAACCAAATTTCTAAGTATAAAATATGTTTTAATTCTCCTAAATTGCATGGTACAATTATGGAACTTGGCAAGTTACCTCACACACAAGTGTCAAGTTCCAATTTAATATCTGAAGTAGAAACGGTTAAATGGAAATTTTGCATGTTTACCTTAACCTGTGTATAAAATAAACTATGACAATGATGAGATTTAGTTGAAAAATATACATCAGTGAAACATCTTTTACCCAATGCAAATCCAATAATAACTTTATATGCTGAGGTTTACATTCATTCAGAAAATTAGTATGACCCTGCTCATAACTTGTACAACATAATCTTATCATATTATCTCAAACTTAATTTTCAGTGCTTGAGCAAGCTGGGCTTCACAAAGTTGATTTTACAGCAGGGCAACGGGAAGTTTGATCCTAAGTCTGGGACTCTACATGGGCTGACGGTGGAGCACTACCGCTTCAAGCCAAGCATCAGACAGGACATAGAGGAGGCAGATCTTGTCATCAGCCATGCAGGTTTAGTATTAATTGAAAATACTCTAGGAATAAGTTGTAAATCACCATAGACTGAATTTGTTCATGAAAACATATTCCCTATGACCGTTCATGAAATTCAAACATGAAAGTACCCTGAAATTAACTTTATAATGTTCCGCATTCTGGGAAAATTGGGATTAATGCATGTACTTAAAGTCAGCCCAGATTGGAAATCTTTGTTTAAAGGAAGTGTCTTGTAACAAAAAATCCAGTCTAGTGTCATCCATAAATAGCCCGTGTGGGCCACACATACTTATTTGGGACGACACTTTAAGCACATGAATAAAGCCCTATTTTCAATTAGCAGCTCATGTATATTCTCAATGTCTTCCACCAAATCCACAAGTGTACTTTATCCTTTTTGCCCCTTGCCTGTTCAGGTGCAGGCAGCTGTTTAGAGACGCTTGAGGCGGGCAGGAAGTTGTTGGTTGTGATCAACGAGGGACTCATGGGAAACCACCAGCTGGAACTGGCATACCAGCTCCATAGAGACGGTCACCTGCACTATTGTAACTGCAGGTAATGGATAATTATATTGCTGTCTTCATGCTAGCCCCCACTAGAATGACGTCTGGAGCCAGTTCATTTGATTTGGAATAAGTGGACATTTTTAAGCACTAGCAATATAATAGCCTTTTTTATTCAGAAAATTATCATTTCATAGTTGCATAATTTATTGTGATTAATGTAAAATAAAATTAAGTGTATAAATATAACTAGTCTTCCTGATTTAATGGTGGCAGACGTTTAGGGCTTTGTTTACTGATTTTATATCTGTTATTCTGTAATATTCCAAATAGCAAACAGTTTAATTTTCTACTCAAAATTTCCTATATGTGCCTTCAAATTTCTGAAATAAATAGTAAGTTTGCAGTTGTAATAAGCATTATCGTTATATGAGTTATTCAGAAAATCTAATAGAGATGTAACATACATATCCACAACATAAATTGTTACTTGTTTAATAGTGAAACTATTGCTTGAAACTGTTAGATTGTACTTCAAGTTAGAGAAATGGGAATAGCTCTAGAAAGATGATAGAACCAATATCTTCACAAAATTTTGTATCAGTAATGCTTATGCATGGCACAGTAACGGAAGCAAAGAAGCATTGCAATTCTTAATCAAAGCTTGTGTTTCCAATGTCTCTGTAACAAATTTGCTTTCACCTTTAAAATTGCAGTTAAATCATTTGTTTTCGTAGATGATTGTACAGAAGGAATTTTGTTTTCAACAAATTTAGGCAGAAATAAGGTCTTCTGTCTGTTTCAGATATGTAATTTAAAGTTTGAACATTTTGCGTTTTCAATGCTTCTAAACGTCATGCCAAACTTTTCTCTTATAAGCTCAAGGACCTTATAATCATTAGGATATAACCTTTGGCTGAAATCAGTTTTGACTGAATTATGGCCCTTTGTTCCTTGTTTCAGTATAGAATATATAGTCCATAACATTGTGTATAGTGAACTCATCTTTACTGCTTCGTGGATTATGTTTAAACTTTAACAGCAAAATAACCATAATGTGCAGCTGGTTCTGTAGGACAAACTTTGGCTGTGACCAGTTTTAGCAGAATTTGGGTCTTGCCTTTTGTTCCCTGTATATTTAACAGTGTGTCTCTGTACAAACATGTGCCGCTTATGCAACAGTGTCTGTGGATTATTTTTTTTAGTATTTCATCATTTTTCATGAATTTTATTTAAAAAATTTCAATATAGTTTGCATAAGATATAACATGCAAAAAGAAATTGACTAATTTTTGTTATTAGTATATACATGTGTAATATGTATGTTTTTAGTATGTTTTTGCCCACAGCAAAAAATTAAATAATGTAATTTCAGTAACCTGGTTGCTACACTGGAAACCAAGAATTTTGATGATCTGATGACATTTGTTCCTGGAAGGTCGCAAGTGTTTGCAGATTATCTAGATAAACTGATGGGATTTACATAAAGCTATGTTTAGTGTTACATGATCTAAGCTTTAAGAATTTCTAATCAACCCCATGTGCAATCATGACCAATGATGACACCCAAATATCATTGATGAATTTGTTAATAGTTTCTGCATGTGGGCATTTATAGATTGACAGAACACTATGTTCACTATTTGTTGTTTGTATTTAAGAATTGAGTGATCATTTAAATAGTTCCATGCATTTATTAATAAAATACCTCATTGCCCAGTTTTTTTATAACATTTAGTCAAAAAGAAATTGTTCTTCCATTATGACCAGGATATATTAATATTTTGAAAAAAAAGCATACAATTGTTATCTATGTCTTATATTTTACACATCTTTGCTTTGCATGAAATTTCATTTATACAACTGTATAAACATATGAATAAATCAACCAATTAAATAAAGATGCAAACAGTTATTTTGTACATTCTTTTCATTTCTATCCTTTTTTGCATATCTTATTACATGTTGAACAACAATCCAGTTGGTGGTTATGCATATGCTTCCAATTTACAGACATCAGGGAACATAGTAGTTATGTATCTTAAGAAAAACAAAACAACCAATATGGTGCAATTATTTAATTGTTAATGTAATAATACATCACAAATAAATTCAATCATTAAAGAGGCTATAAAACTTAACAGCCTAAACATGATTTATATAAATATCAACCAGTTCTCCCTTTGCATGCTGGGAAATTTGTCGTCTGCTGAACTTCTACAATAAGCATTTTTTTCGATTTTTTTCGAAGAAAACTAAAAAAAATAGCAAACAGTATGGATCCTGATGAGATGCCGCTTTCTGTGGCGTCTCATCTGGATCCAAACTGTTTGCAAAGGCCTTCAAAATTCGGTTTCAGCACTGAAAGAGTTACTGTATTACATCTGTATTGAGTATTGAATTCTCTGAATAGATAATGCCCATTTATTGCAGCAACCCAATGACAGCAACCCAATGACAGCAACCCAGAAAACACACCTATGATTATTTGGGACAAATAAGGGTTATTTATAGTTTCTGTTTCACAAAGGAACGTTTTGCCCATGTAAAGATATAGGTGTCATTAAATTATTAAACTGCACACAAAACTATCTGATTATAAACAAAAACTTTAACAAACTAATAGGTCAACATAAGTCCTTGTGACACTAGCTTGATTGTGGTTGCTAAACATGTTGAGTCTATTGTTAATAATGCTTACAATTATTTAACAAGCAAAGCAAATGTTTGACGTTTGACCTTTAGTGCGACCTTAACCTTTACTTAATTTTTACACACCCTATCCACAGGGAGGACAATTTTGGTTATTTGTTCAATTGTATAAGAAATGATGCAATAACAGTCCATACACAAATTTGCCCAAATTGGACATTTGACCTATAAGTTACTGTTTGAACCTCACTTAACCTTGAGGTGTGACACTCTGTCTCCAAATGAGTCGTCTTCTGAGAAAACTGGGCATAATGCATGTGCGTAAAGTGTCGTCCCAGATTAGCCTGTGCAGTGTGCACAGGCTAATCAGGGACGACACTTTCCGCCTCAATTTGATTTTTGCTCAGAAGAGACTTCATTAAAATGAAAATTGTCATAAAAGCGGGAAGAGTCGTCCCTGATAAGCCTGTGTGGACTGCACAGGCTAATCTGGGATGACACTTTACGCACATGCATTATGCCCAGTTTTCTCAAAACACGTCTCAAATAGTGAAAATTGCAATAGCTGTTTAATGGCCAAATTTGACCTTTGACCTCTAAAGTGTGACCATGATTTTTCTGGTACGGAGACAGGTGATTTACACAACACATCGTTATGAATGATAATGAACATTTGTAGTTAGTTACAATACAATTGCACAATGAATGAAGAAGTTACAGTCCAGAGAAGCCCTGACCCATGTGCACACCCACGCTCACACATACGCTCCACCATTGTCGCTGCTAACTTGAGCTTTCCATAAGCAGGCTTTACAAAAACCATCATATGCTACCAAGATTACTAAAGAAACCTAATAAAACTCGTACCCATAAGTATACTGAGCCTATAGGTGTTACACAGTTCATCACCAGAAACACATTTTTACATACACAGCTAATAAGACAAGTTCAATATTTTAGGGTTTTTTAACAATGTTGGACAATATTTTAATTAAGCCTTCTTTTTAACTTTCTGATACTTCCTTGATTGCACTACTGGAAGTTCTGCTACTATGTATTCTGAATATAACAATACATGTTCGCAGTGAATCTTTCACCCTTCACATTTTTTCACATACTCAGAGCACATTCAATAACAATGATGCACCACCAAACAAACAACATTCATCTAACTATGATGGTAATACTGTAATAACTTTCTATTTTCCTATTTCGATTTTCATTTCACATGACTTAGATTAGTTCTATGAGGAAAGTCTCTCTATAATCCAACCATTGTCTCCTTTTTGCATCAGTTTTTCATCAAAACTTTCTCCATCATTGAGTTTTCTGAACCGTAATCTATCATGCAGTCTGTTTGTCTGCCCTTGCCAAAACTCATATTCATAAGGACGCACTAGGTAACCTCCCCTGAAATCATACAATATTTTTAACTTTTTTTCATTGTCTTATGGATAGTTAAATGCAATTTCAACCAGTATCAGACTTACTTTGGAAGAAATATAAACAGCCCTTTAGTGCATGAGCATAAAGTGTCGTCACAGATAAGAAATATTAACAGCCCTTTAGTGCATGAGCATAAAGTGTTGTCCCAGATAAGAAATATGAACAGCCCTTTAGTGCATGAGCATAAAGTGTCGTCCCAGATAAGAAATATGAACAGCCCTTTAGTGCATGAGCATAAAGTGTCGTCCCAGATAAGAAATATGAAAAGCCCTTTAGTGCATGAGCATAAAGTGTCGTCCCAGATAAGAAATATGAACAGCCCTTTAGTGCATGAGCATAAAGTGTCGTCCCAGATAAGAAATATGAACAGCCCTTTAGTGCATGAGCATAAAGTGTCGTCCCAGATAAGAAATATGAACAGCCCTTTAGTGCATGAGCATAAAGTGTTGTCCCAGATAAGAAATATGAAAAGCCCTTTAGTGCATGAGCATAAAGTGTCGTCACAGATAAGAAATATGAACAGCCCTTTAGTGCATGCGCATAAAGTGTCGTCCCAGATAAGAAATATGAACAGCCCTTTAGTGCATGAGCACAAAGTGTCGTCCCAGATAAAAAATATGAACAGCCCTTTAGTGCATGAGCATAAAGTGTCGTCCCAGATAAGAAATATGAAAAGCCCTTTAGTGCATGAGCATAAAGTGTCGTCCCAGATAAGAAATATGAAAAGCCCTTTAGTGCATGAGCATAAAGTGTCGTCCCAGAGAAGCCTGAGCTGTCTGAACATGGCTAATCATGGAAGACAATTTCTGCCTAGACAAAATGTTTGTTTCAAAGAAACTTTCTTTAAACAAAATGTTAAATTCAAGCTTAAAGTGTTGTCCCTGATTAGCCCATACGGACACCTTTATTAAGACTGCATTTCCTAGAACGCAGCTCATTGAGAAAAACAACAACGCTTATCTTGTGGTGCAGATAAAAAAGCATAGCAGTCTCATATCTATATAATATCAATAGTAAGTCATCAAATCTAAAAAAACTAATTTAATTTGGATAGGTTCTATCAAATATAGTACTCGCTCAACAAGACTATTGCCAAGCAATAAAAGTCCCCTTCCGGTGAAACTCCACCATTTTCAGCAATATTTCTAGTCTATTTGTTGCCATAGCAACCAGAATTCTCGATGTAGGAACAAAATGAAATGACGTGCATAATCTCCATATTGCAATCTGTCCATGTTTCAAGTTCCATGAAAAAATATGAAGAACTTTTTAATTTATTGCAGGATCCATAAAAGTGTGACAGACTGACTGACACACAGAGCGCAAACCATAAGTCCCCTCCGGTTTCACCGGTATGGGCCTGATGAAAACCAAATAAAAACTGACATGGGAAGCTTCTACTTTTAAAGTTCTTGGGATTCTGTTTGATGTTAACTTTAAAACATGATAATGATAAATTTCGAAGACAAAATTGAAAGTATAACAAGATATGTGTTTGTCAGAAACACTATGTCCCCTTCTGCGCCGCTTTAAAGCTATATATGTGACCTTTGACCTTGAAGGATGACCTTGACTTTTCACCACTCAAAATGTGCAGCTCCATGAGATACACATGAATGCCAAATATGAAGTTGCTATCTTCAATATTGCAAAAGTTATGGCAAAATGTTGAAGTAGGAGCAAACAAACACACAATCCAACCAACCAACAGACAGGGCAAACACAATATAAAAAGTATAAAAAGTAAAATAAGTTATAAGAACCGTAGAAATATAACACCGCTTGGAAAGATAACTATTGTCAAATCATTGCTTCTACCTTCACTTACTCACTTATATGTATAGCTACCCACACCGAGAATAGACACCATAAAAACAATTAATCAACAATTTTATGACTTCATTTGGGTAGGACTCAGCAAAATAAAAGCTAGTGTGATTGTTAAGAAATACGATGAAGGTGGGTTTGATATGATATGATAAAAAAATACATGAAAATAACGTGGCTAAAAAGATTATTGTCAGGCGATGTAAATTTGATAAACTAGTTAAATCGATTTCAAAACTATGTGTAAAACTGGAAAAATGTATGCAGAGAAAATATGTTTACACCTGAAAAATAAATTTTGGCTTGATGTTCTTAAAAACTATGTTTTGTATATTGAAAAGCTGCCAATAATAAGTTGTAATGATATTCTGGTTATGCCTGTATTTTATAATAATAATGTTAAAGTTAACAACAGCCGTATTTATATTAAGTCTATATGAAAGAGGTGTTTGTTTTGTGAGAGATATGACAGAAAGGAATTGCTTTATTTCCAAAGAATCTTTGGACAAACATGTTGGAACAAACGTAATTTTCTTATTGCAGTCCACACAGGCTTATCAGGGACAACACTTTATGCTTTTATGGTATTTGTCTTAAAAGAAAGTTTTTTCTTAGCAAAAATCCAGTTTCGACGGAAAGTATCATCCCTGACTAGCCTGTGCCTACTACACAGGCTTATCTGGGACGACACTTACCGCACTTGCATTAAACCCCCTTTTCACAGAGCACGTCCCAATTTATTTAACAAGTTGACATGTAACCCACCAGTAGTCTGGTTTTGGCACTGAAGCGTTTCCACTGTACTGCAACTGCAACTCCTTCAATTGGGTGTCCAGCACCTTAAATAAAACAATCGCATTCCAAAACTCGAAAGTGAGAATTGCACCTTAACAACAGGTATATTAAAATCAATGCAATTAAATGTTAAAGTTAAAAAACTTGTTTTGTTCTTGTAATTAAATGTAGGTGAAGAAAAAAAATCGAAACCCTTTTTACAATTACTTGTCATAATACTACTACATGTATTTTCATTTGTATTATGTTATTATTGTAAACAAAGGGGTTGGACTTCTCCCCAGTCTCATGAATAAATGAGTCGCATTCTGAGAAAACTGGGCATAATGAATGTGCGTAAAGTGTCGACCCAGATTAGCCTGTGTAGTCCAAACAGGCTAATCAGGGATGACACTTTCCATTTTTATGGTATTTTTAGTTTCAAGGAAGTCCCTCCTTGCCAAAAATCAAGTTTAGGCGGAAAGTGTCGTCCCTGATTCGCCTGTGCGGACTGCACAGGCTTATCTGGGACGACACTTTATGCACATGCATTATGCACCGGTTTTCTCAGAACAATGCTCAAATCATGCTGCCTCATCTCAGACATGGGAGGATCATGCCTCATGTTATGCAGGGCAGTCCTTTAAGTTGCCATTGGATGGTAGAGAGTGGCCAATGTGTATTAAATCATGATGTAAATAACAAGTGATGCATACAGGTCCCTCTATATACTGTGCAGGGGAAATTAAAATAAGTATGAATACATTATTAGCTTATACAAAGCTATTTTTCGTAAATTAAGTCCATGGATTATAAGTTTTGCATGTAATTTTAAATACAACACTTATTAAAAACAAGGGCTGGTTGTAAAACATGCATGCCCCCCATATGGGCTCTCCGTTGTAGTGGCAGCCATTGTGTGAATATGTTTTTTGTCACTGTGACCTTGACCTTTGACCTAGTGCCCTGAAAATTAATAGGGGTCATCTGCCAGTCATGATCAATGTACCTATGAAGTTTCATGATCCTAGCCATAAGCATTCTCGAGTATTCATCCAGAAACCATTTTACTATTTCGGGTCACCGTGAACTTGACCTTAGACCTAGTGACCTGAAAATCAAAAGGGGTCATCTGCGAGTCATGATCAATCTACCTATCAAATTTCATGATCCTAGGAATAAGCGTTCTTCAGTTATCATCCGGAAACCATTTTACTATTTCGTGTCACCTTGAACTTGACCTTTGACCTAGTGACCTCAAAATCGATAGGGGTCAGCTGCGAGTCATGATCAATGTACCTATGAAGTTTCATGATCCTAGGCATAAGCGTTCTTGAGTTATCATCCGGAAACTATTTTACTATTTCGGGTCACCATGACCTTGACCTTTGACCTAGTGACCTCAAAATCAATAGGGGTCATCTGTGAGTCATGATCAATGTACCTTTCAAGTTTCATGATCCTAGGCATAAGCATTCTTGAGATATCATCCGGAAACCATTTTACTATTTCGGGTCACCGTGACCTTTGACCTTGTGACCTGAAAATCAAAAGGGTCATCTGCGAGTCATGATCAATGTACCTATGAAGTTTCATGATCCTAGGCATAAGCGTTCTTTAGTTATCATCCGGAAACCATTTTACTATTTCGGGTCACTGTGACCTTGACCTTTGACCTAGTGACCTGAAAATCAACAGGGGTCATCTGCCAGCCATTATCAATCTACCTAAGAAGTTTCATGATCCTAGGCATAAGCGTTCTTGAGTTATCATCCGGAAACCATTTTACTATTTCGGATCACTGTGACCTTGACCTTTGACCTAGTGACCTGAAAATCAATAGGGGTCATCTGCAAATCATGACCAATCTACCTATTAAGTTTCATGATCCTAGGCCTAAGGGTTCTTGAGTTATCATCCGGAAACCATTTTACTATTTCGGGTCACCGTGACCTTTGACCTTGTGACCTGAAAATCAAAAGGGTCATCTGGGAGTCATGATCAATGTACCTATGAAGTTTCATGATCCTAGGCATAAGCGTTCTTGAGTTATCATCCGGAAACCATTTTACTATTTCGGGTCACTGTGACCTTGACCTTTGACCTAGTGACCTGAAAATCATCAGGGGTCATCTGCGAGTCATGATCAATCTACCTATCAAGTTTCATGATCCTAGGCCTAAGCGTTCTTGGGTTATCATCCGGAAACCATTTTACTATTTCGGGTCACTGTGACCTTGACCTTTGACTTAGTGACCTCAAAATAAATAGGAATCATCTGCGAGTCATGATCAATGTACCTATGAAGTTTCATGATCCTAGGCCCAAGCGTTCTTGAGTTATCAATCGGAAACCACCTGGTGGACGGACCGACAGACCGACCGACAGACCGACATGTGCAAAGTAATATACCCTTTCTTCTTCGAAGGGGGGCATAACAACTGCCGCCCCAAAGTGATGAGTTGCATATGCGCCTATTTATCATGTTTATTATTTTATATTTAAATTTTGAATTTGGTGTTCTTTGTGTCAGCTTTGAAGTTTTAATTATTTTGACTTTGACCCTTTCCTACTCAGAAGCAAAGTGAAAATTGCTATGTGCAAACAGCATAAAACCAGAACAGTCTGTTCAGGTTTTATGCTGTTTGCTGCTCATCAGTATCTTAGGGTTGGAAATGAAGCCTTTAAAACTCGAAGCTTCTTTCTAAGGGACTACAAAAGTGTTAAAATACGTTTATAAGTGGTAAAGAGTTAATCTGTTCCTTTTTTCAATTTTGGCCAACAATTAGTACTGAACCCTGCTGCTATACCTGTCTGTCTGGAATCACAGAGCTCTGTTTGCTGACAATGGCCCCTATCTGACTGTTCTTACCTGTCTGTCTGGAATCACAGAGCTCTGTTTGCTGACAATGGCCCCTATCTGACTGTCCTACCTGTCTGTCTGGAATCACAGAGCTCTGTTTGCTGACAATGGCCCCTATCTGACTGTCCTACCTGTCTGTCTGGAATCACAGAGCTCTGTTTGCTGACAATGGTCCCTATCTGACTGTCCTTACCTGTCTGTCTGGAATCACAGAGCTCTGTTTGCTGACAATGGCCCCTATCTGACTGTCCTACCTGTCTGTCTGGAATCACAGAGCTCTGTTTGCTGACAATGGCCCCTATCTGACTGTCCTACCTGTCTGTCTGGAATCACAGAGCTCTGTTTGCTGAAAATGGCCCCTATCTGACTGTCCTTACCTGTCTGTCTGGAATCACAGAGCTCTGTTTGCTGACAATGGCCCCTATCTGACTGTCCTTTGGACGTGAGTAGAAGTATTCAGCGGACTTCTCGGCAGAAATCTTCTCTGCCACTCCCTCTATTCTTACCTTAAAAACACATACAATGCATCTTGTACCTAGTAAGCAATGGCGTGTGAATACTGTAAATGTGGTTTAAAATAACTTTCCGTATTTTATGTTGCTTCATAAAAAGGTAACAGCCTTTTCTCTGATAATGGCAAAATTAGACAGTGTCTGAAAAGTAACAAATTCTAGTAAAGACAGTAATATTTGAAGACATCTTTTTCAATGGTTGCTTGGGAAGTTCATGAAATGCATTCCTGTATTTGTTATTTGTGACCTGATCCTCGTGAAATTTTAATACATCTTTTTTTTAAATGGAAACTGAAGGGGAAAAAAACAAGACTTTCCATTTGTCCTTGAATGTCATCTAATGACATGCTAACATCAAAATGGGACCTGCCAAAATAATGACAATTGGGACAAATCACTTGTTATAACATTGTAATTTTTTTTGTTTAAGAAAATAAGCGAATTATTTACCTAATTTTTATTATCATTAACATAACTAGAATAGGACAGACAGAAGTAAAACGCCCCAAACAACCTTTGTTAAATAATGTATGGAAATGTATGCACTTGTTTGCAAATTATTTCATTCCTCCAACGGCTACAATGTATTTTAGTGAATGCTTTTTTAGCCATATATAAAATATCAATAGTTACTTTTTTCTAGTATAGTATTGTATTGAAATCCTACTTTTCAACATAATTGCATGACTAGCATGTGTCAAAATATGTGTAATTGCATGAATTATTCAAAGACAATATCACAGTCTTACCTGTCTTTTAACAGGTTCCCAGTAAAACATCAGAGAGCATTTTGGGTTCTCATCCTAAAATGGATTCACTTTATTAAAATCACAATCATGAACAACCAAAATTAATGATCAATTAAAATCACTATTGTTTATGTCTTCCTCAGAACAACTGGCTGTCGAGCACAGACCCTCATGAGATAGATATGGGCTGAGCTCTGTGCAAAAGGGGTGTAATGCATGTGCATAATGTGTTGTCCCAGATTAGCCTGTGCAGTCTTTACAGGCTAATCAGGGACGACACTTTCCGCCTAAACTAGATTTTTGCTTAGGAGAGACTGTCTTTAAACAGAAAATATCATAAAAGCAGAAAGTGTCGTCCCAGATTATCTTTTGCTGACTGCACAGGTTAATCTGGCATGACACTTTACGCACATGCATTAAATCCCCTTTTCAGATAGCATGGCAAATATACAGTTGAACTAGACCTATATAAAAAAAGAGCTGTGTTCGTGAAACACAACGCCCCCTACTTCGCCGCTTTTAAGCCATATATTTTACCTCTGACCTTGAAGGATGACCTTGACCTTTCACCACACAAAATGTGCAGCTTCATGAGATAAGCATGCATGCCAAATATGGAGCTGCTATCTTCAATATTTCAAAATTTGACTTTGGACCTTGACCTGAGAGGATGAACTTGACCTTTCACCACTCAAAATGTGCAGCTCCATGAGATATGCATGAATGCCAAATATCAAGTTGCTATCTTCAATATTTCAAAAGTTGACCTTTGACCTTGAAGGATGACCTTGACCTTTCACCACTACACATGCATGCCAAATATCAAGTTACTATCTTCAATATTGCAAATGTGACCTTTGACCTTGACCTTTCACCTTGAAGGATGACCTTGACCATAACCTTTCACCACTCAAAATGTGCAGCTCAATGAGATACACATGCATGCCAAATACCAAGTTGCTACCTTCAATATTGCAAAAGTTATTGGCAATGTTAAAGTTTTCGGACGGACAGACGGACCAACGAACGGACTGACTGACTGACAGATTTAACAATTTTTGGTAAATTTAACACTGTCCAAAATTTGTGTAAAGTATACCCAGTTCTGCAGAATTAGCCACAATAGCAAAGATTTTGCTTGTAAATTTATAACAAGAAACCGTCGGAGACGGGTGATGCTCCCCAAAGGTGTTTTTTTTCACAATATTGCACTATATATTCAGATATAAGGAAACGTCTTGAGGGGCATAACTTTGGACAAAATAATACGATGGATGGTTAAGCAACTTAAAAATTTCAAAGGGCCATAACTCTCTAAATAATCTTCTAACCAAACCCGCTGATAATATGCACATCTCCTGTTGGTAGTGAAGCTTCCCATAAAGTTTCATTGATATCCCGTAATAAGTTGCTGAGAAATAGCTCGGACAAGAATTGCACTATATGTACAATGGAAATTTCAAAGGGCTATAACTCTGTGAAAAATCATCCGACGAGAACATGCACATCTCCTCTTGGTAGTGAAGCTTCACATAAAGTTTCATTGAATTCCAGTCATTAGTTGCTGAGAAATAGCCCGGACAAGAATTGCACTATATGTACAGTTAATGGAAAATTTCAAAGGGCCATAACTCTGTGAAAAATCATCCAACCAGAACTGGCTGATAAGAGGCAAATCTCCTTTTGAAAGTGAAGCTTCCCATAAAGTTTCATTGAATTCCAGTCATTAGTTGCTGAGAAATAGCCTGGACAAGAATTGCACTATATATACAGTTAATGGAAAATTTTAAAGGGCCATTACTCTGTGAAAAATCATCCAACCAGAACCGGCTGATAATATGCACATCTGCTCTTGGTAGTGAAGCTTCCCATAAAGTTTAATTGAATTCTGGTCATTAATTGCTGAGAAATAGCCCGGACAAAAATTGTGCACGGATGGACAAAATTTTGGGGGAGCATAAAAAATTAGTCAGTAACTTTAACCATAATTTAATTTAACCAACAGGTACAATTTTGAACAACTCAGCCAGGAGATTGGTATACATCTCCAGAATGGTATAAATACATTCATCGAGAATCTTGTTTAAATCTCAACTATTTTAAGTTCAATATTAAAAGACAAAATTAAATAAACTTCTTAAATCACTAAACAACAATACAATCAGGATATTAAATTAAACAATCTAAACTTGAGATCTTATATTTGAATTAAGTGTTCCTCACCAGTTCGTGTCCCTTCTTGCTGCCATAGTTAGTGAAGAATAGGAATCCCTTCTCATCAAATTCCTTGCACAGAACCATGCGGATAGATGGTACTCCAGATCTGTGAAAATACAGAGAATATCATCGCTGTTAAAGGAGAAAATTTATATACTTTCATTTGCAATTGCCCTGCATGAATAAGAGGTAGAGATAGAATGTCCGTAGAAATAATATTAATAAGGCTAGGTTGGGATTCTTACTGTGATCCTTAGATTTGTATTCCAACAGTGTTCTATTAACTGAGCTTTCTCACTGGCATGGTAAGGTATATGATTAAGTGAAAAGTTATGACCCTAACTCACAGCTGTTAATTACTGGCGCCACACCTTTTTTGGGATGCATTAATAAACGAGCCAAAGATACTTATGAGGTGGAACTAAGGACCGGATGTTACTAATAATTCTTAAGGGTAAAAAGGTTTTATATGTTTTGTTTCCACATATTTTGCATTATATTAAAAAAGGGGCAATGTAGTGCGATTCAGCAAAGATTTATTCATCAACAAATGTCAAGAAACATACAATCACAAACCATTTGGAAACGTGAGAACCTTTATAAGTTGCAACATGGTGGAGTTTTTGAAAGCAAATTATGTCTTTTGTCTGTGTGATGAGAAAAATATTCACCAGAGCAATTCACTCACAACTTAAAGTATTCACCCGAGCAATTCACTCACAACTTAAAATATTCACCCAAGTAATTCACTCACAACTTAAAAGGTCGAACACTCAACCTGCAATACCACACAAACGGTGCATGTTCTGCAAGAAAAACTTAAATAGGTGAAAATGTGCATTTGCACCACCTCCTGTCATTAGCACCACCTCCTTGGCATTGGCTCTATCTCTTTTTCAAAAATGCAGAATTATTTATTAGATCGACAAGAAGCCAATGTTTTTGTGCATGCAACAAATTGTACATGTTCAACGCAATGTTCTGATGTCGTTAGGGATTTCATAGGCAGGTTATTTGATTGTCATAATGGCATAAAACATAGATTTTCTTTTAAAAACTTAACCACTCCACAACTTAAAAAGAGCTGTCAGAGGATAGCGTGCTTGACTATTCGAGTGCTTGACAGTATAACATAAGCCATCATGGGGAAATCGTTCATATTCAATAATTTATAAGACAATCTTTTAAAAATAAAAAAAGGAAAAAAAAAATTGGGGGTAGGGGTAGGGGGGTAGGGGGGGGGGGGTGAGAGGGGGGTATAATGTGGGGTGTGGTAATTTATAAGATGATGTTTAAAAATAAAATTGGGGGGGGCTGGGGGGGAAGGGTAAGGGGGTGGGGGGGGTGAGAGGGGGCGGGGAGGGATTCTGGGTAGGGGCATGGGGTATTGTTTGGGTGGAATCCATTGTGGTATTCAGGTAAGTGTTGTTTTGTAAAAGAAATACAAAATGTGATCATAAATAAAGAAGTAATGGCAATTTAAGCAAAATGTTCAATTATCTAAGTGTAAAAGGGGCCATAATTATGTCAAAATGCTTGATACTGTCGTCTGCTCTTGTTTATAGGTTGGGGTCATGTTGGTAAACAGGTATGCAACATGTAAAAGCAATATGTCAAAGGATATAGGAAATATTTGGGGTAGTACGCAAACTTTAACATAGATTTATCAATAATATGCATATTCTAAGTATAAAAGGGGCAATAATTTTGACAAAATGCTTGATAGAGTTGTCTGCTCATGTTTATAGGTTGGGGTAATGTTGGCAAACAAGTATGCAAAATATAAAAGCAATATGTCATTGGACAGTGAAAATAAATGGGGTAGTACGAAAACTTTAACATTTGCTGCATATTTTAAGTGGAAAAGGGGCCATAATTATGACAAAATGCTTGATAGAGTTGTCTGCTCTTGTTTATAGGTTTGGGTCGTGTTGGTAAACAAGTATGCAAACAAGGGCTGTTTGTAAAACATGCATGCCCCCCTATATGGGCTATAAGTTGTAGTAGCAGCCATTGTGTGAATACGTTTTTTGTCACTGTGAACGGTGGTGGTGGTGGTGGTGGTGGTGGTGGTGGTGGTGGTGGTGGTGGTGGTGGTGGTGGTGGTGGTGGTGGTGGTGGTGGTGGTGGTGGTGGTGCAGTAGTAGTAGTAGTAGTAGTAGTAGTAGTACTGTACACAGTAACTCCAATATAGCGCGGTCAATGTGGTCCAAGCCGCGAAACAGCGTTATAACGGATCCGCGTTACAAGTTTTGAGCTCATTTACTGCAGGGCGCTATAAAAACGAGAGCGCCGATGGCGCTGAAAGCATAGTTGCAAGATACAGGGAAGTTGCTGCTGAAGTAAATGTTTAGGTCAAAATATACTAAATAGTTTCCTTATATGTTTCGATGTAAAAGCGACAACTTTGAGCGAAAATAAATACAACATTTTGCACATAGAGACCCCCATAACCATACCTTTTCTTGACGGGCATTCTTAGCTGAATCGATTTAAGCAATAAAAAAGATTTGTCATGTTCAAACCAAAAACAAATTCGACTCAAATCAAAATCGACTGTTTTTGCGCCTTTTTCGGCCGTTTTCTAGTGGATTGTAACCTATTGCAGTGCCATTTTTTACTTTAATCTCCAACTTTATCCTATTTCAGGGATTAAGTAGTGAACACCTATGCTTACCCTATCAATATCTCCAAACGATAAAACCAGAACAAAGTGTATAACATGCCTTCGAGGAAAATGTGATGATTTGTTTAGAAAGTACAGCCCTTCATGACTCGATTATTTAGTATATTGTAGCCTTAACGATTGCTGACATCACGAGTCGCCCCCCTTGTTAACAAAATGCTCTATTTTTAGAAACGGGAATTCCAAATAGTGACGAATGTGAATGGTTACAAAATGACATAACTATGAAAATAAATACGTAGAATTACATTATTTCACGCATACCATTATGCAACCATCCGTTTTCTTTTCCGACTTGATACATTTACAGCTTTCCATTTAATATTTTACAGACACAGCACTCGTCCAGAATTCGCGCGAATCCATTAAATCCGATGCCACATTTAAACCGTTAACTCTACTCGTAACGTAAATTTCTGGCTCAAAGTAAATCATTTTAACTTCAATTAACACATCTCTATTACTTTTAAACTCTACTTCATCAAATCCACAGAAAGGCACGTCAGAATCCATGTCATAAATCAGAAAACATTCATCGTACTCCGCCATTTTTTACACATTTTCAAAGAATAAAAGTGCTTTATGCCCCACTTCCTGCTGAGAATATGTTTTAATTTCTATTTATAATTAACCGATGAAATGTTACATATACTTTAACCAGGGCCTTATTAATTCAGTTATGTAAACATTTGACCTCTCACAGAACAGTAAACGAAGGAAATAGAAATTGGGATCCCATATAAATTAGGTGTGAGGTCACTATCAACAAGAACAGAATTGTTTTACGAACGAAATTTGTTTTAGGTTATAAGAAGATTTTTTGACATAAAACGGTCTTAGAAAAATTCACTAAAAACGGTGTCAGCAATATTCTTGGAAGAAAACGTTAGAAAAACGTTTCCCCCCAAAAAATTGTAAGAATTACCATATGCTAAATTAAATAGATATTTCGTCTGATTTTTGATCAGGTAAGGCTTCATAATGGACAACCGATGTATGTGGATTTTTGAAATGTGGTACATACCATAAGCATAGGTGCAAGCACCTATGCTAAAAACAGGTATAGAATAGCCTATAATATAGGTCATGTATATTGCCATGCTGTGTTGACGCAAATACATGCATATAAACCGAATCGTATCGATAACAGTATGCATACCGCTTTTCTTATGTGCACATTTATCCGATAATCCAATAAAATTGCAACATCACTTAAAAAAAAATAATCTTGAACATTAATGACGATATATGTTTAAGAAATTCGTAAACACAACCGTACGCATATATGCTATTTTCAGAAGTGTTAAGAATACAGTGCATTATGGGGCAGAGCTTTCATTGGATGAGCGACTTTAAATTTAGATTGAATGCAATACGATTCATGTACAAAAAATTGTTTTAATGCGTCATACGCATGCAAAAAACGTATTTCCCGGGACTTTTTGATACCGCGCGAAAATGAAACTGAAACTCTGTTAACAATTACCGGTACACTGCGTTCGCATGTAAATTAATCGTCTGCATTATTTAATTTCTTATACACGAACTGAAAGATTAAATGACATAATACTAGAATGATAATGAAATGACAGAAAAGGTTGTTTTATACAGTGGGCAGTATATTTCACAGCCGCTCTTTTAATATAGTCAAACTGCAACCATATCAAAGTAAGAATGTTTAATCGTTTTGAATTACCTTAATTGTAAAACTATCCCGCTTGCACTTAACTTATGGAAATTATCGCACTGAACCGCTCTGATGTGGAATACATGTAGTAAACACTGACACGCGAGTTTTTCACACCTTTATTGACATTACACAACAGATTAACACCAATTTGCTGTCGGTGTTATTTAACCTCGAAGCGATTATAATCGGTTCAACGGATGGTTGAATAAAGCAATCAACATGTGATTGCCGCCATCTTTGAATTGTCTGAAAATACACGAAGTTGCAAAATACGGATTTGAATCAGAAATCAAATGGAAGGTTGGAGAAAAAATGGGATCCAAGCACCCCCCGCGTTATATTGGATTCAGCGTTATAATGGATCACGTTATATTGGAGTTACAGTGTAGTAGTAGTAGTAGTAGTAGTAGTAGTAGTAGTAGTAGTAGTAGTAGTAGAAGTAGCAGTAGCAGTAGCAGCAGCAGCAGCATTACAATACCAATACTTAAGAATGATCAAATGGGAAAAGGTACAGTACAGCCAACGCTGTACAGCCAAACATAATCGGCGGCTACGCCACGGCCAGATTATTAGTACGCGGCGGCCGAATCGTGTGTTCACGCGGCGTATCGCTGTGGCACTCGGCATCGATCCGCGCAACGACGCCAAGTCTGTATTAACCTCGCGTACTTTCGCGGAGTAAATCCTCCGCATACGTACGCGGCGGATCGAGTGAAAAGATATTCACCTATTTAATTACGCGCAACCGTTAATGTTTCGTTCGATTATCATTATTAAATTTGTAATCCGAAACACACTTCTGAATTTTAATGCTAACGCGACCTTTGGCAAATTCTAGCGTCAAATAAACAGTGCTAAAATATCCTTTGTTTCATAAAAAGCGCACGAAAATTATGAAGACATGTTTAACATCGTTTGGAAAGTTTGGGTGTATTTTGTGTTGAATAAATACATGAACATTATGTCAGGCGTAAATTGCGTTTTCAGTGGAAAAAAACGCCCCGATTAGACTTTATTTCATCATCTCTATAAATAGTAACAAATTCCAAAATGTATTTGATACTTAAGGAAATATCGAGAATGTTTGTGTATCATACATGTAAATATTTACCAGCATTTGCTTTAAAACTGGAATATACGGGATTATCGGGTAATTAGTAGCGATATTAACTGTATAATATGAACAAAATAAAACGTGTTTATATGCGCATATTCAAACAATAGTTATAATAAGCTGATAATTAACAAAACAACAAATACGTCGTCACCGTCTTGATTATTGATGTGGCTTCAAACTGCTAATTTTCTCAGCTTAAATATAATAGCAAAATCAACATGCAATTAATTTATAAATCCACCATATGCTGGAGCCTTGACCACTTGTATGTGCGAAAACATAATTACGTGACCTTTTTTATGTGTGAAATACATACACTACGGGCGGGAAACAAACTTAATTGGCCAGACACATTAACTATGCTTACATGTATATGCTAATACAATCCGCGCACAATAAATTTATTATGATTTTAATTATTATTATAATTGTTCTTTCAAAATTTGTTAACTACATGTAACTAATAATTTTAAAAAGATTTTTTATTTCATGATGCCCATCGACTCGGCATCATGTCGCGGATCACGGCATGCCTCGGCAGACAGATGCGACTTGCCGCCGCATACTGACACGGCTTCAACGACTGACGCGGCATTGACTCATTTCGTCTTGCCGCCGCGGATCACGAAATAAGTTTGTTCCGCTTTGGCTGTACTGTAACCTAGCACTGGCAGTAAATATGGGGCTCATTTACAGGTCAGATTTGGAATCTCTGCTGTAAAATGAGATTTTAAATCAATTAAAGGGAGGCAAATGCTGTAATAAAAAGGACATGCATAAACGGTAGTTGTTTCCCTTGTTTGAACCATGCTAAATCCTTAAAATGCCTATTTCCAGTAACTGTGACCTTCTCCTGTGACCTTGACCTTTGACCTAGTGACCTCAAAATCAATAGGGGTCATCTGCGAGTCATGATCAATGTACCTATGAAGTTTCATGATCCTAGCCCCAAGCTTTCTTGAGTTATCATTCGGAAACCACCTGGTGGACGGACCGACCGACCTACCGACCGACATGAGCAAAGCAATATACCCCCTCTTCTTCGAAGAGGGGCATAAATATGAAAGCAATATGTCAAGGGACAATGAAAATAATTGGGGTAGAACGAAAACTTTAACATTTGCACGCTAACGCAGACACCGACGCCAGGGTGAGTAGGATAACTCCACTATATATATTTCATATATAATAGTCGAGCTAAAAATGTCATCAAGTTTTCAAATTAGTTGATTGCATATGTTCATGTACATTTGTGGATGTATAAATCTTTTCTTAATCCCACTACAATTGCCAGATTATTTTATAAATAATGTGAAATATGTTAGAAACATAAACAAAACTACTATCTCTAAAGAATTAACCGTGAAATTTATTAATGCATCACAAAAAGAGGTGGCACCTGTGATTAACGGTATCTTTTTGTAATGTCCTGCTTAATTATTTATAAAATACTGAAGTGGATTGGTGGGAACATCACATCAAAACTGTTCTATTGTGCAACAAGAGCTGTGTTTGTGAAACACAATGTCCCCTACAGCGCTTTCAAGTCCCACAGCAGATATTATAGAGAAAACAAGTCCCATTACTTAGTCAAAAATCAATGGACCAAACAAAACAAAACTCACACTTCATCTGTAAGTCATGTAAACACTGTATTATGTGAATTGGGAATAAGACATCAAACTGGGAATGGACATCATTTTGGTGATTTTCTCAAACAAAACTATTCATTTCATGATCTACATATATTTTTGTAATATATTATCTATAATTTAAGCTTAATAAGAAATTTTCCATGACTTTTTCATTAACAGTGATTGAATTTTTATCATTTAAAGTGTATTTTTAAACCGTGTCCATGCGCGGCATGGACACAGTTTCATTTCATGAGTTTTTTTTTTTTAATTAATAAAAAATCCAGTTTTGAAGTAAAATCAATTTAAATGATGCTATTATATATGCAAGTATATGTTTTAATTATAATTTGTAAAACTAGATAAATACAACATATAAAACTGCATATTATGCACTTTTGATAAAACACAATTTATTCCCAAATTGATGTCTTAATCACAATTCACATAATACAGTGTTTGTAGGTTAACTCAAATACCAACAAGAGCTGTCAGAGGACAGCGCACTCGACTATTCGAGTGCTTGACAGTATAACCTAAGCCATCATGGGGAAATTGTTCATATTCAATAATTTATAAGACTTTCTTTCAAAAATAAAAAAGGAAAAAAAAAATATTTTTGGGGGGTAGGGGGGGGTAAGAGGGGGGTATAATGTGGGGTGGGGTTATTTATTAGATGGTGTTTAAAAACAAAACAAAAATTTGGGGGGGTGGGGGGGTAGGGGAGGTAGGGGGGGTAGGGGGGTGAGAGGGGGGTAGGGGGGTGAGAGGGGGGTATAATGTGGGGTGGGGTAATTTATAAGATGATGTTTTAAAAAATAATATTTTTTTGGGGGGGTGGGGGGGGGGTAAGGGGGTTAGAGGGGGGTATAATGTGGGGTGTGGTAATTTATTAGATGATGTTTAAAAAAAATTGGGGGGGGGGGTAGGGTGGTAGGGGGGTGGGGGTGGGGTGAGAGGGGGTATAATGTGGGGTTGTGTGGTAATTTATTAGATGATGTTTAAAAAAAAAAATGGGGGGGGGGGGGGATTCTGGTAGGGGCGTGGGGTATTGTTTGGGTGGAATCCATTGTGGAATTCAGGTAAGTGTTGTTTTGTCAAAGGAATAATAAAATGTGATCATAAATAAAGAAATTATGGCAATTTAAGCAATATGTTCAATTATCTAAGTGTAAAAGGGGCCATAATAATGTCAAAATGCTTGATACAGTTGTCTGCTCTTGTTTAAAGGTTTGGGTGATGTTGGCAAACAAGTATGCAAAATATAATAGCAATATGTCAAGGGACAATGAAAATAAATGGGGTAGTATGAAAATTTTAACATTTGCTGCATATTCAAAGTGGAAAAGGGGCCATAATTATGACAAAATGCTTGATAGAGTTGTCTGCTCTTGTTATGGGTTGGGGTCATATTGGTAAACAAGTACCGTAGCTTTCCATGTAAAGGGCGCTCCCGTATATAGCGCGCAGGCTGTTTTTTAAATGCAAAAATGGAGAAAAAAATATTTAAAGACAATGAAAACCACCAAAGCAGACCGAAATCCGCCATTTTACTACCGCACAATCCAATAATCCGGGGCATTGGAAAGCTTAATTATGCATTCAAAATAGGAAGCGTCATTATGATTAGGAGCATGGGTTGCATAGCACTATACTTTTCTGACAATTTTGTAATTTTCTAGCAAAAGATTAACAGTCCACGTGCATTTCGTGAAAAACATGAGAAAATAAGAATACGTGTACATCGTATGATTTTTCCTCAGGGAAAGCATGGGCGTTACCGGTTAATTTGAATGTCGCATGGGAGACACGGATACAGTTGTTGAGGTACACCACTGTTGAACGTTCAATATTTATACACACAAAATGGAATTGCATATCTTCACGTTCTCAAGTGTCAATTAGTGTCTCAAATGTCAATTAGCGTCTTAACAAGTCGTAGCACATATTACTCAATAACATCTGCCAATTACGAAGTGCAAAATGACCCCCTTTCACACCTACCGTTACCCGCAAAAAAGACCTCGTTTGCAACTACCCTTGCCTGCTCTCCAGAATGTCGACAACAATCCTCAACGAAATTCATCAACAAAGAAGTGTAAAAACACAAACAAAGAAATGTCCGCAAGTTTATTCAAACAAATTTATTTTTTACCAAAACTTCTTCTACCGCATTCATATCTACCAGTAGCGACTTCTTGTTGTTTCAACAATGGCCCCTCAGTCTGTACGACTATAGGGTGGTAGTTTTCTGGAAAAAAACATGGCGGCCATTTTGATTATTTACGATTACACAACATATTTTTTACCAATTTAGCAGCCAGGATAGCGTTGTATCAATGTATAGCGCGCACCAGCTTTTTAATTTGAATTTTGGAGGTAAAACAATGCGCGCTATACGTGGAAACCTACGGTATGCAAAATATGAAAGCAATATGTGTCAAGGGACAATGAAAATAATTGGGGTAGTATGAAAACTTTAACATTTGCACGCTAATGCTTACTCAGACGCCGGGGTGAGTTGGATAGCTCCACTATATATATTTCATATATAATAGTCGAGCTAAAAATGTCATCATGTTTTCAAATTAGTTGATTGTATATGTTTATGTACATTTGTGGATGAATAAATCTTTTCTTAATCCCACTACATTGCCAGATTATTTTATAAATAATGTGAAATATGTTAGAAACATAAACAAACTACTATCTCTGAAGAATTAATAACCGTGAAATTACAAAATATCCAATCCTTAGAAAAACCTTGGAAGTATTATTGGCTCATTTATTAATGCATCACAAAAAAGAGGTGGCGCCTGTGATTAACGGTATCTTTTTGTAATGTCCTGCTTATTTATTTATAAAATACTGGAGTGGATTGGTGGGAACATCACATCAAAACTGTTCTATTGTGCAACAAGAGCTGTGTTTGTGAAACACAATGCCCCCAGCAGCGCTATGAAGTCCCACAGCAGATAGAGAAAACAAGTCCCATAACTTGGTAAAAAATCAATGGACCAAACAAAACGAAACTCACACTTCATCTGTAAGTCATGTAGGTTAACTCAAATACCAACAAGAGCTGTCAGAGGACAGCGCGCTCGACTATTTGAGCGCTTGACAGTATAACGTAAGCCATCATGGGCAAATTGTTCATATTTAATACATGTGTCATTTCTTAGATGATCTTATAAAAAATAAAAAAATAAAAATAAAAATTATTTTTTTATTTTGGGGGGGGGGGAGGGGGGGAGGGTGAGAGGGGGGTATAATGTGGGGTGTGGTAATTTATAAGTTGATGTTTGAAAAAAAAAATTGGGGGGGTTGGGGGGTGGGAGGGGTAGGCGGGTTGGGGTGAGAGGGGGGTATAATGTGGGGTGGGGTAATTTATTAGATGATGTTTAACAAAATAAAAATAAAATTGGGGGGTGGGGGTAGGGGGATGAGAGGGGGGTATAATGTGGGGTGTGGTAATTTATTAGATGATGTTTAAAAAAAAAAAAAATTGGGGGGGGGGGGTAGGGGGGTGGGTGGTGAGAGGGGGGTATAATGTGGGGTGTGGTAATTTATTAGATGACGCTTAAAAAAAAATGGGTGGGGGGGGGAGATTGGGTATTGTTTGGGTGGAATCCATTGTGGAATTCAGGTAAATGTTGTTTTGTCAATTTGACCTTTTGATAGCAAAATCTAACACACTACCAATACACCACTGAGGCTTAAATAATTCACATCAACTTCTTACACTAGTGATACAACCCTTTTCCAAAATGTTGAGGAAAAGCATAGCAAGTGTTTTATAGTTTAACTGATTAAGAAGGATGATCACTTTAATATGGATCATCTTATAAGTCCTGTACTTGGTATGACTGCACCCGTTTGCAAAATGTAGTTGGGGGCGTTTCTCAGTGGAATTGAGTTTATGTGTTTGTAGATATGCAAAAAAACCGAGGTGCTTGTCTGGCATCATGCCACGTTTTTGCTATTATCGATTCAAAGATGGCTGCCATTGACATAATACAATTTTTACTTTTATTTACCGTAACACCAATAAACATTCATAATAAATATATATACTGACTAAATATAGTGTGTAGGATAAAATTATGTTATGAATGTATCTTTTCAAAGTCAGAATGACCTTGAAAGCATGTAAAAGGTCATTTTGTCATTAATACCACTCAGTACTTTGATTTGTTGATTTGCTGAATTGACAGCTTCAATTTTAATTAAATGTAACTGTTATTTATGCAGTTTTAAATTTTCAAATGTGTATTTGCAAATGGTATTTGTATTAAAATCTATCAAAAAATATGCAATAGAACCATTCTTCGTTATAGATAATCATTTAATTTTATGCTTATTAGTTCATTTTGATTGCAAACATTGAGCCGATCATTTTATTAACAAAAATGGGAATGTCACGGTTTTGCAAAATGCGAGTATGTTTACCACAGCATGCAGCAGTTGGTTACTATGGAAACTAAAATATCTTCTCCAAAAAGCACAAGTTTAGTCCCCTTGGTAGAAGAGGACGACGGGCAGTTTATGTATCATCTACCAGGAAGATAACAAATCCCCTCTTACCAGTGAAGAAATGGGGCGTCAGAGGGTAAATCACGCACCGTTTTTTCACTGGTAAGAGGTGATTCCATAGTAACCAACTGCTGAGTTAGTTAATAGTGTCCAAAAATACACTAGCTTTTAAAACCTTGAATAGACTGATTAGACTCTACCAAATTAATGTTCTCGTCCGTTATTATTTCTTTTTTATTAAAGTATTGTTTTTGTTTTTATTTCACACTCCATTAACAATATAATCAAAATTAAAATGTTATTACATGTACTATAACCAGACATAAGATTTTCTAGCAATTTTCAGTATTTAGAAACAGTTGATTTTAGACCTTGAATACAGAAAGAACTTTATCAAACATGGGAACAAATTAAATGAACCAAAGTTTATCAAAATAGCAGCCAGCATGCTGCGGTAAACTGACTCGCATTTCAACATAAGGACAAGGCTACACACCCAGTCCTGGAGCAGATGAAGGAACTGCAAAACATGCTTGTTGCCAATGAACACTGTCAAGAGTAGTACGGGCAGATGGAACAATTGCATCAAGACTTTCTTGAGTTTCAGAAAGAATGTGAGACTAAGTCCGAGCTTTGCCAATTCTGTGGTGTTTGGTTGCAGTAAGTGTCTATCGTCAAAAATGCGGAAGTCTCTGACAGAGAAGGAAACTGGAATCTGCAGGTAGCTACCATTGAAAATTCCATGCAAATATTTGCTGAATATGACTGCATTAACTACTTAAGTTACGGTTCATGGTACCTTGAACAAATATAGGTAATGGAGTTCACACACCCTGAGCTTTATCAGCGCATTTCCATTGGTCAATGGGGTGTTTGGGACCACCCAGGCTGGTTTTGCAGTATTGCAGGTGATATGAAGGTTGAGCAGACTATTCAGAGAGTATCAAAGGGTCCAGGAGGTCACTATGTTGCAGGAGAGACACGCAATGCTGGTGCAGTAGCAGAATTGTAGCTTTTTTCCGTGAGATAGGGTCCAGCATCCTCAATCTTCTAACAACCAACAAGCCGATGGATCACACAGAATTTCATCTTCAGCATTCACTGGGCGCCACTCGTTGTCACTCGTTCAACCACAATGTAGAACTGTTGTTGGACAATGTGCTCGAACGTCAGAATCCATACACAGTGACGGTCAGTATTCCCGTTCCACTACACAATTTACTGACAAAACTGGCTGTTGACAAAAAGGTTGCTGTACAGCTTCTCAAATGTATTGGAAAATGGTGAACGTGATTACTGCGCATACAGGCAGGAGAGAATAGTTGAGAAAGCCAAAAAAATCAGTTCAAACATTTCAAAGAGAAAGCCCCCCAAGTTCAATGACCATATTAAACAGTCATTATTGACATCAAAAGTTATTCTTAAGGAACGGAAAGCCCCGTTATCCAAAGATATGGCAGATGCACAAAGGAGCATGGACATTGCAAAGGAACGAGGCATGTCTCTAAAGCAGATATTATCTCATGATTTGATTTCTTCATCTCAATTATTTGATGGTGACCTCCCAGCTCATGTTAATAAGTCAAAAATTATTGGGGAGATTAAATCTAGACTGGACGTCAGTAAATGGAGTCAGGAATCTCTTCATCCCACTCATGTCATGGTGGACTTCATGTCTAAGATGCGATGGCACTTGCACAATTTTCCACTCTGGGTGGTGCAATCAATGCTTTCATCAAGTCAGCGTCAAGCATATGTGAGGGGCCAGGGTACATTCATCTTGTACAAGACTCATACGTTGATATGTCTGTAAAGGAAGGAGACCGGTTGCAGCGCAGAGACGAAGCAACAGGTATTGCAATTATTGACATGAGTAGAGCCACACCAATCCCTCAACAACTTAATAAATTTTGGGCATCCCAAGAAAATAAGTGTAATCTTCAACTATTGGTAAGAGATATAGTGTGCAATGACGTCTGTGCCAACCCTATCATTGCAAGTTCAGTTGTCTCTGACAATAAAGCTCTTCCAGCAATTAAGTTTGGTAATAAAGTCATTCCGGAACTGGTAAACTGAATTGAGGAGGCTGATGCCAAGGTAGTGGCTCATGTTGAGTGAGCTGCTCCTATCAAACAGTGTCAAAGAGTTGTTGTGATGACAAACGACACCGACAACTTTGCATCATTGCTTCACTTCACTCCATATTTTCAGGCAATCGGTATAAAAGAATTATTGCAGCAGTATGGTACTGTGAGAAGCGTCAAATGCTTCCATTGCATTAGGCAATTTCTCGGCTTGAGACACTGCTGGCAAAGACAATGATAAAGGCTCACATATTGACAGGTGACGACTGCATGAGTAAAGTGGGGACCAAGAATGCAGCTGTGACCACTGACCCGATACAGTTTTTAATGAATTTTGGAGAGACAGATACCTTGTCAGAGGAGGATGAAACATTAGCAGAAAAGTATCAAGTACGCCTCTGGACAGGGGCCAGATCGACGACAACTGTGGAAACATTTGACCATCCCCGACTAGAACACTATACCAGTGCTAGTGCTGGACTTGATTGCCTTCCTCCTACAAGCAGTGTAATCAAAGGACATATTCGTAGAGGAGCTTTTCTTATACATAGGGCATGTAAACAGCTTATAAATAGTGATGGTCCCGAGACACAGCTGGCACCAGTTACACTTGGTAGATGGGAGAAGCATCTTTGCATGCTGTTGCCCACAAAATGTCTGAAGCCTTTACCACGGAGCTTGCTGATATTGCGCAAGTGTACATGAAAGTGTGATAATTGATGTTGTCCCTGCCGTGCTGCTGGGGAGCTTTGCATTACATTTTGTCATAGTAAAGTGGACAATACACCTTGTGGAAACCTAACTTTAAATGACTAACTTTGGAACTGTTTGTTATCTATGTGAAACAAAGTATTTTTAAACCTATTAAAATGAGAATGATTTCGTTTTGATGAGTTGTTAGCGTTTTTGCTATAATGCCATATGGAATAAGGTGTAAGCCCGTTAGCCTGTCCCTAGGACTGGGGACTCAGTGATTACCCAACCAACACCTGACATTGGTTCAAAGTCTTCCCGACATTAAATAGATGTTACTTCGGTTTGACTTCGAGCCAACGTTGAACAAATATCACGGGTTTGCTTGATAAGGGGTTTGGTCGATTATCACATGTTCATTTGGGTTTGAGTCCAGCTCACTGTAGTATTTTTCCACCGAATGTGAAAATTTTCAAATTACTAGTCACTTGTCTGTGAGTACAACATGCGTAAATTATCTAAATGTGCCAATATTAAGTAAACATGCACAACAATAGTGTTATTGAATTAATTACGTCAAAAATTGTATTATGATCCAAATATAATCCCAACCCATATTTCATCAAGATAATTAAACATTCTGACCAAATTTTCATAGAGATTGGATGAAAACTGTGACCTCTACTGTCTACACAAGCAAATTGTTGACGGACACATGCACACACACACACGCTCGCACGCACATACGGACGCAGGACATCACATGGTCACATAAGCTCACCATGTCACTTTGTGACATGTGCACAACGTGCACAACAATAGTGTTATTGAATTAATTACGTCAAAAATTGTCACATTAAAGTTTATACAATGGCTTTTACTATCCAAGGTCAACACAAGGTCGTTGATGTATCATATGACCTTGTACTTGACCTTTCCGGAATAAGTTCCAACCATATTTAACAAGACCTTTCATTGTTCTTCCCAAAACATATATAATTTAGAGGTAAAACATTTGATTTTACTCCAAAAGGCAATATTTTTTTCTTTTTCAACATGGCCATCGGCAGCCATATTGAATGTTGGTATTTTGAGGCTCCTGGCAGTGTGACGGACAAGCACATCGGTGATTTATCATGTATAAGGACAAATTAATTCACATCAAGTGAGAAAATCTCCCAACTCAATTTTGCAAATGGGACTTCAGACCTAGTCCTGCACTATATAGCTTTTTTTGTCATGAGTGTTATTTAGCAAGTTTGAATATAATATATACATTCTCTTCTGAGTCTCTGATAATTTTTTGGGGTTACTTTTGGTTGTTTGCCAAAATGTTAATTTACATCCCTTAAACCTCAGTCACAAATCGAGACCGATCACCAGACATCGGATTCATTGTACGTGTATCGGAAAAAATCAAGGTATTCCAAGGTACATTTACATTGGCCGACTACCGTCTGATGACCGGAAGGCCTCTGCACAATGACTGCGGGATGCCCGACAGAGCTCATCATGATACATGTACAACAAATCTAATGTTGGGTGATCAACGGGCGATAACTGAGCGGTGATCGTCCGATTATCCTTAGTTCTCATCTCTATTCCTTCCTGGGCCCGATGTCTGATAAATTTTAAGTGAGACCAAAAATCAATCCCGACACTGCCCGATGCTACAAAATGACCCGGTAACCGTGTGATCATTGACCATGCGCCAGCCCGATGATCAAAAAAATTCGTCATCCGTTTATCGGATAATGATCGGTCTCTATTTGTGACTGAGGTATTAAATTATGTCACTTATCGGACGGCGGACGGCTCGGAGGTGTCAAGTTTCGCGGTGCCTGGAGATCGGACACATCAGCCGGCAACCAGATTATTGGTATTTACCAACTGTAGTTATTTACACTTTCAAAGTTTGTCTAATGTTTCTCTATTGAATGGTATTTAACAGTTCTGATGAGCATTCAACTCACACTCTACTTTAGAACATAATTGACAAACTTGCAAACATTCGATAAATTTAACATAAAAAGTCCACTCCCTGTCTAAATAGTCAATGCGCACCATTGAGTTAAATCTAGGTTTTACTTAAATTATATTGAATTCTCATCTGCATCTCAGATTTGGTACTCAAAATAAACAAGAGGGCCATGATGGCCCTGAATTGCTCACCTGACTAACCAAATACAATCCCAACCAAGTTTTCATCAAGATAAACATTCTGACCAAAATTTCATAAAGATTGGATGAAAACTGTGACCTCTATTGTCTACACAAGGTTTTTCTAATATTTGACCTATTGACCCTAGACCCGAGGTGACCCAAATACAATCCCAACACAGATTTCATCAAGATAAACATTCTGATCAAATTTTATGAAGATTGGATGAAAACTGAGACCTCTATTGTCTACACAAAGTTTTACTTTTATTTGACCTAGTGACCTAGTTTTTGACCCCAGATGACCAAAATACAATCCCAACCCAAATTTAATCAAGACAAACATTCTGACCAAATTTCATAAAGATTGGATGAAAACTGTGACCTCTATTGTCTACACAAGGTTTTTCTATTATTTGACCTAGTGACCTAGTTTTTGACCCAAGATGACCCAAATACATTCCCAACCCAGATTTCATCAAGATAAATATTCTGACCAAAATTCATAAAGATTAGATGAAAACTGCGACCTCTATTGTCTATACCAGGTTTTTCTATTATTTCACCTAGTGACCTTGTTTTTGACCTAGTGTCCTAGTTTTTTACCCCAGATGACCCAAATACAATCCCAACCCAGATTTCATCAAGATATAATATTCTGGCCAAATTTCATAAAGATCGGATGAAAACTGTGACCTCTACTGTCTACACAAATTGTTGACGGTTTTTCTTTTATTTGACCTAGTGACCTAGTTTTTGACCTCAGATGACCCAAATACAATCCCAACCCAGATTTCATCAAGATAAACATTTTGACCAAATTTCTTTAAGATTGGATGAAAACTGCAACCTCTTTTGTCTACACATGGTTTTTCTATTATTTGACCTTGTTTTTTACCTAGTGACCTAGTTTTTGACCCCAAATGATCCAAATACATTCCCACGCCAGATTTCATCAAGATAGATATTCAGACCAAAATTCATAAAGATTGGATGAAAACTGCGACCTCTATTGTCTACACAAGGTTTTTCTATTATTTGACCTAGTTTTTGACCTAGTGACCTAGTTTTTGATCCAAGATGACCCAAATACAATCCCAACCCAGATTTTATCAAGATAAACATTCTCACCAAATTTCATAAACATTGGATGAAAACTGTGACCTCTACTGTCTACACAAACAAATTGTTGATGAGTTTTCAATTATTTGACCTAGTGACCTAGTTTTTGACCCCAGATGACCCAAATACAATCACAACCCAGATTTCATCAAGATAAACATTCTGACCATATTTCATAAAGATTGGATTAAAACTGTGACCTCTACTGACTGACTAATGGGGTTATTTACCCTCGGGACTTCGGTTAAAAACCATTGCCCGAGCACACTGCTTAACATATAACTCTGCTTAAAAAGGTCGAAAACGGCCATAAAATGGACAGCCCGATTTTACTGGGCTGTACCATTGATATAAATATAAAACTTTGCAGTGTTGGTGCGGTGCCTTAATAAAAATCTATTGGTTTAAAAATATATAACCTTTATATGAAGCGTTAAAAAGACGCAGTTCTTTACAGTGGATATGCCTATCGCTGTTAAAAACGTCGTTTAAATTGGTTGATGCGCTTATAGAACGATGGCGCTGATTGGCCGAAATTTCTTATTACGGATTGCCAGTAGGTCAATCCGTTTTATAAATAGATTTTCCCACGGCTGAATTTGTACTTTAAGAAAAAGTAAACAATAATAGTCTATATGCAAAAAATATAAATGAAAGAAAAAGATGATAAATCCAAAAGAACTTGGACTTATTATATAGCTATAATTATTATGTCTATGTTATGTTACATGTGCTTATTATTAATTATTATCATTAATATGATGTTGTTATTGTATGTTATTGTTTGTTTTGTTTTTTAAGGAGGAGAGAGAGAAAGAATAGCCCAATTTTTATAAGTAAAGATGGTGAAAACACACATACTGTTGTATGTGGCATCATCATTACCAGACCCATTGTTCAGTATATACTGCAATGGGTTTTGTTGGAGTCTTTAGACTTTGTGATCTGTGTTTTAAATGTTAGAGTCCAAATAGGACTATTTAAATATAAGTCTTATAGAAAAAGGGATACACATATGTGTATATGTTTGAATAATACAATAGTAATACTTGAGGGTTTTCCAGATCACAAAGTGGTTGAACATTGCCACAATATGTTTACATACACAGTCAAGTACCATTTTTATGAGTATATTTAAGGATTAAACTAAATGCCACACAACAAGATCTAATCATTGGTGAGATATGTTTATATATATGAACTTTAATTAATAGGGATGCAATAGCCTGATTTAACAGCTCTCAAATGTAAAGTGAAGTTGCATGTGTACATGTAATTATATGAAAAGGAAAGGAAAAAAAAGACAATATATGAAAACACATAGGGAGTGTAACTCTCAATTATATATTAATGTTGCAGTTGAGTATTGAGTTGTTAAAAAGTAATGAATACAAGTTTATGTATGTGGCTCAATGTTGAACACTTGCAGACAGGGAATATAGCCGTAATGCTCCAACGTAAGACCCTGTCTGTATGGAACTTAAGGAAGATTGGGCTATGGCGAAGAGGGGTCCCCCCAGAGTGGCGTTAAAACAATATTTAAAAGTGAGTTTAGTAGAAAACCCTTATATGTTAAGGGCAATAACTTACGTGTCTCCAAACGGTCACCTTCATAGGGCCACATAAAAATTAAGGGTAAGACAATGTGCTTTACAGTTAAAAATGAGACAAAAACAGCTAAATTTGTACAAGAAGGTACATTATTTACAATATGTACAGAACTATATGCATTTATATATTTAAAATACATGTTGCCACCCTGGAGGGATGAAAGAAGGAGAGATTTTTGGAAGTGTAGGCCGATGTGGGTGGGGGAAGAGAAAAGCCAGCAGAGGTGGTATCACTCAGTTGTACTAAGGGAGGTAATTGTGGTGATGGAGACTTCAATGGTTGTTTCCCCTGGTCCAGAGGGAGTGCACGGTAAATGAAAAAAAGTTTGTATACTATTGAAGGAAAATTGATATGGTAAGATATAAAATGGTAAAAAGACCAAATATTACCTAGATGCATTAAAATAAACCCAAAAAGCTCTAGTCTAACCAATATTATTAATATATTGGTGATAACAATGGAGGAAATAATACTATAGTACCTTGTATGATATGCAAAATGACAATTAAACAGAAAAACTGAGGCAATTTGCTATATAAAATAGCAATTTAATATAAAAAATAAGGATATTTGCTCTAAAAGTAGCAATTTTTAACATGAGTTAGTGCAATACAAAGTAAAATGGTTGCTATGTGACCTCTATTGTCTACCCAAGGTTTTTCTATCATTTAACCTATTAGGTGACCTAGTTTTTGACCTAGTGACCTAGTTTTTGACCCCAGATGATTCACATATAATCCCAACCCATATTTCATCAAGATAAACGTTCTGACCAAATTTTCATAGAGATTGGATGAAAACTGTGACCTCTACTGTCTACACAAGCAAATTGTTGACAGACACACGCACACACACACACACACGCTCGCACGCACATACGGACGCAGGACATCACATGGTCACATAAGATGGTCCCGAGACACGGCTGGCACCAGTTACACATGGTAGATGGGAGAAGCACCTAAATTTGCATGCTGTTGCCCACAAAGTGTCTGAAGCCTTTACCACGGAGCTTGCTGATATTGTGCAAGTGTACATGAAAGTGTGATAATTGACGTTGTCCCTGCCGTGCTGCTGGGGAGCTTTGCATTACATTTTGTCATGGTAAAGTGGACAATACACCTTGTGGAAACCTAACTTGAAATGACTAACTTTGGAACTGTTTGTTATCTATGTGAAACAAAGTATTTTTAAACCTATTAAAATGAGAATGATTTCGTTTTGATGAGTTGTTAGCGTTTTTGCTATAATGCCATATGGAATAAGGTGTAAGCCCGTTAGCCTGTCCCTAGGACTGGGGACTCAGTGATTACCCAACCAACACCTGACATTGGTTCAAAGTCTTCCCGACATTAAATAGATGTTACTTCGGTTTGACTTCGAGCCAACGTTGAACAAATATCACGGGTTTGCTTGATAAGGGGTTTGGTCGATTATCACATGTTCATTTGGGTTTGAGTCCAGCTCACTGTAGTATTTTTCCACCGAATGTGAAAATTTTCAAATTACTAGTCACTTGTCTGTGAGTACAACATGCGTAAATTATCTAAATGTGCCAATATTAAGTAAACATGCACAACAATAGTGTTATTGAATTAATTACGTCAAAAATTGTATTATGATCCAAATATAATCCCAACCCATATTTCATCAAGATAATTAAACATTCTGACCAAATTTTCATAGAGATTGGATGAAAACTGTGACCTCTACTGTCTACACAAGCAAATTGTTGACGGACACATGCACACACACACACGCTCGCACGCACATACGGACGCAGGACATCACATGGTCACATAAGCTCACCATGTCACTTTGTGACAGGTGAGCTAAACAAAAAGAGAAAATAAAATTTCTAAATTTAACATAAATTCAATTATTTGAACATCATCAACTTAACTGTATAAATGGTTGTTATGCCTATCAGTATATTTAAAGGCCCTATAAAGGTGACAAATCCAATTATTATGCATATAAACTGGTCTTATTTTTACCGGATTTCAGTTACTCTTGCATACAAAATGCAAATAACACAACTTAGGTGCAACGTTGTCAAGAATTATGGAAGTTTACCCGTTTCATAATTGGAAGAAATGTTCACAACTTTGCAACTAACGTTGTGTGTAGCCTCAAAGCGGTGACGTAAGCTAAAAATAGCCAAAAGAAAATTCAATTTTAATTCTATTTTAAACAACTTTTTACCAGCAGAAAGTAATATATTAGATCACTAAAAACGTTTTAACCATTTAGAAGAGACCTAGCTACTTTGCGAGTAATACCGGAAAACGTTGAAAATCAACGATATATATTTTTGGTGACCTGATTTACTTTCACTTTCACGAGTAAACAGCGATGTAAATAAACTGATTGTTTGTAAACACAATTGACTTGGAGGACACTGTATTTTGAGCTCGAAACAGGTTGTATTGCTATTTTTTTTTATGGTAATGTCCAATAGCATATATATATTGTTTTTTTGATAATAAATAAATAAAATATGAAAAAAATATTTAAAAATCGGTAAATAATTACGGATGGTCACCTTTATAGGGCCTTTAAATCCATGTCAAATATTCATTGAAATAAAACATTGTGCGCAAATGTTGATTTCCTAACCAAATTACTACACATCAATGAGAAAGTGGTACAGGAATAAACGTCTAAAATGAAAGGGTTTGACATTAACTTTTTTTAAAGCAAAACTATTCAACCAACTCCTCTTGAAATCCACTTGCCCCAATCTGATGTCTATTAGTCCATAATTGACGCAGCAAATACCGGGGGTAACCAAAACTGTGTAATTTTACGGTTTAATCAGGATTAATCTGAAAACAAGCAATTCGTTAAATTCATATACCTACCAAATAAATGATGTTTATGGACGGGTGCAAATCCCTTGATACCTTAAAACGCTGTGTATAACGCGCATTTATGTATAACGCGCATCTACTTTTTAAGCTAAAAAATCGGGAAAAAAAGTTTTTGAGGCAAAAAAATCGGGGGGGGGGGGGGGGGGGGGGGGGGGGGGGACCTTCACCTTTGAACTAGTGACCCCAATTTCAATAGCGGTCATCTACTGTCCAGGGCAAATGCACATGTGAAGCATCAAGCCAATGGGTCAATTCGTTGACGGACGAGATATATTGATCGGAAACAATTTTCACACTCATGACATTGTGACAGAAACCTTTCCCTTTGACCTAGTGACCCCAATTTCAATAGGGGCAATCTACTGTTTAAGGCCTATGCGCATGCGAAGTATCAAGTTAATCAGTCAATTTGTTGACAAGTTATTGATTCAAAATGATTTTCACACTTATTGTGACAGTGACCTTGACCTTTGACCTAGTGACCCCACTTTTAATAGGGGTTATCTTCTGTCCAAGGCCAATGCATATGTGAACTATCAAGCCAATCATTCAATTTGTTAACAAGTTTTTGATTGGAAAATTTGTTCACACTTGACAGTGACAGTGACTTTTTCAATAGGGGTCATCTACTGTCCAAGGCAAATCCACATGTAAAGTATCAAGTCAATGGGTCAAATCATTGATGAGTAAATGGTCTGAAACGAACTGGTCTACCAACCAACAGGCAGACTGACAAACATCCAGCAAAACAATTTACATGTACCCCCTCTTCTTGTAAGGAAGGCATAAAAAGGTGCAATAAGTATTTATAGAAAAGGTAGGGTTATGGTTCTTGTGCGTGGCACTTCTTCTCATTGATATCTATACACCTATAAAGTTTTTGACATGCTATATAGTTTCTGATATGTAGCCCTAACAAAATTTGTGACAGACTTGCAGACGGATGAACTGACAGACTTCCCCAAAAATCAATTCAACAGAAGAAATTTCACACTTGATCTGTAGGTCTTGTAGGTAGACTTACATACCAAAAATTATCTCAAAATCTGAAAGCGGTGCGTAAAAAACACAGTTTTTATATTGAACATTTTGAAGTCCAAGACCCATAACTTCTCCAAAAATCAATGGACCAGAACAAATTTCACACTTTGTCTATAGCTCATGTAGTTAGACTCTCATACAATAGTGTTTTTCTCAGGAGGGCAAAAAGGCATGGCACAGTACATTCAACAAGAGCTGTCAGAGGACAGCACGCTCGACTATTCGAGTGCTTGACAGTATAACGTAAGCCATCATTGAGAGAGGGTATAATGTTGGTGTGTGGTCATCAAATAGATGATCTTTAAAAAAAAATTATGGGAGGGGGGATTCTGGGGTGGGGCGTGGGGGATAGTTTGGGTGGAGTCCATTGTGGTATGTCAGGTAAGTGTTGTTTAGTCAAAGCATGAATCAAATCTGATGTTCAATAACGAAGTTATGGCAATTTAAGCAAAATTTATTAATTTGACCTTGAAGGTCATTCAAAGGTCAAGGTCAAATTCAACTTGCAAGGTACAGTAACATGATGATAGTAAGAAAGTATTTGAAGTTTGAAAGCAAAAGCCTTGATACTTTAGAAGTAAAAAGGATCTAAACACAAAATTTAACAAAATATTCAAAGTTACAAAAACAAAAAAAGGGCCACAATTCCTACAAAATGCTTGATGCAGTTGTCTGCTCTTGTTTATAGGTTGGGGTCATGTTGGTAAAAGTATGCCAAATATGAAAGCAATATGTCAAGGGACATAGGAAATATTTGGGGTGGTAAGCAAACTTTAACATTTGCACACTCACGCTTACGCTACCCTGAATAGGATAGCTCCACTATATATATTTCATATATAATAGTCGAGCTAAAAAGAGCATTGTTACACGCAGTTTAGGTAAAAAAGGCAAAATGTTCAGAGAAAACCTGGATTTGGAAGGAACATTTAATCGCATCAGTGGAAGTTGTGGGAAAACATAAACAAGCACACTCAAGTGCAATTGATGTATTTAACTTACTTTAATTAATATTAAAATATTTAATTTGCAATGTCTTTCGTTTATGTTCCATGCTGTTTCAGTAAACTGTACAGCATGACAAACATTAGAACTTTGTCACAGACGTGACGAATACCCCCACATGCCGCATTGACACATAATATTTTGCATGTCGTCTTCACAAAAAACAGCGGACACCATGCTCAATTTTTAAAACGCACTTAGTGACCCCTTGACCTAGTTTTTGACCACGAAAGGCCCATGTTCTAACTTGGCCTTAAGATCATCTCCATAAAACTTCTGACGAAGTTTGGTGAAGATTGGATGTAAACTACTAGAATTAGAGAGCGGACACAATGCTGAATGTTAAACAAGAGGGCCATGATGGCCCTAGTTCGCTCACCTGAGAGGAGTCGGTTCATTCAATCTTTACCAAACGTCAAACTTGACCTACATATTGTCCAGACAAACATCCTGGTCAAGTTTCATCATTATTGAACCAAAACTCTGGCATATGGAGTGTTTTTGTTTTTGTAAGATTTGACCTGGTGACCTATATTTTGAGTTGACCCCCCCTTACCAGACATCAAACTTTGCTTACAAAAATAAATATTATGACCAAGATTCATAAAATCTGAAACAAAATTGTGACACCTAGAGTGTTTACAAGGATTTTGTATAATATAATGAAAATTTGGACAATCTAAGGGCAATAATTATGGCATTAATTATGTGATATATATAAAACCAATCTTTGTATCAAGTTTCATTATGATTGGGCAAAAAATGTGATTTCTAGAGTGTTCACAAGCCTTTTTTACTATTTAAAGAAAACTGCCCCCGGCAGCCATGTTATTCAACCGGAACCATTTTCGAACTCAACTCTCATATCAAGGAAACAAATGTTCTGACCAAATTTCATGAAAATTGGGCCAAAAATGTGACATCTAGAGTGTTCACATGTTTCACTATATACATATAGAGAAAAATGCCCCGCCCACTGGCGGCCATGTTTTTTCACCGATCTGGACCATTTTTGAACCAACATATCATTAAGGCAAACATTTTGACAAAGTTACATGAAGATTGAGCATGAAATGTGACTTCTACAGTGTTCAAAAGGTTTTTCTTTTTTTTTTTACCTAGTGACCTTGTTTTTGACCCAGCATGACCCAGTTTTGAACTTGATCGAGATATCATAGGGACAAATCTTCTGACCAAATTTCATAAAGATCCGACATGAAATGTGCCCTCTAGAGTGTTTACCAACCAAATGTGGACGACGGACGGACGGACGGAAGACGGACTAAGACCAGTCACAAAAGCTCACCTGAGCAATCAGGTGAGCTAAAAATGCACTAAGTGACCCCGTGACCTAGTTTTAGGCCCAGAACGGCCTATGTTCAAACTTGACCTAGAGATCATTTAGATAAAACTTGTGACCAAGTTTGGTGAGGATTGGATGAAAACTACTTGAATTAGAGAGCGGACAACATGGTGAGGTTTAAAACGCACTAAGATACCCCGTGACCTAGTTTTTGACACGGCATGACCCATATTCATTCTTGACCTAGACATCATTTAGATACAACTTCTGACCAAGTTTGGTGAAGATTGGATAAAAACTCCTGGAATTATAGAGCTGACAACATTGTGATGTTTAAAAAGCACTAAGTGACCCCGTGACCTTGTTTTTGACCCAGCATGACCCATATTCAAACTTGACCTAGACATTATCAAGATACAACTTCTGACCAATTTTGATGAAGATTGGATAAAAACTACTTGAATTAGAGAGCGGACAACATGGTGAGTTTTAAAACACACTAAGTGACCTAGTTTTTGACCCGGCATGGCCCATGTTCAAACTTGACCTACACATCATCTAGTTGCAACTTCTGACCAAGTGTGGTGAAGATCGGATTTAAACTACTTGAAAAAGAGAGAGAACACCATGCTCAATGTGTAAAACATACTAAGTGACCCTGTGAACTAGTTTTTGATCTGGCATTGCCCATGTTCGAACTTGGCCTTCAGATCATCTAGATAAAACTTCTGACCAAGTTTGGTGAAGATCGGATGAAAACTACTTGAATAAGAGAGAGGACCGATGAATGTTAAAAAACGCACTAAGTGACCCAGTGACCTAGTTTTTGACCCGGCAAGGCCCATGTTCAAACTTGGCCTTAAGATCATCTAAATACAACTTCTGACCAAGTTTGGTGAAGATCGGATGAAAACTACTTGAATTAGAGAGCGGACAACATGCTGAATGTTTAAAACGCACTAAGTGACCCAGTGACCTAGTTTTTGACCTGGCAAGGACCATGTTCGAAATTGGCCTAGACATCATGTAGATACAATTTCTGACCAAGTTTGGTGAAGATCGGATGAAAACTACTTGAATAAGAGAGCGGACAACATGCTGAATGTTTAAAACGCACTAAGTGACCCTGTGACCTAGTTTTTGACCCGGCAAGGCCCATGTTCGAACTTGGCCTAGACATCATCTAGATACAATTTCTGACCAAGTTTGGTGAAGATCGGATGAAAACTACTTGAATTAGAGAGCGGACTACATGCGGAATGTATAAAACGCACTAAGTGACCCCGTGACCTAGTTTTTGACCTGGCAAGGCCCATGTTTGAACTTGGCCTAGACATCATGTAGATACAACTTCTGACCAAGTTTGGTGAAGATCGGATGAAAACTACTTGAATTAGAGAGCGGACACTTAATACGGACTGACAGACACAGACCGACCGACCAACTGACCGACCGACCGGCCGACAGACAATCTCACTCCTATATACCCCCCTAAACTTTGTTTGTGGGGGTATAATAATAAAGCAATAAATGCATAGGAATATGAGTATACACAGATCCACTAACATATAAATCAAACCATGTTTGTCTATCCCATTTTCTAACAAAAATCTTGTCAAATGTTTTAACTTTGTGAGTAAACTGAACGGCAATTTACAAACACTCGTTTCCGCAACATACATCTACTGTATAGATAACTTATTAATATGTTGTTTGTATCTTAAACATTTTATGCATCGTTAATTATCAGGCATTTCATTAATCTTAATTAACTGTATGAAGTTCATCGTTAATTACATGTAGAGTGTTATTTGTCACTTTTGCTGAGAGTCAAATTTTTTTATTATATTGTCAGCCATCTTGTTCAAATGATTTAAGCACCAAGTGCGCATAGCAATGAAAAAATCGTATATGTTCAACTACATTCATGATTCGCATTTTGTTTAATTAGTATACAGTACAACAATTGTTTCAATAATAACTTATCTAAATGACGATACAGCTTGATATATTTTACATTTTATAAGGTGTAGAAAGAAATGTTTTCATAAAGCTGTATCATGCATAAAATGCACCATTTTCACGAGGATTATACTAGCTTTTCATCATTAGTATAAAAAGTAACTGTCCACGATTTCATCTTGGAGGAGTAGGCATTGCAGACCTATTAGTGTGGTTAAGGTAACAAAGCCAGAAAGCAGCTGAAGTTATCAACTGATATTAAAGTTATCGACTGAAATTGACACGGGCTTATTCACTCATGACTTATTTACAACCGCGCGCATCTTCATTGACTTGAGGCCATACTCTGATACTATTCTGCTCATTGATTGGTCCCGAGCCTGGGTGAGGCAATTAACATGTTATCAATAAGGGCGTGTGGGGGCTTTTGCCTTTAAAAAGGGCAAAGGGGTGATTCAGAACGGCAGTGTGACGCAGCTCCACTCAGAAAGGGCCTGGGAAAACCACAAAAAATCAGCTCAATATCTGAAAGCCTTGCTTAAAACAAGAGGGCCTAAAAGGCCCAAAGTCGCTCACCTGAGATAACAAGATATTATTGGGACAAATCTTCTGACCAAGTTTTATGAAGATCGGAAAATAAATGTGGCCTCTAGAGTGTTAACAAAGTTTTACTATAGCCATATAAGGAAAAATGCCCCGCCCCCTGGCAGCCATGTTTTTCAATCAACCGGCATCATTTTTGAACTCGTTCAAGATATTATTGGGATTAATCTTCTGACCAAGTTTGAAGAAGATCGGATAGTAAATGTGGCCTCTAGAGTGTAAAATAGATTTTACAATAGCCATATAAGGAAAATTGCCCTGCCCCTTGGAAGCCATGTTTTTCAAACAAACATAATTATTTTCAAACAAATCCAAGATATCATTGAGACCAATCTTTTGACCAAATTTCATGAAGACTGGACAATAAATGTGGCCTCTAGAGTGTTAACAAGGTTTTACTATAGCCATATCAGGAAAATGCCCCGCCCCCTGGTGGCCATGTTTTTCAAGCAAAGGTTACATTTTCGAACTCATCCAAGATATCATTGGGACAAATCTTCTGACCAAGTTTCATGATGATCGGAAAATAAATGTGACCTCTAGAGTGTTAACAAGGTTTTACTATAGCCATATAAGGAAAAATGCCCCCCCACCGTGGTAGCAATGTTTTTCAACCAACCGGCATCATTTTTTAACTCGTCCAAGTTATTATTGGGATAAATCTTCTGACCGAGTTTCACGAAGATCGGACTATACATGTGGCCTCTAGAGTGTTAGCAAGATTTTAGTATAGCCATATATAGCCATATAAGGAAAAATGCCCCGCCCCCTTGGCAGCCATGTTTTTCAATCAAACGTAACCATTTTGGAACTCATCCAAAATATCAATTAGACAAATCTTCTGACCAAATTTAATGAAGATCGGAAAACAAATGTGGCCTCTAGAGTGTTAACAAGGTTTTACTATAGCCATACAAATCTGCCACCATATTTCGGCGGCAGTCCCCCACCTGAAAAGTATATTTTTTTCCCCCAAAAAAACTGATTATTTCCCCCTCAGAAAAAAATAATAAAATAAAAAATCGCTGATCTATAGTTGAAAATTGACTCCAATATATCAAACTAGTATTTAACCCTTTTTTCGCCCACTTTAATTTTGTGTTTAATCCGATATTCATAATCTAGATTGACCAGATTGTCTGCTTTCATTGTACATCACTTGAACACCTGTGTACTGCGATAAACAATAACACCATTTGCAAAACATCACAGGTCATTTCGGGTGTTACCATTCTCTCTTGAATTTGCTTTGAACTGCCGAAACACACCAGTGCACACATGAAGGTGTATACAATTATAACTGTAAATGTCACAAGTCAATATTGACCTATCTCAACAATCTTTGCGCGTTAGATACAGTGTAAACTACTTGCTTTTAATTTAGAGGTACTATTAAAGCCCATGCTTTCCATGAGAATGAATGACGTCATTTTGTACATGGGTCTAATTTGTGCATGCTTTCTTGAACAATAAAACTTGACAATTGTTCTCGGATCACAAATATAATTATACGCATTTGAAAATACTTACATGGAATAATGTTTTGTTTTATACCAATGAATAACATATTGATATAACACTTCAATAAGGTAGGTAAATACATGTAGCGTGTTTTGAGATTGCCAAACTAAGCTAATACATGTACATACATAAACATGCATGAATAACCTGACAATTTATATCGAGCGCCGGATATATCATGGTCGCGATCTTTGGTTTAAGACAAACTTTGCATGCAAATGGACACAGCACTAGCTTGTTTTAGGAACAAAAAGGACATAATGGCGGACTTTTAAATAAGATTACTGTTATATAGATTGAGTAAAAGTCCACCTTTCTGTCCTATATAGACAGTCGCATATATAGAAATATATGTTTATAACAGTTAAACATAGTTTGTTTTTTTTCGTTATAAAAATTCCCCTATTTACAAAAAATTCCCCCTCCTAAGGGCTGCGGACCCCTTCCCCCAAAGTAGTGTGAGGGCGCTGCCATATAAGGAAAAATGCCACGCCCCCTGGCGGCCATGTTTTTCAACCAACTGGCATCATTTTCGAACTCGTCCAAGATATTTTTTGGATGAATCTTCTGACCAAGTTTCATGACGATTGGACAATAAATGTGGCCTTTAGAGTGTTAACAAGATTTTACTATAGCCATATAAAGCCATATAAGGAAAAATGCCCCGCCCCTTTGAAGCCATGTTTTTCAAGCAAAGGTTACCATTTTTGATCTCATCCAAGATAGCATTGTGACAAATCTTCTGAGCAAGTTTCATGAAGATCGGAAAATAAATGTGGCCTCTAGAGTGTTAACAAGGTTTTACTAAAGCCATATAAGGAAAAATGCCCCGCCCCCTGGCAGCCATGTTTTTCAACCAACCAGCATCATTTTCGAACTCATCCAAGATATTATTGGGATGAATCTTCTGACCAAGTTTCATGAAGATCAGACAATAAATGTGGCCTCTAGAGTGTTAACAAGATTTTACTATAGCCATATAAGGAAAAATGCCCCGCCCCTTGGCAGCCATGTTTTTCAAAAAAACATAATTATTTTCAAACAAATCCAAGATATCATTGAGACCAATCTTCTGACCAAATTTCATGAAAACTGGACAATAAATGTGGCCTCTGGAGTGTTAACAAGGTTTTACTATAGCCATATATAGCCATATCAGCAAAAATGCCCCGCCCCCTGGTGGCCATGTTTTTCAAGCAAAGGTTACATTTTCGAACTCATCCAAGATATCATTGAGACCACCCTTCTGATCAAATTTCATGAAGATTGGACAATAAATGTGCCCTCTAGAGAGTTAACAAAGCAAATGTTGACGCCGCACAACGGACAACGGACAAAAGGCGATCACAAAAGCTCACCATGAGCACGTTGTGCTCAGCTGAGCTAAAAACTGTGGAAAACGATTATAGAGAAAAAATGTATATCCACTTTTTTCTCAAATCTCCGTGCCTTTTAAGGTCTGTTGATAGAAGCTCCTACCTTGGATTATATCCCTTTAAAAAATATTACTTCCCTTTTCAGAAGTCTAAGGCCCTTAACTTGACCACACATCAACGGAACGTAATGAATTTCACACTTCATCTGTCGGGCATGTATGTAGACTTGCAGACCAAAAATGAGCTAAATATCTGAAAGCGTTGCATAAAAAACATCCCAAAAATGTTATTATAGAGAAAATTTCTTTATTCATTTCTCAAATATCAGTGCCTTTTACTTTCTATTAATAGAAGCTCCTACCTTGGATAATATCCCTTTAAAAAATATAACTTCCCTTGTCATAAAAACAAGCTGCCTTTTTTATAGACCTTGGGACAGACCAATTGACCAACAGACTGACAGGGGTTGGCTCAAAATTAATGATACTGTTGTCTGTAGTACAACTGGACTTACTTTGTTGCTGTAGCTACTGCCATAGCATTGGGCTCTTCCACAGCCTTGTTTTCCCGTATCTGATCAAACCAGGCTGTGAACTGCAGTAGAGGATCTCTGCTGGCAAGGTGGCTGATGTCGAATACATTTTCTATACCATGATAGGGATGCCGAATACCTTAAAAGGGTAGAACTTGACATGACATGAACTGATGATATAAAAAAAAATCTGACTCCTCAAACATCTGAAGGGCTCGCCAGGTGCATTTTGTTTGTTTGACGCTTGGTGCATTTTGTTTGTTTGACGCTTGGCAGACATTAGGTTAATTTGTAAGACACTTACGCTTATTAAAAATGTCTATATTTTGTTTATAGGCCTTGGTCCACACCCACAAAAGTATGTCAGATATTTTATTGTATTATTTTGATGTACAGGTATGGCAGTCTTTTTAAGTCAAATAATGGTATGTATTTTTTTTCCACACAGATTTTGGTGAGCCAGTTTTTTAAGAGTTCCTGACCTCTCCATAAAAATAATAATGGCCACATATTCTAGAAATCTTACACATAGCAGCTCAAACACCCTGTTATTTCCAGATCTCAACTATGCAGACACCAGGTATTCAGGCCTTTTATGCAAATCTGGTTGTCTTTTTCCCAATTGATAAAAAATCATTTTATTTTTATTTTTTTAAAGAAAATAGAAAAAATATTGCATAATTAAATTTTATCACATGCCATACCCTGTTTCCCATATTATATAACCATTACATAACTTTTTATATTACACATGTATAATACAACATTTTTAAGCGTTTTCATTGGCTTAGTTTTCGTTTATTTACCAATCGCATTTTGTTATTTTGCAGAAATGACGTTGCAACCTCAAATGACTTCACCAAATGTTAACAACATTTGAAATTTATCATTCTGTTAGCGTAAATATTTATTTAATTTGCTCATTTAAAAGCATGTGATAAAAAAGATCTGACACTCATTGTCACATCATACCATATTTTATTAAACTCGTCCAGGAAATTCGTGAGTAAGCTCGCCAAAGGCTCGCTTATTAACAAAATTCCTGAACTCGTTTAATAAAATATGGCATGATATGACAACTCGTGCCAGATCCTATATATCTGTTGCCTTTAATAAGTTTTAAAAACAGTAAAATATGTTAAATTGATTGTTTAAGACTTTCCTTATTTTCCCCAAAATCCGGCATTTCGTGCATTTTTTTCCCCAAAATCATCCATCCCCCAAAATCAGATAAAAAACCCTGCATTTATCACACATGTTCATAATATTCAGGGAATAATCTAGAATTTACTTTCTATGGGTCCCTGAACTCGCAGATTTTAGACCAATGAGTCCCAGGCCAAAATTAATGAGTCCACCTTGAAAAAGAATGGGTCCCAAATTTTGAAAGATACCAAGTAGTGAAGAAAATATGTCTAAATCACACTAGCTCAATAACTATACTTGCTTTACATTTTTAATTATCTCAAAAACTTGTTGAAACCAAAAAAACAAATTCAGAGTTATCACTATCTTGTTTGCCTTCACATAGGCTTTAACATTATCTGTTACATGAATGTAACCTGTTACAACATTTCAACTTGATTCAAAGCAATGATAATATTATTGTTAACATCCGAATTGCCAGCTTAATAATATTATTGTTTACGTCTGAATTGCGAGCCGTTGACCTACCGTTATTAAAGTTTAGAGTTGTTTGTTTTGGATTAAGCTTCAACACCTTATTTCGGAGGCATTTTTTCTGTATTTTTTATGACTAAGTTACACAAAGTTAAAGCAGGTTTTCATCCGGGGACTCTAGAAAATATCATAACACATTCTATTCAAAAGATCGATTCTAATTGGTTCGTATTATACAGCAGCGGCTCGACTAAAGCCAATCAAAAGACTTTTTGGAGTCTTCAAGCCTCAATCGGTTAAACTCAGCATTCATTGCTACACTCTTGACTCGTACACAAGATGGTTCGTACTTATTGTTATTCGCGTATGCTTTAACGGATACAGCTCAGAAATTCGTCCCAGTGGACGCACATATTTCAAAACAATGCGTCTATTTCGATATTTGTGCGTCATGAAGCGGGACGCACATGTAGATTATTCCCTGAATATTTTCTAAATTTTTAATAATATGTTATCTAAATAGTCGTTATTTACCAGTTAACGGCTTCTTTCAAATATAAGCAACACTATTTACAAGCGATTATTTTTCCCAATTAAGCCAGTTTTGCGATTAATTTTTTTCCCTAAATGGGGTTTTTCACGACGCAAAATTCCCAAAATTCCGGTGTGGCGTTTTCCCAAAATGGAGCGGAAAAGGCCTGGTATTGTCACCAGCCATGAGAGCTTGTATTCTTGCTTGTTTTTTGTTTAAAGATGTTTTGTGATAGATCCTCTGAACTATCTGGAAAAAACTGAGTTATATCATATCTTAACTCATTCTGTAATAATTTTATATCAATTTTGTTTCAATCTTTTTCAAATTATGCTCAGATGTAACTAGAAAAAAATGTGAGGTCTAGAAACATCACAAGGTTTTACTACTGCTATTTTAGGAAAACAACCTACCCCCTGGCAGGCATGTTTTTTAACAAACCATCACAATGTTCTGACCAACTTTCTTGATGAGTGGCCAATCAATGACACCTTCTAGAGTGTTCATATGTAAATGAGAGATAACAGGCAAAGGTGACCGCAAAAGCTCATGATGAGCTTGTTGTAACAAGAAAAAGACAGAATTTTCAACAAGCTGTCACTGTCTTGTTATCAAGTGTATTTTATGAACATGAAAAAATATTTTAATATAGACTATTACCAGCAAAAGATCCTGAGGAACGCGTAAGAAAGGCATTTGAGATATTGAGCAATATCTTGGTTGCTGAAAATAAGTGAAGATACTGATACCTGGCATAACCCATATTTGAACTTGACCTAGATATTGTCTAGACACAACTTCTGACCAAGTTTGGTGAAGATCGGATGAAAACTACTTGAATTAGAGAGCGGACACTGCTCTGGACGCTGCCCGCCCGCCAAGGGTGAAACTATAATAGGTCCCGTTTTTAAAAACGGGCGTATAAAAATAGTTCTGGCTAATTGAAAAACATGGCAGCCAGGAGCCAGGCACTTTTCCTTTAATTACTTGTGTGAAACCTTATGAACGTGGTAGAAGAAACATTTTTTGCTCAATCAACTGCTTAATTTGCCTTTTCATCATTTGCAGGGAGGTTGTCCCTATTCAAATTCACTAACCAACCTATAAAATTATAAGAAAACAATAAAAAAAACTTAAAAAAAAACTTTTTTTATTGCTATTCATCAATAATATTAAAGAATTTCTTTTTCCCTCATTCTACTGTATAATAGCTATTGAAAATGTGCATTATGCTAAATGACTGCCAGCGAGAATAACTGGTTAGAGTATATCTACAAGTTAACATGTGGTGGCTGTCGCAACAAGTAACACCAACATTTACAAAAACTCTAATATTCCACATACTATTTTGGATTGGAACTTGTTACCAGACAGTGTAGTGACTTGTACAAACAAGAGCACCGCCTTGCGGGTGCAGACCGCTCATCTATTTTCTTTTCAAAGGTGAAGGGACTCTCATTTTCAATCACAAAGGAGGGAGGGGTGGAGTGAAGAGGGGTTTATAGTGTGGGGTTGTGGACATTTATTACATTATCTTCCAAAAAAGCGAAAACAAAAAAATAGGGGGCGGGGGGGAGGGGGGGGGGGGGTGGCGGGGGGCGATGGGGGGGGGGGGGGGGGGGTATTTTTTGGGTGCGAGGTTGGACGGTATTTCAAACATTACCGTTTTAAAAAAAAAATGGGTGGGGGGTTCTATTTGTGATGGGTGCGGTGGGTTGGTGGAATTTGTGAGATCGAGATTAAAAAAAAAAAAAAAAAAAAATAAAAAAAAAAAAAAAAAAAAAAAATTGGGGTGGGTGGGGTTGGGGGGTGGTTGGGGGTGGGTGGGGTGGGGGTCTAGTGTGAGGGTGTGGTGGTCATTTGTGAGATATGATCTTAAAAAAAAAAAAAAAAAAAAAAACAAAAAATAGAGGGGGGGGGAGGGCGGAGGGGGGAGGGGGGGAGGGGGGAGGGGGGGAGGGGGGCGGGGCACGGGGGATGGGTTTGGGTGGAGTCTTATTGTGGTTATGTCAGGTAAGAGTAGTTTCGTCAAAGTATCAATCAAATCTAATCATAAATAAAGAAGTTATGGCAATTTTAGCAAAATTTAATAATTTGACCTTGAGAGTCAAGGTCATTCAAAGGTCAAGGTAAAATTTAACTTGCCAGGTACAGTAACCTCATGATAGCATGAAAGTATTTGAAGTTTGATAGCAATAGCCTTGATACTTAAGAAGTAAAGTGGATCGAAACACAAAATTTAACCATATATTAAAAGTTACTAAGTCAAAAAAGGGCCATAATTCCGTAACAATGACAACCAGAGTTATGCAACTTGTCCTTTTACTGTACCCTTAGTTTGTGAGTGTTCCAAGTATGAAAGCAATATCTATGATACTTTAGGGGTAAAGTGGACCAAAACATAAATCTTAACCAAATTTTCAATTTTCTAAGTATAAAGGGCCCATAATTCCGTCCAAATGCCAGTCAGAGTTACATAACTTTGCCTGCACAGTCCCCTTATGATAGTTCATAAGTGTTGCAAGTATGAAAGCAATAGCTTTGATACTGTAGGAATAAAGTGGACCTAAACACAAAACTTAATCAAATTTTCAATTTTCTAAGTATAAAAAGGGCACATAATTCTGTCAAAATGCCAGTCAGAGTTACATTACTTTGCCTGCACAGTCCCCTTATGATAGTTAGTAAGTGTTGCAAGTATGAAAGCAATAGCTTTGATGCTTAAGGAATAAAATGGACCTAAACACAAAACTTAACCAAAATTTTCAATTTTCTAAGTATAAAAAGGGCACATAATTCTGTCAAAATGCACGCCAGAGTTATCTAACTTTGCCTGCCCAGTCCCCTCATGATAGTTAGTAAGTGTACCAAGTTTGAATGCAATAGCATTGATACTTACTGAGAAAAGTGGACCTAAACGCAAAACTTAACCAAAATTTTCAATTTTCTAAGTATAAAAGGGCACATAATTCTGTCAAAATGCACGCCAGAGTTATCTAACTTTGCCTGCCCAGTCCCCTCATGATAGTAAGTAAGTGTACCAAGTTTGAATGCAATAGCATTGATACTTTCTGAGAAAAGTGGACCTAAACGCAAAACTTAACCGGACGCCAACGCCGACGCCGACGCCAAGGTGATGACAATAGCTCATAATTTTTTTTCAAAAAATAGATGAGCTAAAAACAATCAATTTAAAAGTGCCTTAATTAAATAGTACTTCTTACAGTCAACACACACTAGATAAGTTTTGCTCACAAGTGAGCTAGTTTCGAGCACAGGTGGTTAGCGTTTGGATATGATATTAATTAGTGAACACATAATTTTCAATGATAAATATAATAATGGACAATCAACTTTTCTGGAAAAAAAATTTCACTAACAAATATATATATAACAAGGTATCCTACTTAAAATCACCAGAGATCGTGAAAATCGCTGCTCAATTGATGAAGTTGTGGCTGTTCAAAGCGATGCACACCCATTTTCGGTTGATTTTGAGTTGGATACCTTGTAATATCTATATTTGATAGTGAAATATTTTTTTTTTAGAAAAGCTTATTTTTCGTTATAATATGATTATTTATCATTCAAAATGATAATTTCACTAATTATTATCATAGCCACACGCTTACCACCTGTGGTTTAAGTAACATACAGATAACATATCAGGCATGTGTGTTTTAACATTTGTTGATTTAAAAATATTTGATGCATAATTAATACCTCAGTCACAAATAGACATCGATCACCATCCTATCAGTGGCCGATGTATTTTTCAGCTCATCGGGCTGGCGACCGGCCAATGATCGCACTGAAACCAGGCCAATTTGTAGCATTAGGGGGCGTCCGGATTAATTTTTAGTCTCACTTAAAACTTTACCCGATGTCGGGCCCGGGAAGGAATCGAGTTGAGATCAAAACAAGATCGGACGATCAACGCACGGTATCGCCCAGCGATCACCTGACATCGGATTCATTGAACATGTATCGGCAAAATAAAAGGTATTTCCCAGAGGCATACACCAGAGTTTTTTTTGGCCCGATTTTATAGCCGAAATTTGGCTATGTTCCCAATCCCAAAAAGTATACTTTTTTCCCAAAATGTGGCAAAAAAATCCAAATTTCCAAAAAAAAAAAAAAAATTTTTTTTTTTTTGTTAAAGAATTGTCTAATGCGTATCTTATCTCAATTTTAATTCAATTACATCTAACAAAGTATTATATGATTTTGTTCTTTTAATTTGAATGATTATAAAGAGTTATATCAAATTTAGTATTTCCCTAATTAGTGGGCTTTTCGTTTGGAATAAAAAGGCTAATTAATTTATTTTCCCAATTTCATGAAAATGCCGATAAAATTCCCAATATATGTATCCCCGAAAAAACAACTTTTTGGAAAATCCCACTAATCTGCTGGTACAAATAAACATGACCCATTTATAATTCTTTCAAAATCACACACCGCATCAACCATTATTCTTTAAAGTAAGCTATCATTGTTTGATTTAATGGACCAGCGTTGTTTGTACCGGGTTGATTAGTGGGGTTTTCTAAACTTGTGCTTTTCCGGGATCAGTCTATTCCAAAGCCATGGGCTATTTTCCCAAAAAGTGGAAAAAAAATCCTGTATACATTGGCTGCCGACCTTCTGAAATTGTCCGATCTTTTTTTTATTATCTCAACTTGATTCCTTCCCGGGCCCGATATTGCGTAAAACAAACTGTGATATAAAAAATAAATCTGGACGCCGCCAGAAGCTACAAAATGACCCGATGTGTGTGCGATCATTGGCCGGCGCCAGACCGATGAGTGGAAAAAACGTCAGCCGCTGATTGGACGGTGATCGGTGTCTATTTGTGACTGAGGTTTTAAACTTTGTCACTCATCTGACGGCGGACGGCTCCGACGTGTCCCGTCTTCCCGATGCCTGGCGACCGGATTATTTGTGACTGAGGCAAAAGCTAGTCGGAATAACAGACACATACTTGTGTTATGCACTGTTTAAATAAGTGACAGTGATTGACAGCCTCAAGTTTGGGGCGATTTTTTTTCAACATAACAATTAATATATTTGCAAAATATGAAATGAAACCTGTGACCTCAAGTCAACATCTACACCATGCACTCACCCGATATGCCTGCCATTTTGAAGAAATAAAATAAAACGATAAACTTTAAGTTCTTATGTAAAATCAAAATACAAGTCAGCTGTAAAAATAATGATTAAGCCGCACTGTACTTTAAGGGTGAAAAGGTTACAAACTAGTAACTCTTAATCTTCTTCCGATACAGCAATCCTTTAAGATAGAAGGGTTTTGAAAACTTCTTCTGTGGCTGTCTCATATTTATGGTTAGGTAGTAAATTCCTTTGGGTAACTTTTCTCGGTAAAATATTAATTAATTCTTTTGAGTTGTGTATGTTTCTAGAAAGTTCACGGTGGTGTAATAAATGAGGTGTCCGCCTAGCGATCGCTCCCTAATCGGGTAGAGTTCGCATTATCTCCTCCATAGACACCAAGTACTGGTTCTTCCCAGGAAACGGACTCGGTAATGTCCATATCTGCCTATAATTTTCGAAAGGGCGCTTGGCAGTGTACATAGATGGATAGAAAATAACGGATCATGTTGAGTCTGGAATTAGGGTTGACAAGAATGTAATAACTCGGAACTCGTTGGTGGGTAACTCACAACTGACTTTATTCATATATTCACACATATAATTATAAACCTCAATACAAATAACTCATGACTGCATGCTTTAACAAGACAATACGAGTTGTGCCCCTTACATTACAATACATGACATCCCCTTTTCTTTCTTTTTCTTTTAAATTATAAATACATGATACATCAACTACTCTATGTTACATATGCGAATAGATGTACGAAAGAAAGAAAATAATTTAACCTTTCGTAACAAATTATAAACTTCTCTTTTAATTAAAACATAGTGAGAATTCTTTTTAAACCTCTGTGTTTAAATTGTTATTGAAAATAGAACATTCCATATGAACAAAATTCACTTTACTTAATGAAGAACTTATTTTAAATTAAATATTGGAATGAAATTCATAAAATCAAATTAACAATATAACAACATGTAAGACAAACGTATTCACTTAAATACATTTTCGCTAAGTTTGCACAACATTGTCCCTGTTATCTCAGATTCAGGCTATGTACAGGACAAAATATCTTTATGACAAATGCCAGACACACTAATTGTCGGGGTTTAGCTAGGAAATGTTAACAAACTGTGATCACACCGAAAACAAGCTAGAAAGTAGATACCACTATAAACAAAAAAGTATTGGATTTCCGTGAGAAAAGAATTTTATGAACATTTTGTTGTTAGGAGAAAAACAAAACTGAACCTTTAAACATTAACCAAGATTTTGATGTGATAAAATAAATGTGTACAAACAACATCAAAACGAGTAATTTCTTTGATATACAGAAACATGCTATATTACCAAATACAATGATAATAATACAGTAATATATAATATAATAATATATAAATATAATATATAATGTAATATTATATAATAATACAACACGGACTTTTTCTGTTATTTCTTCACACCAGTTATTATGTAATGGGATTATTATGAACATGTCACACTTTAGCACAAATAATCTTTGAGATAACTTGGTGTTTTCACTGCTTGTCATGAACGTGTACGGATTTGTTCTGTCGCGTTGTTTCGCTGCCATGCTGAATGGCGTTGCACCGGTTGCTGCTTTCTTGGCAAATCTCTATTGTTTGTTGGCAATTTTCTGTCGTTCCTTGCCAAACCTCTGTTGCTTATTGACAATCCTCCACCGTTCTGTTGCAAATCTCTGGAAACCATCGGTAATTTTGGTATTGTTACATCGTGTGTTTCAATGACATGTGGGGACTCTTTGGTTTTCATGAGCATAGACGTGTTATGCCGATACTCACCTCCACTTTCGCCAGCCTTAACGATGTGCGAACGAGGATATGGCGATTTCCGCACATATTCTGCAGGTCTCCATCCTGTTGGTGTTTTGATTCGTACTGCATCACTTGGCTTCAAGTTTTCTTTTACCTGTGTGTGTCTGTCGTAGTAGAATTTCTTTTTGCATCTATAATAATTCAATTTTGATGCAACCTTTCCTGTTTGGTCAGCTTGGGGTTTCCGCAGTCCTTTCGATATCGTATGAGAGTTCTTGCTCTACGACCCATTAGCCTCTGCATCGGCGAACCTACTACGTCATCTCGAGGAGTGTTACGCAATTCTAGCAAGCACAAGTAAATATCATCACCTGTCTCAAAGCATTTCTTTGAGAGATTCTTCACCGTTTGAACAGCTCGCTCAGCTAAACCGTTTGAGTGTTGATATAGTGGAGATGATGTCACATGTTTACTGTTGTAGGAATCCACAAATTGTTTGAATTCTTGACTTAAAAATTGTGGACTGTTGTCACTCACTCGCGTATCCATGATGCCATATCTTGCAATGTTAGCTTTCATTTGTTTCACGAATGTGCTTGTTCTTGTATCGTGTTGCAAAGGTGATACTTCGATGAAGTTTGAGTAATAATCTACCATGATCAAGTAATGAAAACCATTGACTTCAAATAAGTCTGTGCCAACATTTCTCCATGGTAATTCTGGTACAGGTTGCATAATCATAGGCTCTTTTGCTGGCTTGTTATTGTATGTCCAACATACACTGCATGTGCTTACTACATCTTCTATTTGCTTATTTATAGAGGCCAATATACAAACTCTTTTGTTCTTCTCTTGCAATTCACAATTCCAAGATGTGACTTGTGTTTAGCTCTCATTGTTTCAGATCTGAGATTCATTGGAATGCAGACATGCTGCCCTCTGTACAAAACACCATTGTACACTGACAATTCATCTCTAAATTCCCAAATTGGTTTTGCTTCATCTTGCAATTCATTGCGCGTTTCTGGCCATCCTGATATGATTATTTGTTTTACTATCTGTAGCTGTTCATCATCTGCTGTTGCATTTGCTATCTTTTCATTAGATGTACATGCAAATGTTTCTGCCATGGCACCATCAGCTCATCATCCATGGTTTGTTTCTCTTCTTCATTTAATTACATTCTGCTTAACCAATCTGCAAGACCCATTTCCTTACCTTTCTTATGAATCAACTTGAATTCATATGGCTGTAACTTTAGCATCATTCTTTGTATCCGTAGTGGTGCTGTATGAATGTGTTTCTTCAGTATGCTTTCAAGGGGTTTATGATCGGATTTCACTGTGATCCTTATATTCTCGTACAGTAGTTTGTGAAATCGCTCGCAGCCAAATACTACCGCTAACATTTCTTTTTCTTTTTGAGCATACTTCTGTTCTGCTTATGTCAGAGCAAGATATGCATATGCTACTACCCTATTGCTTTGAATTATTGCAGCTCCTAAACCTGTTTTGCATTTTGCAACACTTGGGCATGATACTATTTGAACTATTTTGTCTCGCACCACGCTTGCCATATTTATCCGGACGCGCCACGTGCACAGCTGGATGTTCTTGCAAAGTCTTAATGTGAGCGTTTGTGAGTTCGATGTGACGACACGTTTGAATCACCCTTTCCAATGTTAATTGGTCTGCTGGAATTTCCATGAGCTTTTCCGAACACTTTTTGTCGTTTATCCCCATTAATAATCATGTCACATATGAAACCATCCTTTTGCGCTATATATTGACAGTACTCAGCTTTTCGTTGCAATTCTTCTATGTAATCCATAACAGATAATTGACCTCTTTTGGAGTTCAGAAATTCCTGCCGCTTAATGTTTCTAAAGTTGTGGACATCAAAATGATGATCAAATTTTGTTAGCACAGTGTCCAAATAATACCTGTCTTCTGCGGGTCTATTTGCAATACCATTGTCTTCATCTGCCAACACTTCTGGCATCCATACAAACGAATCATAAATTTCGACACATTCACGACCCATATTGGATAATAATACTCCAACTTTTCGACGCCCTGGTTTGTCATGCGTCCAGGTGAACTAGGAAATTACGTTTGTAAACCTCCCACTCTGCGGCTCCTGCATCTCCCGAATCAAATTCCTGCAAATTTCTAATTCCTTTTGCAGCCATACTGTTCCCAGTTGTGTAATACTTCATCAATAAATGTCTAGCATCTATTGTTTTCTGTATTCCACCTATTTACTCACAACCATTCTGAGACCATGTAATAACTCTGAACTCGTTGGTGGGTAACTCACAACCGACTTTATTCATATATTCACACAGATATAAACCTAAATACAAAACAACTCATGACTGCATCCTTTAACAACATCATAAAGAACATAATAAAGACAAGAAACCGTCGGAGACGGGTGATGCTCCCTAAAGTTTACTTTTGTCACAATATTGCACTATATATTCAGATAAAAGGAAACGACTTGAGGGCACAGTAGTTGGGGGGGACAAGATTTGTTTTATAGAAAATTTCAAAGGGCAATAACTCTATGGAAAATCATCCGACCAGAGCCCGCTAAAAATATGCACATCTCCTCTTAGAAGTGAAGCTTCCCATAAAGTTTCATTTAATTCTGGTCATTAGTTGCTGAGAAATAGCCCGGACAAGAATTGCACTAAATGTACAGTTATTGGAAAATTTCAAAGGGCCATAACTCTGTGAAAAATCATCCGACCAGAACCCGCTGATAATATGCACATCATCTCTTGGTAGTGAAGCTTCCCATAAAGTTTCATTGAATTCCGGTCATCAGTTCCTGAGAAATAGCCCGGACAAAAATTGTGCACGGACGGACACACGGACGGACACACGGACGGACAGACGAAGCGGCGACTATATGCTCCCCCCAAATAAATTTTGGGGGAGCGTAAAAATCAGTAAAATCAAATACTATTCAATGTTCCAGAATACAAAAATCAGCCTTAAATTCAGAGCACTGAATACTTTGCTTTATATATCCATACTATATACAGATCTCCCTAAAATACCTGCTTTGAAACGTGAGCTGCCTTATTGAGAACACAGTAGGCGTGGCATGCCCTGCATACAGGACTTAAAACTCCTGTATATAAAGAACGCAACATATGCCACAAACCTGGAAATCCATGTCTTTTTAATTTTTCATTTCCACTTCAGCAAGTGAATAATCAAGTCCTGGGCATCAATATGCACCAACCTCCGCATTATCTACACCTGTTTCGAGATCCTGCACACATGCGGCTTCTGTGCCAAACAATCACAAACCAGACAATACGAGTTGTGTCCCTTACAATACAGTACAAGACAAAGTACAAGAAGGTTATCAGGAGGAGTGATGGCAACAACAATATGGCTAATTGAATGTAGAATGATGAATCGGAAATTTGTTCGCCATGTTTCTAGTGTGGAACACTTGATGTTGGCTATCATATTTATGATTGAGCTTGTATTGTGATACTTGTTTGAGAATTTTAGGACTTTGTACTTTTCCAGTTGATTTTTTAGCTTTCGTATGTGAGCTATAGACATTCGAGAAGTATTATAATTTAGGCCCCACTATTGCTTTGTAAGCATGATCTTTAAATTTTATGAATTGATTTTGAGTAAAAGGCGAATAAATCATGGTGCCTGGTTTGCATTATTTATGATTAAATAAATATGTTTATCCCATTTGATGTTACTTCGGGTTGTAATACCTATAAACATTGGCGTGATTTAATTGTTCAATGTGATTGTTTTGTATTTTACTGTTAATATTATTAAAAGTCTATTTCTAATTTTTTTTACTGTACACTTGTTTATATTAAAAAAAAGTCTATTAGTAAACTGAACACGGACTTGAGTACAATACAAAATATGTTACGTAAATGTAAATCCTGTTCTCATCTAGAAGGACTTTTCTTGTGTGTGCAGTTAACCTGTAGGGGAAAGTAATCGCTGTTGCTAGTTGGTATCCATCTGTTGTCCATTCTAAATGTTAAGGTTTTTTGCGTATTGCATTGAATTAAAAAGGCGCTTCATTTCAAGTTTTTTGATATATAATATTATTCCACTAGGCTAAGATCCAATGTGATAGGGGACAAATCTCTTACTGAATCATCAAAGAGCAGTTTTATCTGCTATATGTAAATTCAAAAGACGGATTCCGCTTACTTGTTAAACGATTTCTCTCCTGAGGGTAGATGGAGGAATGAGAGATTATTCCCGGGAAATAAAAATGTTAAAGGGATCTTTTCACGCTTTGGTAAATTGACAAAATTGAAAAAAGTTGTTTCAGATTCGCAAATTTTCGTTTTAGTTATGATATTTGTGAGGAAACAGTAATACTGAACATTTACCATGGTCTAATATAGCCATTATATGCATCTTTTGACGATTTTAAAACCTAAAAATTATAAAGCGTTGCAACGCGAAACGATTGAATAATTTGGAGAGTTCTGTTTTTGTCGTTAAATTTTGTGAAACTACGAAGATTGCTTATATAAGGTATAAAATACTTAACGAATATGTACTCGGCGGGATAGCTCAGTAGGCTAAAGCGTTTTTACTTCAGGACTCTGGCAGGACTCCAGGGGTCACTGGTTCGAAACCTGGTCCGGGCAATATTCTTTTCCTTTTTTTAATTTTATTCTTGATTTTTTACTGGAGCTTTTACGATTCAATGTTTACATTTATCGATATAAAGCATTTAATGAATAAGTTAAAAAATGCCAAAATCTGTGAAAAGGCCCCTTTAAGCATTGAAGTATACTCCTCTTTTGCGGTTGTTTGAAGTACAAAAAGGTCGAGTTTTTTTTCCAGTACATGATATAAATATTAAATGGGATTAGTAGAAACTGTTACTTCAAAAAAGAAGTAGGTAGGCCGTTGACACCACAAATGGAAATGAGACCTTTGAGCATGTTCCCAGTCCATCATGACTTAATTTGAATTCCGTATACACCCTCCACGACTTGCATGTTCCATGTGGTTAAGAACTCACCTAGCCCAGTTGTCTTTTGAACCCTTTAAGTTGCAGCTGTTAAGTTTATGTAGTAACCTGTTGTTGGGCACAGTATCGAATTCCTTTGGAAAAGAACAACAAATGCAGGGGGGCATGCGTATACGGGAGCTTACCGCGTTTAGGTGAGGTTAGCTGGAACAAAACTTCCAAGATGGCGTCGTTTTCGTGTTTTTCGTGAAGGAGTAGCCGATATTTTCACCCGGTAAGGCAGATTATATTTATATTTCTTTTAAATGAATAAGCCCTTTCGGCTCTACGGTGTTGTGCTCCTCTCGGTTTTTTGTTTCAATACCGTAGACGTCTGAATAAAAAAGTTATTGATGCAAAACCGTCGACAAATTTGTTGTTTAATTTCTTGACCTTCGATATGTTTGATGTTCAAATATCATTTTCTGTCATAAACATTAATTGTGCATGTTTACAGTAAAATATAACATAAATCACGAATATTTTGTGATCTCGACGCGCTTGTATGTCTTGTATTAATTCATTTAATGCCGAATTATAAAGGTTTAACCCCCCTTTTTGAACTAACTTCCTTTTAAGCACAGTTTGGTACCTGACTTCCAAATGACAAAAAGCTCGTTCATATGTGAAAGAGACTGACACGAAATACCTACCATCTTTAATAAGTTTATATGTTTACCTCAATATTATAGTTTTGTGTTTTCTTAATCATTTTACTGTAGAATTATAAAAAAGAAGTACAAAAAAACCTGCCGACCAACTGAATCAATTCACCTATTTTAAAGAAGATGGGTTGTTTGGTGGCTGATTTACGAGATGATAGAATGTTTATCAGCCCCTTTAGTTATATTTTAATTAATCAAATGTATTTTATGACGTGTCAACCTTTTCTGATATTCAATTTTCTTTAACCATTCTGTTATTGTCTTTTCAGATGATGAAGGTTAAAAGGCGATAATAAGTGCATCTTTCGTTGCAGTATATATAAATAGAAATTTAAAATTAGAGGAGGACTTGGATACCATGCCTAATTCATGGACCACATGAGTTTAAATGTAGAATATGCAATAAGGAGTCATTCAACAGAGCCGGACTATAACAGCAAATAAAACAAACGAACCAAACAAAAAATGTACAGCTGATGTATTTAGTGTTTTTTGTTTTATTTTATTATTTCTACATAGACAAGTCTGACATATAATTGCTATAAGTGCTACTTAATTACACATTTTGTTTCGTATATGTTATGATGCTAGTTTCTCACTATTTTATGAAAATAAACCATTATCTGTGTTACGTCATTTCTTCCTACGATGTCTCTGCATACATGTTCAATTGTATTCAGCACTTACATGATAAAAAAAGATTTGGATCGGAATGAATTCGTTATGCATTTGACAAATTAACATTACTTAAGATTAGAAGGCCTTGTTAAAGAACAAACGAAATAATCTCTCAGTGAACCAATACTTTATTCCCTCAATACAACAGTCTTAAATAATATGTATTCACATCGGTATAAAAGAGAAAAAAAATACATGTATATATTGATCACATCTACTGAAATCATATCGTGTATTGCATTTGTACAATTCTTTCTATCCACTACAAATTCACTTTTTGCGATTATAATATTTTGACCAACTCAGAACTGGTTTAAAAGAAGGTCGTCCAAAATGGGTCACATCAAAGTCACATACATGTATCAGTATCGTTATGGTAAAACGCGTCAAATGCCATTGTATTAAATAAACAATTAATATTTAAGTTTGCATAAACACATCCACCGATATGAATCTTCTAAGCAGATGTCAGGTATTTCAAATTGCGTCGTGAATTCGAATCGCAATAATGGTAGTATTTGGTTACAGAAACCTTATATCGAACCGGCTTTAACCTTTTCTGTTTTTCATTACACTTATATTGCACGTATATGTGATTGTTTTGTGTGTTTAACTGGCGTGGTACTTTGACATAATCGTTTTTGTTTGATTGGTGGGTTTTCGTGTACCTTTCGCTTTCGAGAGCGGTACACACTTCGTTACGCCGTCTTTTTTAATATTGGCATCTTCAACATATATAACTGGCGTCTTGATATCTGGAAATAGTAAGCATAGTATTCCGTTTAGTAAGCATAGTATTCCGTTCCGAGGCATATTCAAACATAAGTATGTTCATATGTGTTAAAATAAATCGGTAACAATTACACTGTGTTAATAATACCGTCGAATGTCTTATATTACACACACTAAATGTTTGCGCTAAGTATGCGAGCAAAAAATATAAGAAAAATTAATAATATAACAATTAATAAAAAAGATAATACTTGATTTCCTCAAGTGAAAATGTTTTCTAAAACATTCACACCAAGGCGGAATTCATTCACGACAGTTATTTCGCATAAAAACTTGTAACATAAGGAAAGAGCTGTTTATCATTTGGAAGTCAGGTCCCATATTGTGCTTCAAAAGGCAGTTAGTTCCAAAAAGTGGGGGGGGGGGGGTTAAATCTTTATAATTCGGCATTAAATGAATTAATAGACATAAAAACGCTTCGAGGTAATAAAATAATCGTGATTTATGTTATATTTTACTGTAAACATGCACAAATATTGTTTATAAGAGAAAAAATGATATTTGTATCAAACATCTCGAAGGTCAAGAAATTAAACAACAAATTTGAAGACGGTTTTGCTTCAATAATTTTTTTATTCCGATGTCTACGGTATTGAAATAAAAAACCGAGGGCAGCTTAAACACCGTAGTGCCGAATGGGCTTATTCATTTAAAAGGAATAGAAATATAGACTTGCTTACCGGGTGAAAATATTGGCTACTCCTTTACGAAAAAGACGAAAACGACGCCATCTTGGAAGTTTTGTTCCAGCTAACCTCACTTAAACGCGGTAAGCTCCCGTATACGCATGCCCCCCCCCCCCCTGAAAGGACAATAATTTGAAATAAAGAAAATGGAAGTAAAGACTCGACTAGTATGCTATATAACACACTACAACATTATTTTGCTTGTAGTTTTCTTATGCATTTGTTTTGCAATCTAGATTGTATGTTTGTCGGAAACCATCTTGCTAGCTCACAGCTTGGTCTTTCTGTGCGGTTTCGCCCATCATCCGACTCGGATTTGGTGTCAACCTGGGTCACATCATACTGCGACATACAGACAACTTGAGCCGCACCCACCTCATGACGCTCCACGTGCACAGGTGTGCTACCGACGCAATGGACTTGTTAGATGTTGCTATTGAGTTCGTCAGTGGTAATGACTCACGGTTAACTATCTTCGGGAAGTTTTCATAGAATATGACACTACTTCACTTGGCATTAACATTACGCAAACAGTGCATGATAAATTGTGTCTTCAATCAGCAAATAATTTGGCGGGGATATAGTTCTTGGGACTTTGAAAAATGAATTATGCCGTAATGTTTGTTTATTTAACTTAATTTAATAATATTTATTCATCACGGTTCAGTATTTTAATAGTGCTCGAAATATGGATATATTCTTTACTAATCATGTCATATTGCATTGGTTGTTGTGTATTTCATGTGGCTATTTATTACAGTCTTCCCGTCAATAAAATACATAAACATTTACTTTATTTTATGTTTTAATTAGCACGAGTTTTTGGAATGAAAAAAATAACTGTATTTATATCAACATGAAAGTTCCCCCAAAACGCACCATATTAATTAATTGTAATGGTAAAATTTTTCGGAACCACGGGAGAGGGCAACACTCTCAAACGAACCCCTTTATGTTCAAAGTACAGAAACTGGACCGCCTCCCCAAATATTTGGAGGTTATCTACGCCGCTGCATCGTGAAGGTTTTTGGCTGTCTACATTTGTCATTTAATGATCTCACATCTTGTTATCATTGTTCATATGTTTACTATATGGCATTTTAGTTTGTGTTCTGTTAGAAAAATAATGAATAAGAAAAGGACTTTTTTCCTGATAGTACGGAAACGTATATGGTACACCCCAATAATGTGGTCATGCCGGAGTAATCTATATCGACTTACTGTGAAATAACGTGGTATGTCGACATAGTTTTTTTAGCTTTTCCCATCTTAATTTTACTCGTCAAAATGACATTAATTTGAAGTCTGGACGTAAATGTTTCCGGCTTTTCCCGAAAATATATTTGGTCGACATGATCTAAGTCGACAAATCTACATAACCTTGTGCGTCATGCTCTTGTGAAAATGACTTGCCATCATAGTTTTAGTCGACACGATGAGTTATTTTTTACGCCATGACACCTTTTTCATATCATGTCATTGTAGAATTTTGACATCATCACATAATTGCAACATTGGTTCATGACCTCCGGCGTCGAACAGATTTTTAGTTTCTGGTATATTCTTTCGAAACACGCAATACCTCAGACAGTCTATTTTTACAGCAGCATGTTAAAAATAACATACACTGTTTGCAAACAATAAATATTAATGTGTTCGTTGGGTTTTATGAGCATTTAGAGAGCTTAAATCTCGATTGATTCATTAAGTTATTTTTCTTTAACTAATACATGCAAAACGTGTGTTTAACGACTCACAACTTTTTTATATTGCAGATTTGTGTCTTAGTGGCACTGATATATGTTGACTAATTGTTAGCTGTACTTTCAAAGCAAGAAAGGGAAGTTTGGCTTTAGCGTTATCACAAACAGGGCTATACGTGTCTGGATATATGTGGATTTTTGCATTTCCTACACAACACTGCTCTCAGTTTGAGTCAACCGAAACGGATACTGAGAAGGTTAGGGCTCAAAAGACGCAACGCGTCATCTCCTCTTCCATGCGTACGAGCGATTCGCTCAGTATATAAAAGAGAGATTGCTGTATGTGGTCATAAAACTATATGGAAACTGGTCAACACAACCACAAATGTCAAAGTAACCCAAGAAACAACAAGGTGTGTATTGAAGGTAATTGATCCTGATGGTGTTGCTCTCAGGTCTGCACATCGCCTGCGACACAGAGTCTATACCAATGAAAGTCCTAATTTTACTATATACATTGATGGGTATGATAAGCTAAAGCCTTTTTGAATTGCTATACACGTTGCGGTGGATGGATTTTCCAGATGCATATTATGGCTGGAGGCATGTTATTCGAATAATGACCCTCGAATTATCGCGGGCTTCTTTGTTAACTTTGTGAAACAGATTGGTCGCCTTCCACGTCTGGTTCGTGGCGATGCAGGGACAGAAAACGTTTGGGTACGGGCTATGCAGATAGCGTTTAGGTTTAATGACAGAGATAACATGTCTGGAATGAACAGTTACATGACTGGGAGATCCACTGGCAATCAAAGAATTGAACGTTTTTGGGTAAATTTAAGAGTAAGATTTACTGTGTTTTGGAGGAACTATTTTAAGGATATGGTAGACAGCAGCTTGCTTCGGATTGATGATCCTGTGCATTTAGAATGCTTGGGATTCTGTTTCATACCATTAATACAACGCGATCTGAACTCTTTCACCCATCTATGGAATTCTCATCGGATTCGGCAGCAAAGACATGTGGAAGCACCAAATGGGATACCGATAGTAATGTACTACCAGCCTGAGGCGTATGGAACCCGAGATTTTTCATTCCGGCTTCCTTGCGAATTGGAAACCATTGATCGTATTCAAGAGAGATACTTTGTAAAGAAACCGCAGTTTGGATGTAAAGATGACTTCATACCCGTCCTAGAACATGTGTGTGAAATGCAGCGGGAGCAACTGCCAATTCCTGAATCGATTGAAAGTGCAACTTCTTTGTTCTTGGCCTTGACTGAAATATTGGATGGTTACTAATTACATATGCAAAAATATATGCTTAAAAAGTGGTTTTATTTTGCAAATTTAATCGTGAAGTTCGTTTAGTTCAAGTAAGTTTCGTTTCCACTTTTATTTACAATGTGTCGATAAGAAACACAAAATTGATATTATTGTTATTGGAATTGATCATGAAGTAGTTAAACTTTTTTTTTCTTTGCTAAAATAAATTCACTCATATTGTTGTACACATTTACAGACATTGCAAACTTGGCAAAACAGATTAATCATGTTCATCATTTTATTGTTAGATTGCAAAAGAATGAATGAAACGCCACTAATTGTTTGAAAACATGGCGGTCATTTAGTTATGAAATCCTCGAAAAGTGTGGAATGTTCCTTTCAAAATATGGTTCTTTCAAAAGATTGTTTAACATTTCATTTTAAACTTCAATATATGAAACGAAACTACTGTTGTAAATCTTATATTTAATATTAACACGGGCGCAAATAAATGATATGTTTATTTTGTATTTTCTTACTTAATTTGCTGTTCCTGAAACTGTAGTGTATATTGTACATGTTTGAAATAAATGTTCATACTGCAATACGATCTTTATTTTTTTGAATGGTCAAATAATTCGTTTTTGAGGAAATGGAAAATTATTCAAATGTGACACAAAATTGGGCTATTTGTTATGGAAACGTATATGGTACACCCTGATACTGTGATGATGTCAACATTCTTTGACGGCATGATATGAAAAAGGTGCCATGTCGTCAAAAATAACTCATCATGTCGACTAAAACAACGATGGCAAGTCATTTTCAAAAGAGCATGACGCCTAAAATTATGTTGATTTGTCGACATAAGATATGTTGCCAAGACGTAAACAATCCGCATGTTGGAATAAGAGCGTACATTTCTGACAATATTTTATCCTTTAGCCGTTTTGTAAATTTAACTATTTCTGTGTTGTTTACTGTATGGCGGCATATATCTTGATGACTTGCAAGTAACAAAATGTTGACATGGCGATATAACTGAAGGAGTCGATATATTTTATGTGGACAAATAGTGTTGTTTAAAAATTATGGAATCGTATATGGTACCCAAATAATTTGGTTATGCCGAATTAGTTTATATCGACTTACTGTGAAATAACATGGTATGCCTTCATAGTTTTGGGTTTCAAAATCTGTGTTAGGGTTTCAAAAAATGCTCATAACTTCTATGTCGCTTCAGATGTAACCTTCATAGTTGGTAAGCATGTGTATATGGACAAGACCTTACCATACGCACATAATGTTTGACCCCTTTTACCTTGACCTTGAACTTAGGGTCCGCGTTTAGGATTCAAAATCAGCGTTCAGGTTTCGAAAAATGCTCATATGCTCTATCAAAGCATTTTTTCGGGGGCATATGTCATCCTATGGAAACAGCTCTTCTTCATTCAACTTTAACCATTTCTATAACTCTCAAAACTTTTAAATGAAAGTACAAAACACTGTTATTCATGTCAATGTAATCATTTTGATTCGATGAGTTATTACCCATAATGTTTGTATGTCTGCACTCAGCAGTCACTAATTGAATTTGTATAAAAAATATAGAAGTACCAAGATGCGCGTACGGTCACATATGTATATATGGTAATGCATACGTACGTACGTACGTACTAATTGAATTTGTATTAAAATATAGAAGTATACATACATACGCACGCACGCACGCACGCACGCACGCCCGCGCGCACGCACGCACGCACGCACGCACGCACACACACACACACACACACACATACATACTATTGGTCCTTTCAATGCCTATGTCAACACATTGGCTGCCCAGTGTTTAGCTCACATAAGCACTTAAGTGCTCATGGTAATATTTGATCGACCTGTGTCCGTCGTGAAACTATGCCTTGTGAACACTAGAGACCGCATTTCTTGTCCGATCTTCATGAATCTTTTCAGGGCATTTATTCAAATCATACCTCAACCGAGTTCTAAACTGGTCATGTGGGGTCGGAAACAAGGTCACTTGGTCAAAAAAAAAAAGACCTTGTGAATACTCTAGAAGTCACTTTTACTTTGCTAAAATGTTTGTGTAAATGATATGTCGCTTCTTGAGTTGGAAAATGGTTCTGGTATGTTGAAAAACATGGCCGCCAGGGGGGCGGGGCAGTTTTCCGAACATGGCTATAAAGTTACATTGTTAGTCACATTTTTCCCTATCATGAAACTTGGTCAGAATTTGGTTTTATTGATTTCATGGACGAGTTCGAAAATGGTCGAGATCGGTGGGAAAAATGGCTTTTAGGGGGTGGGGCAGTTTTCTCTATATGTATAGTTTGTTTGAAACTGGTTCTGGCTGTCAAAAAAATGGCCACCGTGGGGTCATTTTCCATTTTATGTAGTAAAAGAAGCTTGTGAACACCCTTAAAGACACTTTTTTGCAAATCTGTAAGAAACTGTTTTTCTTTTTTTTCCAGTGTGTATATGTATACATACTGTCATCCCCTATATTGTTTATGAAAACATGTGTTTATGTACATGTACATAGTTCATTTTTACAGTGACATTTACCGTGTCAAGAACGCTCAAATTCTATTGTGCACTCTTGCGCGCTTTGCTGCGCGTTGTTTGTGCGATTTTTGTGCACAATTCATATGTGCGCTTTTACGTTATTATTGCACAACGTTATGTGTGCGCTTTTGGAGAGTATAAAAGGCACTGAAAATTCTCATTCAAGGACTCTGAACTTTGTTTTCCTAGGTGTGAGACCTATTTTATTTTTCTTATATAAGCATTTAAAATACAGTTTTCAATAAGACTTAGCTATTAAAATTAAGGCTGAATTTTATAAATACTTAAAAATTGCATTTGTCATCTTTTTAGAACATTATAAAATAGAAAGTGCAAATACTTAACATGACACATGTACGTGTATATTGCTGTATTATAATGTAAATGTCTGAAAATTAATCTGTCTGTTAAGAAAAATATATATTGAAAGTTGTTATTTATTTATTCGTTATGAATGAATAAAATTTAGAAAGGTTATAACTCTTGAGTTTGTATATTTTTTTGACAATTTTAAAACAACTGAATAGGCAAAATGTTATTCTTAGTTTACTGTTTATCAGAGTCCATTTTAGTTCCATGTTAAACTTGAACAAAAGCTTCAAGTTTGGAAAAGTTAAAGAAATTGAAGTAAAATCACAGCTACCGCTCGGCTCGTGACAATACGTTGCAACGCTTTATAATTTTAAGGTTTTCAAATCGTCAAAAGATATATATAATGGCTATATTGGACTATGGTAAATGTTCAGTAATACTATTACCTCACAAATATCATAACTAAAACGAAATTTGCGAATCTGAAACAACTTTTTTCAATTTTATCAATTTACCAAACCGTGAAAAGATCCCTTTAATGATGCACATATTTTTTAGTGTGTATAGATAATCAATGCTGTATAAATGATGTAAACATTGTAATAACAGATGAAAATTCAATAATCCTCGCGTTTAATATCTATGTCTGTGATAAAATGGTATTAGAAAGTTCCCATTCTCTATCAAAGGATTCTTAATTGTTTTTTGTAATTGAAATTTTTCTCAAGTTATCATATTCATATTTGAGGTATTTCTTGGCTCCTGCTATGCTTGGAATGATTTTTTTGTTTAACACTTGTATTAGAATAGCTTTAAAAATAAAAATTACATTATTTATGGTACTAGCAGACTTCGTTAAATATCCAAAAGAAAAATTGTCTTATCAATAAATGGAAAAGATTATCCGGGTAGCATTTCGTCAATAATTGTTTTAGATATCTGACATTCCCAGAATAAATGTTCTAAAGTTTCATCACTTTGTTTGCATAAAGAACATAATGGATCATTAGTAATTTTCATTTTATTTAAGAGACTATTTGTTCCAAGTATTCTGTGAGTTATTCTATATTTGAACCACTGCACTTTTACGTCATTGGTTATTAAAAAGGGTAGCTAAAATATGCAATTCCATTCTTTTTTATTACCTCTGGCATTAAGTTAAGTACACCATTTTGCTTTTTCTGATGGTTGTTCATTATTTGTATTTATAATGATGAATAGTCTTTTTGCTCCAGATTCTTTTTTCAGTAAAAGTTGTAATAAAGGGGGCAAAAAGGGTTTTATAATTTGTTGGGTGGGACAAGATACATTTTTCTTTCAAAAACTCATCTATTGCTTTTTTACCCCTGTTTAATGAATGGAATTTTTGGGCAAATTATACGTTCTATTTATTTCATCTAAAGGAATAAAGGTTCCATTTTTAAATATATCCCCTATACAATGAATTCCAGCATCAAACCATGACCTAAAGAAAATACTTTTATTTCCTATTAATATGTTTGGATTGTAGAAAAGTGGATAATATAGAAACTCTTCTGTGTTTAAATCCAATTATTACAATAAAGTGAGAAGCTTTTTAAAGCATCTACACAAAAAGGATTTCAAATTCTATTAGCTGTATTTAAAGCGTAATGATAACTGCAATTAAAGAGTTTATACTTATCAAAATACAGTTTGTGATGTCTATCCAATTTCCACTAAAGGATTGAAGTTTTTGTTGCCAGCGAAGTTTCAATGCTGGAATAAATGCATCCAAAATGATCATTTTTAAACCTCCTTCATTATGTTCTTTTACTATTTTTGTGAACTTTATTTTACTATGCCCATCCCAAATAAAACTGAGAATAGAAGATTTTATTGAATTTAATATGGTAATGGGTGGGTTGGGCAATGATGACACAATAACTGTTTTTATAATCACTATTTTGCTAATGTGTTAAAATTATTCTTTTCCAATTTTTCAGAATGTTTTCCATTTTAACAATTTTTTCATCGTAATTTAATTGTTTTTTGACGGGTCTACATGGAAATGTATTCCAAGCATTTTAAAGCTTTGTTTTATCCAATTTAGTTTCCATTTGGTTTTTATGGTATATGAACTATATTTGTTCTTGCCAATCCATACAACATTTGTTTTATCAAAATTAACATTAAGGCCTGAAATATATGCAAAATTATGTATAACAGTAAGTGTCTCATTTAGGGATTGTTCGGTACCGTCTTATAAAATAGTAGTATCATCAGCAAACAGGGACAATTTATGTTCAGTTCCCAAAATGGTTATACCTTTTATATTATTGTTATTTCTCAAAACAAGTGACAAAACTTCGGCACAGAGGATAAAAATGTAACATGAGATGAGATCTCCTTGCCTGCAGCCCCTTTCAATAGGGAAAAAGTTAGATAAGTATGTGTGTGTGTGTGTGTGTGTGTGTGTGTGTGTGTGTGTGTGTGTGTCAGTGTGTGTGTGTGTGTGTGTGTGTGTGTGTGTGTGTGTGTGTGTGTGTGTGTGTGTGTGTGTGTGTGTGTGTGTGTGTGTGTGTGTGTGTGTGTGTGTGTGTGTGTGTGTGTGTGTGTGTGTGTGTGTGTGTGTGTGTGTGTGTGTGTGTGTGTGTGTGTGTGTGTGTGTGTGTGAGTGTGTGTGTGTGTGTGTGTGTGTGTGTGTGTGGTGTGTGTGTGTGTGTGTGTGTGTGTGTGTGTGTGTGTGTGTGTGTGTGTGTGTGTGTGTGTGTGTGTGTGTGTGTGTGTGTGTGTGTGTGTGTGTGTGTGTGTGTGTGTGTGTGTGTGTGTGTGTGTGTGTGTGTGTGTGTGTGTGTGTGTGTGTGTGTGTGTGTGTGTGTGTGTCTGTGTGTGTGTGTGTGTGTGTCTGTGTGTGTGTGTGTGTGTGTGTGTGTGTGCGCACGCGTGCGTGCATCTGTGCACGTGCGTTGGTGTGTGAGTTCGCGTGCGTATGTGTAAAGTGTGTGTTTGTAAAATGTTTATGTGTTTCGAGTCGTTAGTACTCGATTTACACTGTAACCAAAAAAAGGGGACTGTGTCATATAACAATAACAACAACAAGAAAAACAACACCATGGCACCTGTCGACTTAACGAAGCTCAATACTACTCGGTCCATACTAATATGCATACATGAACAAACGACTTATGTTTTACAATTATAATATTGTGCAATGGCATATTATGGGTAATTGTTTTATCACGCTATATTCCCCATTAGTATATCTAGGCCTCTAAATGAGCAAATATAAAAACATATATTACTACTACTTGCACGTGTGCGTGTGGATGGGTGTGTAAGTGTGTGTGTGTGTGTGTGCGCGCGCGTAAGCGTGTGTGTGTGTGTGTTTGTACATGCGTGCGTACGTTGCGTGTGTGAACTTACACCGTATGAGATTGGGTCTTATAACAATAGACATAGATTAAGATCGATTATATAAGTATGATATGCTTAAAAAAGTGCGTATCCTTATCGAATTAGAGAGAGAAAAAAAGTACTTAAATTAGGAGATTACAAACAATAAAAAACCAAGAGAACAACAGGATCAAAAAACACACAACACAGATATTAGGGTGGTCTAGTTAAAATGTCATGATTAAACTGGTACACGTATTACAAGTACGTGAATATAGACTGTTAATGATATGATATAGCAAAAAAAAACACCGTCAGTTCTAACCCTATGTTACCGGCGTCGATTTGTGCTAGCTGAAACCCTGCTGGCGTACGATAGTGAAGCTACCGCCTTCGGCCATGGTTTGTTGAGCCACGTCGGAAAATGTTCGTAATCGATTATCTCAGAGCGCTCTTTACCTCTAAAGCGTGCATACAGCTTCCCATCGAACGACCACGCTCGCTCCACCGTCTCGGGGTCCTTATGCCTAACGGATGCTAGAACTTCAGCGTTCAATTTTGTCAGGTCTTCATTCAAGAGAATACCGGAACCTTTGAGTAGCTTTGCATTTCGCATAACATCCGATTTTGTTTGGCGCCGTATGAACCTGACGATGACCGGTCGGATCTTCTCTCGGTGATGTTTCCCTATCCTATGCGCTATGTCTATATCCTCCTTTTCAACGCGCCGACCAAGCTTGGAACTTAAAAGGGACGACACCTGTTAAGTCAACGCTATTGAGGACTGAAATTCTTCGTCTTCTTGTAGACCCGTAATTCGCAAATTGTTTCTACGGCTATACTGCTCGTGCTCATTTAAAATTTCTGCAGTACGCTTTTCTGAGTCATTCAGCTTTGTTTTCAGGTCTTGTAGCTCTTTGTCTTTGCTGTGTATTTGACAATGTAACGATTCAATTTCCTTTGTCTGGTCGAATATGTTGCATTCAATGATTTCCAACCTTTTGACGACTGAGCTCAAAAATTTATCTTTGACTTAATCAAACGTTTCCTTAATTATGGTACGAATAATGGAGGTGTCATCTTTCGTAAGGACTGTAGACAATTTGGAACTAATCTCTTCGAGCCGCGATTCTATTGAGCGAATTGATAAACTTCCATAGATTGTTGCTTGAAACTTTTCTGTTCAATTTTTTTCTTTTTCTAGTCTTTCTTGGACTTCTGCCCATTTAAACTTTCGAATATAGACGAGTCTAATGAGCTATTGTCTGTTAACTCGCTCGCAGTAGATGAATGCTGGCGTTTGTTCATGATTTCACAACTAACACGGGATTAACGGGACAGTATTCACAATCAACCCTTAAACACTCTTGTTCACTTTAGCTACTGTCACGGTGAACTATTAACATGTTAACTGATGCGTCACGGAGGCGCCAGACAATGACAATGACAATCACAATGACCTTATGCGTGTATACACATATAATGTCAATATCCAGAGTCTTTCTCACACCCCACCCGTCAATAGAAACATACAAAAGCTTGAGGAAAGGCCTTCTAAAAGTCACAAACCTCGTTTTATTTTTTTACATGTCACATCCTGGTCAATAAACTTCACATCACTCACAAATGTTATTTGTGTGCCTCACGCGCGTTTTTTTTAGTTTTTAGAATTACATTTTAAATTGATGCTCACTCAAAACCGGAAGCGGATTGTCTTCATTATGAAACTTAGTAAGAAAATTGGTATTATTGTTTTTTTCAGACAAGTTCGAAATTGGTACTGATAGGTGGGGCAAAAATGGCCGCCATGGGGTGGAGCAGTTTTCTCTTTTCGTTTATAATGTAAACATGTAAAAACTCTAGAAGTTGCATTTTTATCCCAATCTTCATGAACTTTGGTCAAAGCGTATGTTTCCTTGATACTTTTGTTTTGTAAAATGGTTCTTGTTAATCAGTATTAAAAACCAGGTCGGGTAATTTTCTATATATGCTCATATTAAATACTTGGAAAGATCTTAACCTCGACTTGAAGTCAGCCTTTGTTATATAAATGTTCTGAATTATTTGCACACGAGTTTAACTCGTCTTTAATTTCATCTCATTCCCTCAGGTGTGCGACCCAGTGCCTCTGAGCCCTCTTATGTGTGTTACTTGTTTTTGTTGTTTAAGGACATATCACTTTCTGAAATAGTCAGAAGTGGTTAGAGTAATGTCAAATAATAATTCCTCATATTAGCATTCTATATTAAGTTTGAACCAATATGCAGAACTAAAATATCATATACTTCAGTGAACCATGAACCAGTTCTAATGAAATCTTTCAAAAAGAGTAAATAATCACATGATTTCACCTTATAAACCACTTTCTTCTTGTGCGTTGTAAGTCCTTGTTTATTTATTTTTCTATAAATCCATTGACACCAGCTGGAACCTACACTACTGTAGAAGATAATGTTAGAGTATGATTAAATATAACACACTAAAAACATTGAAAAACAAGATCATTTTTTGTAAGAAAAAAATGTAAACAACTTGAGTCTAAAAATAGTTGGGAAACGTATGGATGACCAGGATGACAAATATAAATTTGATTGAAACTTTTGGAAACAGTGTAAAATATCACTTTAACAAACACATTGATATATCATTATCTTTATAGTATTAACATACGCTATAAAATTAAAGGGTTTTTATTAACATGTTTCCAATATTTATGTATCTTTCATTTTTAAATTATCATTTCTGGCCCACCATACTTTTTAATTTCCCCAAACACTATAGTGGTGGGGACATATTGTTTTTGCGCTGTCTGTTGGTTTGTTTGTTTGCGTCAAACTTTAACATTTGCCATGACGTTTGCAATATTTAAGATAGCAACTTGATATTTGGCATGCATGTGTATCTCATGAAGCTGCACATTTTGAGCGGTGAAAGGTCAAGGTCATCCTTCAAGGTCAAAGGTCAAATATATAGCTTCAAAGCGGCGCAGAAGGGGACATAGTATTTCTGACAAACACATTTTTGCTCAAGTGTACTATTTTTTTACTCTAGTTGTAAATTTTTTCTTGCACAAAGGTATCCGTATTTCAGTGTTTCTAGTGTGTAATATTTAATAATACTCTAACATTATCTACTACAGTAGTGTAGGTTCCAGCTGGTGTCAACGGATTTATGAACAAAACAAGAAAATAAGGACTTCCAAAGCCCAAGAAGAAAGTGGTTTATAAGGTGATAACATGTTATTATATACTCTTTTTGAAAGATTACATTAGAACTGCTTCGTGTATCACTGAAGCATATGTTATTTTAATTGTGCACATGGTTCTAAACTTCATAATACAATGTTAATATAAGAAATTATTGTTTTACATTACTCCACTCACTTCTAACCTTTTCAGAAAGTGATATGTCCTTAACTTTGTTTTCATTTGTCTTACTTCTTCTGAATAAATACTGAAGAACAGTTTGAAACTCATTACCTGTTATGTTGTTTAATAAATCATCTTTTTAAATTTGATATTTAGAATTAGAGATTTATAATTTAAATTATCAGCTTCTATGCGAAGATTTGAAGGTCAACTTTTGTTAAATCTGAATAAAGTTTTTATTGAATCGTATATTAATGCTCACCATTATGTATCTGCTTGATACTTCACTGCAGCTATTAAAGTGTTATCTTGAACGCGCTTTCCGGTCTTATAAAGATGTATATGTAAATATGTAAGATGTTTAGTTATCTCTTGTTGAAAATGTGCATGTTTTGTGTGAGGAACTAATTTGCATATAGCCGAATTAAATACCAAAACTAACCTACTTACATCGATGAAGCGAAGAAAAGAGCGTTTCAATTCTTATACATGCAATTACGATTATCATTCTGCAAATGTTTTCAATGGTTTGGCTAAAAGACAATATAATTTGGGATATATATTCGTGCATGAATTTAGTAGGCGCCCCTTTTACAATACGCAGTTTTGACTGTGTGCATGTCGCACATGGCATAATTAAACCAAGTTGTCCCACGCTCGATTTCCTCATGCGCTTCGTGGAGGCAACTCGCTTCATTGAATATTAAAGCCCAGTCAAATGATATACTATAGCCAATCAGAATAATGTACACTAGTGAAACATAGGGCAATTGTAATTATGTAATCAACTGCAAGAAAAATAAAATGTTATTAAAGTCAATCGTTACTTAAATATTCGCCGTGCATTTTTGTCGTTTTACAATGATGACTGCATGTAAAATTGGCGATTAAATGCATAATTCGCTTTCAATAATCCAGTTGAGTATATATATATTCGGTCAGACCATAGACCCATCTAGTCAAAGGGATCGTGTATCATAACTCATATAAAACTATACCGGCTCGTAAACAAATATTTCAAATTTTTGAAAATATTTTGGTAAGTAATGTGCGATGTGGACATAATATGGAAATAAAAGCAAACTACAACCTTACTAGCTTTGAAGACTGTTCATGTTTTGGTATTATTGACACAGCTGAGTAGGTGATTTCGCTTAAGTGCAAATTTTGACGGACAATGAAGAAAGACCGATCACATTGACTAGCCCTAAAATTGATCTACAAATAACCCAATTTTGTGTCACATTTGAATAATTTTCCATTTCCTCAAAAACGAATTATTTGACCATTAAAAAAATCTTATTGCAGTATGAACATTTATTTCAAACATGTACTATATACACTGGAGTTTCAGGAATAGAAAATCAAGTAAGAAAGTACAAAATAATCATATCATATATTTGCGACAGTGTTAATATTAAATATAAGATTTACAATAGTCGATTTGTTTATTATATTGAAGTTTGAAATAAAATGTTAATAAATCTTTTAAAAGGACCATATTTTAAAAGGAACATTCCACAATTTACGAGGATTTCATAACTAAATGACCGCCATGTTTTCAAACAATTAGTAACGTCTCATTCATTCTTTTGCAATCTAACAATGAAATGAAGAACATTGTGAATCTGTTTTTGCCAAGTTTGCAATGTCTGTAAATGTATACAACAATATGAGTGAATTTATTTTAGCAAACAAAATAACAACGTTTAACTACTTCAAGATCAATTCCAATAACAAGAATATCAATTTGTGTTGCTTATCGAAACATTGTAAATAAAACTCGAAACGAAACTTACTTGAACTAAACTAACTTCACAATAAAATTTGCAAAATATAACCAATTTTTAAGCATATATTTGTGCATATGTAATTAGTAACCATCCAATATTTCAGTGAAGGCAAAGAACAAAGAAGTCGCACTTTCAATCGAATCAGGAACTGGCAGTTGCTCCCGCTGCATTTCACACACATGTTCTAGGACGGGTATGAATTCATCTTTACACTCAAACTGCGGTTTCTTTACAAAGTATCTCTCTTGAATACGATCAATGGTTTCCAATTCGCAAGGAAACCGAAATGAAAAACCTCAGCGCAACTAAGACACAAATCTGCAATATAAAAACAAGTTGTGAGTCGTTAAACACACGTTTTGCATGCATTAGTTAAAGAGAAATATCTAACCGAATCAATCGAGATTTAAACCATCTAAATGCCCATAAAATCCAACGAACACATTAATATTTATTGTTTGCAAATGTTATTTTTACCTTTATACCAACCATTCCTGATGTAAAAATGGACTGTCTGAGGCCTTGCGTGTTTCAAAAGAATATACCAGAAACTAAACATCTGTTCGACGCCGGAAGTCATGAACCAATGTTGCAATAATGTGATGATGTCGAAATTCTATGACGACATGATATGGAAAATGTGTCATGGCTTAAAAAATTAACTCATTGTGTCGACTAAAACTATGATGGCAAGTCATTTTCACAAGTACATGACGTCAAAAATTATGTAGATTTGTCATCTTAGATCATGTCGACCAAATATATTTTCGAGAAAAGCCGGAAAAAATTACGTCGAGACTTCAACTTAATGTCGTTATGACGAGTAAAATTAAGGTGGGAAAAGCTACAAAACTATGTCGACATACCATGTTATTTCACAGTAAGTCGGTATAAATTATTCCGGCATTTCCACATTATTGGGGTGTACCATATACGTTTCCGTAATTTGTAGATCAATTTTAGGGCTAGTTAATGTGATCGGTCTTTCTTCGTCGTCCGTCAAAACTTTCACTAAAGCGAAATCACCTACTCAGCTGTGTCAATATTATCAAAACATGAACAGTCTTTAAAGCTAGTAAGGTTGTTGTTTGCTTTTATTTCCATATTATGTCCACATCGCACATTATTTATCAAAATATTTTCAAAAATTTGAAATATTTGTTTACGAGCCGGTATCGTTTTATATGAGTTGTGATACACGTATCCTTTGACTAGATATATACTCAACCGGATTATTAATGTTTTATTGAAAGCGAATTATGCATTTCATCGCCAATTATACGTGCAGTCATCATTGGTAAACGACAAAAATGAACGGCGAATATAAAAGTAATGCTTGACTTTAATGGCATTTTATTTTTCTTGCAGTTGATTACATAATTACAAGTGCCCTATGTTTCACTAGTGTACATTATTCTGATTGGCTATGGTATTATGGAAGGGAATATCCGCCAGTCTATGCATGATGTTAAATGACATTCTCATCTTAACTACTGTCATATGCTTGCTGATACATGGTAGTTGCGTTTTGTCAAGTTACATTTGCTATGCAAACACTTCACCTCGTTGTGTGTGTGTGTTTGAGATTTATTTACAGGTCGTCCAGCGTCTTCGCGACAACAGATGTATCGACCTGCCCCTGTGACCCTTCAGGGGAGAAAATTAGGTCATATTATACATCAGAGCACGATGGCCAATGAGACCTTAATGTGACTAGATGCTTTAAAAAATGGATTATGTAGTGGTTTGCCTTTTATCGAAATGGTTTTTGCAGTATTCCTATTATCTCTAGATTAGCATTATCCTTATTGGCATTAATGTTTATTCCTTATAGCTTGTGTATGGTTTTTGTGCTCTCCGCCCCAAGAGGTGTTAGTGGGGGTTCTAGCGGGATACAGAGGGCGCCCCGATTCCAGAGGCGCCCCTGGTTCTTTTAAGTGCCCGGTGTACAGCACCGATACACTGCACCCCCGTTTAACGTCCCTCGCGCAGGACTAGTTATTACATAAACATAGATTAGTACAGATATTACTCTACTGCCCTGTGTCTTGGTGTATATTCACATGGGCTCTCTCTGTTGTGCTATTGGATATTGTCAGGTGTTTTAATGGTGTTGCAAGGGTCAGACTAGTTTTGAAAGGTATTTAGTTTAATATAGTAGAAAAGGGGCTGCGTTTGTGTGGTTGGACCGAGATGACTGGTTGTTGGGGTTACAGGGAGGACAATTTCTGGTTCTACACTTTCTTTCTTGGGGAGACAATTTTCACGCGCCTTTATATTGGTTTGTTTTTGAGAGAGAGAGAGAGAGAGAGAGAGAGAGAGCGCACATTCTTCTTACTGTTCATATTGCTAATGGTTACACTGATGGTAATTATATGTATTAGTGCAGTTTGGTCAGGAGGGAATAGATCTGGGATGTAAATGCTGACCATCCCTCTAATTCGATCTGACCCTTATAGTGACAAGGGTAATACGTGCAGGTTAGCAATACAAAGGTAACAATTCAACGTCAAACGTAACAAGGCACAGGCATGCAAGGAAAAAACTTACACTACACGACAAGAAAACATCACCTACGCAACAGTAGGGGAAAGGAAACAACAACAACAAATACCGTCACCATTCTCTTATTTATTTTTATTTTTGTCATGTTGGGTATGTCATGTCAACGGAGCCAGAGTGCACGGACGAGAGATTTCTCTCTAGGCGCGCCCTCTAGCCCAGCCGACACGCTCTACTCAACATGTTTAAGTCGTGTACATATGGGAAAAAATGTTTACTAATCACATTTAATTACAACAATATTTACACCTATAGGGGTTGCACTGTGGGTAAATTTGCCCACGTGCGCACTTACTGCGTCTTCCGATCCTGCGTGGAAGTATGTTGTCTGTGTGCTTTTCCCCTACCTTCGTCGTCGTTGCTGATTACAGCTTAAGAGAAGAAAAACGAGGGTCACGCGGAACCCTGGGTTTTGTTACCTAGAGCGCTTTTTGGTTGTAAAAGAAGGATTAGAGCTTGTCCATAGTGGTCGAAAGGGGCCAAGTGACATATGTATTGGGGGGGGGGGGCGTACCCTTCCGTCGTTTTAGTATTATTAGTCTTTATCTATTTATTTATTACACCAATATGACAGACAGACAGACGGACGGACGGACGAACGGACGGATTGACCGACCGACCGACCGGCAGGCAGAAAGGCAGAACCCGATCCGGGTGCGTAAAAATGAGGAACTATGCCACATGTTTAAATTTGTACAAGTGCATAAAGTGAGTTAATCAGTCAAGTATTGTTTCTTAGTCCCTTTAGAATGACTAAAAGACTTTGAAGAGATGAGTAAATTACTTTAGTCATGTTCTTGTGTAAGTGTGAATGCCATCAAAAACCCATATGTCTGCTGTGTTTTTGCAGATGCCGGCTGTGTCCAATGTTGCTGGCCAAGGTTCTTAACATGCGTTCAGGGCAATGCTGATCTTCTGAAGTGTTAAACCAAGGCCCTGGTGTTGTTTAGGGGGCTCCATCCAGCAATCACTCCGATGGTGGAATTGGGACACCCTTTATGACCAAGGTGAGTGCATATCTTGTATGTGTGTTTGTTTTTAAAGTTTATGACGTTTTGTCATGACAATGCGGCATTGTGTGAGGATCTCTGGTCACCAAAGTAAGCATTCAATATACCACTGCAATAGCAGAACATCCACATCCAGCTATTATTGTGAAAACAATATTGTTAAAATGCATCTATAGACCAGCCCTTAATCATTTTACGAACGATTCCTCTACTATTAGTGCCTCTGATTTTGAATTTTCTTGTTTTTTAGTTTATTTTCCCTTGAATAGTTTTATTATGGCGAAGAATCCACAGGTGCTTCTTATTTTACCACATTTCAAACAAGTTATAACCAATATATACCAGCATGTTATTTTTGAGATTTTGATCACACAAAATGTCTAAAGGAGAAATTTACTTCAGACAATCTTGCAAAAATGGGTCTTAAGACATATCAGTGCAGTGCTGCAGATATGCCTCTGCCATCCGTACACTCTGATAACTTGATAAGTAGTCATAATTTCCTCTTATGCGACCACAAAACCTTGCGTGATTTTATGGCAGACAGGAAGGCAGATGCGCACGCTGGTCTGCAGTTTTTCTGGTCGCATCTGTTGAAGTTAGATTCTATGACCCATTTCGCACGACAATGCTCATAAACATTAATTTTCAACATGGTAGGACCTGGGTCTTGCTCAAAACGCAGTGAAGGCAGTGAAGTCACCGACACCATATGGGTCTCTTTCTCATCAGATTTACTGCATCATGACTAATCACGGGTTTGGTGGAAAAGACTTCTCGTCTGCTTTTAAATTATTGCAGGATTAGAACAAGCAAAAAACATGATAAAAAACATCATTATGTACTGTAATTATTTCCTAAATGTATCCACTAAAAATCATGTAAATACATGAATGACATTTATAAGAAAACTATTGTTAATGATTCAAGAAATTTGAAAAATAACTTTAAAATGATTTTTTTATAGATTATACAAGATTGTTATGCCCCCGGTGGGGTGGCATATAGCAGTTGAACTGTCCGTCAGTCAGTCAGTGTGTCAGTACGCCCGTCCGTCCGAAAACTTTAATGGCCATAACTTTTTCAATATTGAACATAGCAACTTAATATTTGCCATACATGTGCATCTCATGGAGCTGCACATTTTGAGTGGTAAAAAGTGAAGGTCAAGGTCATTCTTCAAGGTCAAATGTCAAATATATGGCGTCTGTCCGTCCGTCCGAAAACTTAAACATTGGCCATAACTTTTTCAATATTTAAGACAGCAACTTGATATTTTGCATGCATGTGTATCTCATGGAGTTGCACATTTTGGAAGGTGAGAGGTCAAGGTCATCCTTTAAGGTCAAAGGTCAAATATATGGCATCTGTCCGTCTGTCCGAAAACTTTAATCTTCGCCATAACTTTTTTATGCCCCTGAAGGGTGGCATATATTTTTTGAACTATCAGTCTGTCTGTTCGTCAGTCAGTCCGTCCGTTTGTCCGTCCGAAAACTTAAACATTGCCCATAACTTTTGCAATATTGAAGATAGCAACTTGATATTTTGCATGCATGTGTATCTCATGGAGCTGCATATTTTGAGTGGTGAAAGGTCATCCTTCAAGGTCAAGGGTCAAATTTTGCAATATTGAAGATAGCAACTAGATATTTTGCATGCATGCGTATCTTATGGAGCTTTACATTTTGAGTGGTGAAAGGTCAAGGTCATTCTTCAAGGTCAAGGTCAAATGTCAAATTTTGCAATATTAAAGATAGCAACTTGATATTTGGCATGCATGCGTATCTCATGGAACTGCACATTTTGAGTGGTGAAAGGTCAAGGTCATCCTTCAAGGTCAAGATCAAAGGTCACATTTTGCAATATTGAAGATAGCAACTCGATATTTGGCATGCATGCGTATCTCATGGATTTGCACATTTTGAGTGGTGAAAGGTCAAGGTCATCCTTTAAGGTCAAAGGTAAAATATATGGCATCAAAGCGGCACAGTAGGGGGCATTGCGTTTCACGAACACAGCTCTTGTTTACACTTGAGGTAATGATTTTGTTAAAACAACAACAACCTTTTCTTAGATATAACTTAAAATATTATTGTTTATATTTACCTGGTATAATATGTTTTTTTGTTATAACAAGCTTTTGTTTATCCAGAAATGTCTTAAGATAAAATAATATTTTGATGTAATTTTCACACCATATTAAGGGTGTTTCAGCAGATAACGAGTCATCAGACTGCGTGTCATCGGTGATTACATCATTATGAGTTTGTGTTTTTTTTTATGTACCAATATATTTTGAAGGAGTCGAAGAGGTACCGTAATTTTCTATCTTGATGACTAAAAAAAGTGCATTTTAAGACAGAGCTTTATATGACAGTGCCTCTTCAAAAGTTAACATGTTGTTTCCATGAAAGGTTTGTGTTTTGAAATACAGCATTTGAAATACTTGTACCTTTTAAAAGATGCAAATGGGAATGTTGTTTATGGTAGTTTTTGTTTAATTCAATATGAATTGCTATGAATGGAATAGTGAGAACTGTATGTGCTTCTTTAGAATGGTATTGTTTATAATAAATACCAGTTTAATTTATCATCTAGTGTGTTTAGCCTTTATATGAAATGCCAATTGTGTTGTTGTTTTGAAAAGATAATTGCATCTTGTTGTAAATAATGAATTAATCTTTTTTATTTGAACAATTATGAGATTTTCAATAAATTGCAAACCACTATTGCTGCTCTTCATTGGATATATTTCTTAATATAACGGGCATTGCTTAAACATTTGAGTCTGGCTCTGGGTAAATTGGACCCAATGCATGTGCTCAAAATGTTGTCTCAGATTAGCCTGTACCGTCAGCACAGGCTTATCAGGGACAACATTTTCCGGCAGATACTTTTTTATCAAAAAAGTCCATTTAGCGAAAATTTCATCACTGATTTGCCCTGATTTATACTTGACATACATGCATTAAGACCCATTTTCCCAGACAGAGGCTCAATTATGTTGTTGCTGTGTGTCTTGTAATGACTGTGGATGAAGCCATCCATCATGAAATAGCATGTCAACATAATCAAAATACTGAATAACCTTTTTTACAATTTTATTAGAAAATATATGTATTACATGGCATACTGGTTAAATAAATATAAGGATGAAACACACATTATATAAACATCATGTGAAAACAAAATGATCTCTCCGGTCCTGTTGCTAGTGTATCCCACACATACTGCTTATGACTAGACATATGCAACTTTACCATGATCATACGATTGTTTTCAAAACAATATATACACTGGTGCAATATAAGTTAAAAACCTACATATACATGTGAGATTGCACTACTGTCCGGTTATATGTAAATGCATGCATGCTTAATAAATAAACTGATTTATATTTGTTAATTTCATATACTTCATCATGGTTTTATAATTGTGTGTATAATAAATGCAATTAAACCACAGAGAAATTAATACCTGTCATTTTGTTTGCCAAACTTTTTTTCACACGTGTTAACTTCTTTCATGTAAAAGAAGTAATGTATGGATAACATTTTTGGTAGCAAATTGTATTGTTGCTAGTGCTCGTCTATTACTTATAAAAGACATAGAATAAGTGTGGAAAAGCATATAACCTCATTAAATGCTAGAATTCAGTGTCCTATCTTTAACAAAGATCTTATGACCCTTTTTGGTTATGACTGAATAGTCAGCTTACAATAAATAGGCATTTAGAATCTGTATGATCCTTAAATAAAGGGCATGTGAATATTGAAAGGAAAAACATACAAGCTAATCTGGGATGACACTTCACACTCATGCATAAAGCCAATTTCCCCAAAACGCAGCTCAATTTGACTGAATACCAGGTCTACTTAACCTAGGCCGTTTACTGCAAACAAATTATAACTAATGTCTCAATGTCAGCACAACAAAATAAAAAGGCAAGACATTTTTACTAAAAAATACACCATTGAAATCTAGCAGGAACATATCTGCTTACCAATGTACAAGATGTGTGAACAATATGCTTGTAAAATCATCGCAAGATAAGTTAATTAATGTAATATAAATCAATTTCTCTAAAATTATGTTGAGCCTAAGCATGCTCAAATGGAAACCAACAAATGGCTGCATGATTGAATAAACAGTTCAATATGTTCCAACTAGCAGAATATTTTTTTATAAAGATTGGCCTTATTTTTCCTAAATCTTAATTAAATACCACTTCGGATATTGGATACAGAGTGGCCAAAATTCTTAGAAATAAAACACATAGTACACTCTATTATCATTATCCAAACATTTAGACTGGTCCCTGAAGGTTTTTCTTAACCTGCTTGTAGCTCCAGTTAATCTGATTCACCTCTGTGCTGGTGTCTCTCCCGGGTCTGTCTAGCTCCTTCAACAGGTGGTCTTTAGTTGTAACCAGGGACGTGCATTTACAGTAGGAAAGTGAATGCAACACATTTGTCTTGTTAAGGTTGAAATCATTTAATATTTAGCTTGACTTACATGTATGCAAGAGCTTAGGCCTTTTTAAGAAAAGTAAAGTATATGCAATTGTATAACTGATATCTTATTATAGTTATTGGCCTTAATTTTAAGGGCAAAAAACATTTAATGCTATAACTGATACCAGCAGAGTTACCGGTATAGCCTTTGCAGTTTGAACCTGACTCAACACGATACACATGTTTATTTGTATACAGGGCCCGTATTCACCAAACAATTCTTAGACTTAAGTCTAAGAATTAAGAAAATTCTTAAAATTAGAATATTCAAAAATTTATTTAATTTTGAGTCAAACTCTGCAGTAAACATCTCTATCTATATTATTTTTCATTTAGAACATTTTGTTAATGACATAATCACCAGTGGAGGACTGTATATATTCAAACACTGAACACATTTTTCATGGTTCCAAGTCTATTCTTTATTCTTAAGTCTAAGAATTGGTTGGTGAATACGGGCCCAGTACTTATAAGTGCCGTGTTGTGGAATCTTATTGTCTGTATTGCAGTAATGTCTTTACCCAATTGGAAAAAGGACGGGTAAACTTGGGAATTAATTTTTTTTTAATTCAAAAGTGTTTGAAATATCCTAAACTATGGAACTCAAACCATAAACCTTTTTAGCGTTAGCTGCTAAAAGCATGTTTCCTCATCATTAATTATTAAGAGGGTTTCCAGAACAAATTGAAAGTACAGGAAGGTCTTGTAAACAATAATTAGGAAGTATTCAATAATAAATGACTTCTTTAAGTCTGCACAGTAAAATAAAATGTTTATGCATGAATATTATGAAACAATAGAAATCTTTACATTAAAAAAGAATTAATTTGGTATAGACTTAGTTCCAAAATATCTAGCACAGTCCTCTTTCGTGATGCCTACCTGATAACACCTGGGTGTAATAGTCCAGTGCTGACACTGCCACATTTGCATGTCCATGCCTCCTTCTTTTACTGTCGGGTGCAAAAATTGCCTTTGCAGCACTGGTGCTACTGACAGAGGTTACTGGTGCAGGTGCTGGTATTGTGTACTACTGTCACTTGTGTTGACATTCAACAAATCTGCTGCCTGCCTTAAAAGAGAAGCTTCTCTTTGCTGTAGGCTCATATCTGCAAATGTATTCATGTACATTATTTTTTATTTACAAAAACTAGTCACTATAATGTAGTATAATGATAGATTCGAGAGATAATAACTGTTACGTAGTCATATATTACACTTGGTGATCTAAGTTTCTATATTTATTTCACAGAAATATGATCTTATCTGCTTTGTTCATCTAAGTACCATCTTTATGGGAAATCTTCATACCCCAATAATCCTACATGTACTAACATCTTGATGTGTTTGTTTGTATGGTGTTTATGTCCATGTATTTAACTAACATTAAGGCAAAGATTCACTTATTTATGCTTCCTGGTTTTCACCAGTACTAGGCTAGGGCTCTGCAGTCTTGCCAGAGGAAACTCCCATGAAAAAACTCAGCGCCGCATGTGAGGATCGAACCCAGGACCCCTGAGTTACAAACCGTTAACATTATCTGGGTCACTGAGCTTCACATTATAGATGCAAAGACAAACAAGATCAATCTACCATTTAAGTCTACAGTCAACAATCTTCATCAAAATGTGTCTGTTTGAAGACACCTGTTAGGAATTACTGTAGTCAACTCAAACCCATTTTGGTCAACTTATACCTGGTTTTTTTTTGGTCAACTGGTACCTATCCAAAGTCATCTCGTACCCAATATACAGAAATAGGTGTAAGATTGTCAATATATATTGATAATAGTATACAACAGTATCAGAATATAAACATTTGATATGGAAAAGAGAAACCATTACATTCCAGAAAACATGATTATTTTTGTTCGTCAATGAGGTAACAGTGCATACATATTTTCTCACATTGCTTTCCATTTTAATTAAATATGAATGTCTATGCCGTATTTGGGATATACTAGTAAAAAACAATTAAAATAAATAATTTGAATAAGATACGATTTTACCATGAACATAGGTACGATTTGATTTAATAAAGACAGTGTTACGAAGATATGCAATGAAAACAGTATAAAATTAATAGTTAAACTGAAACAAGCCAACAGTTAGACGTTTTGATCATCGTAACTCACCTTCGTCACAATGATACTATGGGACGTTTTGACAGTGGTACGATGCTGTCCGGTAATCTTGCGCAGTTAAGGATCAATTGGTTTTAAAACATGTTCTTTTATAAATTGGCAACTAAATATCTAAATTTATTATGAAAATAATAAGTTCATGTGCTTATTAACACAAAAATATCTAATTAATTCAGTGAAGAACTGTCCGATTTGATTTCAAAACAAACATGACTCACCTCATTTTCAAACAATCACAGTGTCCGGTAATCTTGCGCACTTTGTATAATGACCTCGTTTAGGCAAAATTTCCAAAATTGTAGACATATGGTGTCCAATTATTGACAAAAAACATTCCAGAAAAATATTTTTAAAATCAGTTTGTAAAACCATTGAAATTAAATGTGGATTTCTAGTGCAGTTTTTGTTCACTACAAATCAATAAATAATATAGTCACTAATAGTAGTGTACAATTAATAAAAAAGTACCGGTATGCGTGAAAAAAATGCATAACAGGTTTGATACCACGATCATGCTTCCATAGTTTACAGAAAATATCAAAACTAGACCATTGCGCATGCGGAGATCATACCAAATTGGTTTGACAGAATGGCGGGAAATGATGACTATGTCGTCTGATGCGATATATTTTCATGGCAAAAAATACCAAAACTGATCGGATATTGTGCAATGGAATGCTAAATTACACGTTGGATTTATGAATTCTTAATTTAAAGTAGGAAAACGCTAAAGACTGCAGGGAATTTGTGATTCATTTTGAATTTTTCGTAAGAAGGCCAGTGTTTACGATGACGCAATCGGTGTTTAAATGTAATGATCGAATTTAATTTTGCATGGAATACGTAACTTTTAAATCCGTTAATTCTTTAAAATGTGAAATTTCATCTTTCATCACTAAAGACAACCGTCGTCTGCAAGATTCGCAAATGCGAAGTGCGCATGATTACCGGACGCGCAAGATTACCGGACTTAACTGTACGTGTAACGTGTAGTGTAAATGAAACAAGATTTAATGCGTCTATTAACTTTAAATACAGTAGACCTTAATCACAAACCAAATGACAACTTGAAACGTTAGAAATGGGGATTACAATCGTATGCAATTTACCTCATAAGCAAGTACAATAAAAAAGTAACTTTTACCTGAATAAGAACAGTGGAAGATACGGTCGAAACGACGCGGCAGAGTAATTCATCTGGTAGATATGGAATACAACACCGTTCTAAATATTAACCTTTTACGAAAACTACCGAAAAGTACAGAAAACTCTGGTTCTCCGTCTTGTATGAATTCAATATTACTAATGCATTCGTCTTAATGCATTCGGCATTTGGCTTACTTCATGTTAGCTGCTGCCTTGTGCTTATTCCTTTCAAAAATATGCCTTTTTACGTTTTTACTAAGTATTGAAATGATAATTGTTTAGCAACAAGAAGATAGCCACATGAAAGTTAACAGAAATAATTTAGTTGTCAGTTACTCGCAATTATACATGATAAACTTACATCGAGTAAACATTAAAACGAAGTATGCAAGCAATGTTTAACTAGCTGATAGAAACAAGCATAAAAACGCAAGGAAGACAAAGTTTTTTTTGTAACAAATAAAATAAAGGCAAAATACAATTGTCATTTAGCAGTATGCAATTGTCATTTAGCAATATGTAATTGTCATTTGGTAACATGAATGAACTGGCGGATATTCCCTTCCATATAGTATATCATTTGACAGGGCTTTAAAATTCAATGAAGCGAGTTGCCTCCACAAAGCGCACGAGGAAATCAAGCGTGGGACTACTTGGATTAATTATGCCATGTGCGACATGTACACAGTCGAAACTGCGTATTTCAAAAGGAGGCGCTTACTTAATTCATGCACGAATAAATCCCAAATTATATTGTCTTTTAGCCAAACCATTGAAAACATATGCACATGCAGACTGATATTGTTATTACATGTATAAGAATTGAAACGCTCTTTTTTTCGCTTCATCGATGTAAGTATGTTAGTTTTGGTATTTAATTCGGCTTTATGCAAATTAGTTCCTCACAAAAAACCATATACATTTTCAACTGGAGACAACTAAACATCTTACATTTAAAAGACCGAAAAGCGCGTTCAAAATAACACTTCAATAGCTGCAGTGAAGTATCAATCAGATACTATAATGGTGAGCATTAAAATCCGATTCAATAAAAACTTTATTCAGATTTAACAAAAGTTGAGCTTCAAATCTTCGCATAGAAGCTGATAATTTAAATTAAAAATCTCTTATTCTAAATATCAAATTTAAAAAGATTATTTATAAAACAACATAACAGCTAATGCGTTTCGAACTGTTTTTCAGTATCTATTCAGAAAAAGTAAGACAAATGAAAACAAAGTTAAGGACATATCACTTTCTGAAATGGTCAGAAGTGGGTGGGGTAATGTAATTGCTTATATTAACATTCTATTATGAAGTTTGGAACAATGTGCACAATTAAAATAACATATACTTCAGTGATACATGAACCAATTCTAATGAAATCTTTCAAAAAGAGTCAATAATAACATGTTTTCACCTTATAAACCACTTTCTTCTTGGGCTTTGGAAGTCCTTATTTTTTTGTTTTGTTCATAAATCCATTGACACCAGCTGGAACCTACACTACAGTGGAAGATAATTTTAGAGAAAGGAAACTTTTGTGCAAGAAAAAATGTAAACAACTAGAGTCAAAAAATAGTACACTTGAAAAAGTATGGTGGGCCAGATAATATAATTTTAAAAATATTATATGAAAGATACATGCATATTGAAAACATGTTAACTAAATCCCTTTAATTTTATAGCGTATGTTAGTACTATAAAGATAATGAGATATCAATGTGTTAAAGTGATATTTTACACTGTTTCCAAAAGTTTCAATCAAATTTATATGTGTCGTCCTGGTCAATCATACTTTTTCCAACTATTTTAAGACTCATTTTGTTTTCATTTTTCTTACAAAAAAAGATATTTTTTCAGTGTTTCTAGTATGCTATATTTAATCATACTCTAACATTATCTTCTACAGTAGTGTAGGTTCCAGCTGGTGTCAATGGATTTATGAACAAAAAAAGAAAATAAGGACATACAACGCCCAAGAAGAAAGTGGTTTATAAGGTGAAAACATGTGATTATTTACTCTTTTTGAAAGATTTCATTACAACTGGTTCATGTTTCATTTAAGTATATGTTATTTTAGTTCTGCATATTGTTCCAAATTTAATATAGAATGCTAATATGAGGAATTATTATTTGACATTACTTCAACCACTTCTGACTATTTCAGAAAGTGATATCTCCTTAAACAACAAAACAAGTAACACAAACAAGAGGGCAAAGAGGCCCTAGGTCGCTCACCTGAGGGAATGATATAAAAAGGAAGACGAGTTAAACTCGTGTGCAAATATTTCAGAACATTTATATGACAAAAGCTGACTTCAATAAGTGAAGGGTTGTGCCGTTTCTCAATTATTTTTTATAACTCATTTGATGGGTTTGCAGACAATAAAATGCAGTTATTACAAAATCCTATGATGCATAGTAAATGAATGACCTAATAATTAATCAAATTTGTGACCTTTGACCTCAATGTGTCACCTTGACCTTAGACCTTAGGATTATGGGTGTTGAATGTGAACACCCCCAGATGATTGAGATCAACTATGGCAAGTTTCATGGCTCTGACTCATGTGTTAATGGAGATAAAGCTCTAAGCTTATATTAAAAAGCATTTTTTTTCAAGATATAAAGGACCATAACTCCATTATTAACAGATGGTGTACAATGCCATTTTGCGTGCATCATCCTCTTATCCATATATATACTCATACCAAGTTTCAATAAAATCCGCCACAGCACTTCAAAGGTATGGCTCCGGGCATAAAAGTGCCGGAAAGACGGACGGATGGACAACGCCTAAACAATATCTCTCTGCCTATGGCGGGGGATAACAAAATCAAGATTAACAACAGACATATCATGTTTTAACTTAAAAAAGTGTCCCTCAATTTGGTTTATCTGAAAGAACTGAACAAAAGCGTCACTATCTATGTAAAAGCCATACAGCACTAGTGTATGGATGAATCGTACTGAAAGTACTTAAGTACGCTCAATAGAACATTTGCGATAAAAACTGAGCTAAAAATGAGCAAAAATAAACATAACAATATAGCACAATATGACTGAACAAAAAATGTTATTTCACAGTAAGCCGATATAAACTAATCCGGCATGACCATATTATTTGGGCACCATATACGCTTCCATAATTTTTAAACAACGACCTTTGTCCACATAAATTATATCGACTCCTCCAGTTATATCGCCATGTCAACATTATGTTACTTGCAAGTCATCAAGATATATGCCGTCATACAGTAAACAACACAGAAATTGTTAAATTTACAATACGGCTAAAGGTTAAAATATCGTCAGAGATTTAGGCTCTCATGTCAACATGCGGGTTGTTTAAGTCTTGACAACTTATCTTACGTCGAAAAATCAACATAATTTTAGGCGTCATGCTCTTTTTAAAATGACTTGCCATCGTAGTTATAGTCGACACGATGGGTTATTTTTGGCGACATGACACCTTTTTCATATCATGCCGTCATAGAATGTTGACATCATCACAGTATCAGGGTGTACCATATACGTTTCCATATGATAGAGTTACTGGAGTTTCGTTGTTAATTATATTCAATAACACTTTGCTTAAAATATGAACTATTGTTACACTGCCAACAAGTCACAAAACGATGAAAGTATAAAATCAACTCATATTTAATACCTAGCAGTTAAGCTTCGAAACCTGAATGTTTTGTGAAATATGCTTAATTCAAACACATTAACCAATGCATGTGTAATTCGTTTGAATGTCTTCTATAGTACCATTCATAAAATACTTAAATTGGAGAATAATTTGTTCACGGCAATTCATCGACGTACATGGTTGGCAAATTATTTTTACTTGGAACTTCAGTGTCCGATTTGGTAAATAAAGCTTGACATACATGTATTGTTTTTCGGCGTAAGCTGAATAAGCCAGCTTTTCACCCTGACTTGACCTTTGTAAGTGTCCAATAATACTCAAATAAAATTTCCCGCGGCTAGGTACGAATGAATACACTTCATTTATTCCATTGGCTGATTTGAGTATAACACCAGAACATTGGAAACATATCCGCGTCTTTGTAACACTGTTTTACTGCATGAAACAATTTTATCTCTAATGAAAAGGCCCAATAGATAGAACAGTTTTACAATCAATTTTCGACATAAATACAGTTTGTGCGTTCACCTTTTATTTTCAGAGAATTACCAGCGCAAAAGCGTTTAACTAAAGGCTATGTTGTCATATTTAGTACTTACTTGCATTGCATTTCAACCCGCGAGGTTTCGGGTCAATACGCGGTTATTTTGTGAAAGTCAGAGTTTATATACAGTTCATCACCGGAGTTCGCAAAAGGGGTTGCGATCATTGTGTCTTACTGACAATAACGTAGTGACTGTAATGCATTGCATTCCAATCCGCAAGGTATCAAGGTCAGTTTGCGGTCAGTTGCAGAAATCTTTATATAAACGCCGTCTCGTAAACTTTGTGCACTTGAAGTCTGTTTTGATCAGAAAGATACTAAATAAAGATATTCGGCGATATTATTGTGGTATGTCAATCATTGATTTTTAATATGGTTTCAAAATTTGCATGATAAGGACCAATTTTGATAAAATTAATTAGAAATATTTATCCATTTAGACCAGTTTATTAAGCATGACCACAATAATTCGCTATACTATAATTATGCAATTAAATAAGATTCGAGTATTGCCGGCTGACCTATATGCACTCGTTTATTTTCATGTTTCTTGTGTTTTTCTATTCTGTAAATATAGATATCTGAGTAATAATATCACATAAAGCAAAATAAGCCACGAAATCTGGCGCAACACCCCGTAATTGATTTGCTTATGATGTAGCTAACAACTGCGCAGAAAAAAGGCATCCGCTACTTTTTATCTCATAGAGATAACTTTTGATCGTTCATAAACATCGACCACAATCAACGCCGTATATCTTTTTTAAAGATATTTCTTGTTATATATAATTCAGACATACATCGATACATTGCGTATTTAATGACTAATATTCTGTCCGAGCTCCATCTTCAATCGTTGAAACAGCTTAATTTGTGTTCCTTTCCAAAATCGTTAGAGCCAGTGTTAAGATGTCGTATATTATTACGAATGTGGCTGAAGATAACGTAAATAACTTGTTCTGTTCGAAGGATTAATTTTTTAACAAACGACAAAACACCAACAACAAAACAAAGAAGCAAACCATTATAAGACTGTATAATAATATAGTTAAACATCTAAATGATTGCAGTTGCGCGTCTTTACAATGAATAATAAGTGCATGGGTTATTTTTGTCGACATTATTTGCAATCCTGTAAAATGAACATATTATGTTGCAGTACAAAGTGTCAGTGGCGACGAAAACAGTTTTTATGTCGTATTTGTGTGCGTGCTTTTTCATTTTTTCTTTAATTATAGTTTCATGTTCAGAATTGTGTTCGTGTTAATAGAAACATATTTGAAAGCAAATGGGACTTATAATGTTGATTGTGACGAAAAGTACACTTACATCGTTCATAAGTTCAATTTCTCATAAATGATTGAATGTGTCAACTTAAGATCGTATTACTTGGTGTTTATATTAAAACATATCGTTTACAATCAACACTGTTTATATACGGATGTTTATTTAATATGAATACACATGTACATGTTTGGTTTTGTTATTTTCAATTACAAAACTTAATTTAAATACACCTTTGATTTATATTTATGTATGAATACATATATGTTACACCAACATAGGTCTTGGCATGTTCACATTGGTGTTCGTGTTCATCTGTGTTGTTTTCAGTTCGTGTTGTCTATACTGTTTACAATTATATGTGAACAGCACGCGATATGGAGATATCTGGAATAATATTTTGATAAGACCTTCCCCGTATCTTACCGGAGATCACAATAGGGCTGTCCTTTGTTCGTGTGTCCTTTGGTCGTCAATGCGAAAAATTGGAGCTATGGATACTTACACACGTAATGAAGAGACTGGCAAAACTTGATATAATCCGGAACGACCATGAATTAAAATATTGATGATATTATTAATAGAAAATATCATTTACTATAACTATATATCAAATACTTTATACTAACAAAATTCGAAAAGAACATACCGATACATGTTATTAATAACAATGAAGCTTTTACAGATATTTAAAACTAAATGCTTAATATTAGTTGTCCGTTCCATTCGTTTGTTTTCAAAAATACATAATGGCTGATTATAAAACTTGATATTCAGGTAACTTATGGCAAGATCATGCATTATATGTTCAGGTTGCTGACACTGTTACTAAAAAAAAAAATTCATAGACTTAAAACATTAAAACATTACACCCTAATGGTATGAATAACAAAGTTCTTTTTAACATAAAAGACTAGCTCTTCAATTTAATTAAGCTTACTTTTGTTTTTTCCTATTAGTATTTTTATATATAATTTTATAGGAAATTGTGTATATTCTTGAATCCGAAAGTAAAGCTTAATTTAATTAACGTTCGTTTTATTGACGTGCATTTTCCCGCATTTTAATGTACGTTAAGTCAATGACGTAACATCCGCTTTATGTTATTATTTGTATTATCCTGATGAAGGCGTAGGCCGAAACGTTGATAAAAAAGGAAAGAAAAATATGTGTTTTTGTTGGATTTATCATACTGTTACTAAAAGGCAGTTTGCAATGTATGCGCAATCCTTCAATTGTTGTTACAATCAGCAAAACGTACGTCTGTTTGTTATTTTGAAAATTTAAAAAGAAACTTAACATAAATACTTGATCTGTACTTAAAAATCAGCTTCGGATTTGCTTATAAAACGCAACATATATACATTCAAAATGAGTTTTATGGCAATGCAAAGGATATGTTTTGTATTCCAGAAGGAGAATTACCATATTCCTTGAAATACCGTAAGCGCGTTGTTTTATCAATTTGCGCATTTTGCTTTTGCTTTAACTATGGTTCACGTGCATGCATTTATTTTGAATATTTTTTTCTCTCCAATGTATGATGACAACCACGATAAGTTCACTTCTGAAAACAAACTTTAGTAAAAGTTTTCAATTGAACGATCATAGATCATCGATTGGGCTGAAATTTGCTCTTGATGACAGTCGTTATTGATGATAAATTTTGCAATCGTAGTATCCGCAAAAATGCTGTATCCATAACTTGCCCGAAAATATATTTAGGGGGTAGGCACGTTAAAGGGACCCTTTCACAGATTTTGGAATGTTTTGAAGTTTGTCATTAAATGCTTTATATTGATAAATGTTAACATTGGATCTATAAAGCTTCAGTAAAAAATCAAGAATAAAATTTAAAAAAAAGGAAAAAAAAGTAGCCCGCAGCAGGGCTCGAACCAGTGACCCCCGGAATCCTGGAATAAAACCAATTAGACCGCTCGGCCATCCTGCCAAGTCTATATGAGAGACGTATTTTATACTTTATATATGCAATCTTCGTATGTTCACAAAATTAAACGACAACAGAACACTCCAAATTATTCAATCGTTTCGCGTTGCAAGGCTTTATAATTTTCAGGTTTTTAAATCGTCAAAAGATGCATATAGTGGCTATATTAGACCATGGTAAATGTTCAGTATTACTCACTGTTACTGTTACTGTTTCCTCACAAATATCATAACTAATACGGAAATTTGCGAATCTGAAACAACTTTTTTCAATTTTATCAATTTACCAAAATGTGAAAAGGCCCCTTTAATATTGTCTATTTATAAGGTCTGGTGCAACTTATCTTATAACTCGACGGAAACATGGGAAACGTTGGAAGCGCAATTCTTCTCAATTGACAAAATAGTTACATCGCAATTTAAATGACAGAATGTTGACTTTTCCGGGACATCAGAAGCGTCCGGCAGGGATGTCTGCTCTTGCCCACAGATAATTCAGGATACCCTCCAATACCAGCACACCTCTATCTCCAACTTCAGATTGTCTGATGACATTTACCTCATTGGTGGCACCAGCACTGAACTCCCAGACCGCAACAACAAGATCTATGAAAAAGTAGCGGCATATGGGGTGGATGTCGATCAGCACCGAGAATTCAAACATCACGGTGAAAATGCCAAAATCACCAGAACAAACATCACAATGAACGAAGAGATGCTGGACTAAGTGACCAGCTTCAAGTACCTGGAAGTTCTCTGTGTAAGACTGCGCTCCAAGGCACGCTATGGGGAGCAAGGTCGCCATCGAAGCCATCACAAGAGATAAATGATGGATAGAAAATGTGAATAAGTGGACTTTCCTTCCCATGGATGAGTTACTTTCAGTATCCCACAACAGTCCTGACTGACGGAAGATCAATGTGTCGATGCCCCTCATTTCTCCCTTCCATGGTCGAAAGAAGTGCCTATTTCTACATAGTTCTTTTCTTCTTTTGGTTTTTAAGCAATTTAGCGATTTAGCTTCCATGCTTTTTTTATTAATTCCTATATGCTATCTGCTGCTGCAAATTATGGTGCATTTCGTTTAGAATTACTTAGAAGGATGCACGGTTTGGATGCATTTATTGAAGATCTGTGCTTTTGTCGGAATTCCATGCCGAAACCCTGATTTCCAAGGGTGCTTGCCTCTGAGCGAATTTCATTTTCTTAAAAGTTATGAGTGTGTATATATTAAGTTTGCGATTATTGAAATGTCCACCTTTAAATGATTCCAGACTTGAAAATGTTGATTTGTAGGAAATGCAAGAGAAATGCGTTGAAAGTCGGCTTTTTTAGAATGAGACGCAATGAGAATTGGAAGATTAGTGTAACCTTACCTTAAAAACAGCGTTTGCAAGATGATGGCGGCCATATTTTTTATGTTTACATAATGCATAAATTTTAATCGTTTATAAAATAATAATTTGTTGTAGAGAAAAAGTAAGGGAATTATTTTTAAGACAAACATCTATGATCAAAGATAAAAATTGAACGATCTTTTCATCGTTGTAAATTTTCTTTCTTAAGACTATGATATTGATTTATGAATTGATTTCTACTACGCTTCCGGTCGAACTTTCATAACACGAGAAACATACAGAAATAGGAAATCTTGTGGTTTTATGCACATTATTTAAGGTATGCAAATAAATTACGTTTATTTTATTGTTACTACATGTTTGACAGTGTATTGTCTGTCAAACTTGAATGAATTGTGATAATAATTCATGCAACTTCTACCGGCTTTTGGTACTCAATATTCGGATGTTTCGTACATTTCGGATGCGTATTGAGTCGTTTGAAAAACAACAACAGCACTTTATATCTATTTGAAGCTATGATCATGAACATATTTATTGTCCAGATATTTTTCACACATAATTTTTCATTCATGTAGTCACCCATCCAGTCATTAACAAAAGCTGACGTTCTTTCACTTCATCAAGTTCATGATGATGCAGTCATCACATTGCTGATAAGCTTACTCAACGGCAAGGCTGTTGGAAATGACCAAAGTCACTGCATGCCAGCGTTTTTTTCCCCAAAGGGGAAAGGTACCTGTACCCATACAATTGGGAATTATTTGAGTCGTGAAATCTTCAAATTGGGAAAAATACGGGACAATTGAACTTTACCGGTACGCAACACTTAACATAAAACAGCGTACCCTAACCCTAACCCTAATCCTTAACACCTTACACATAACAACTAACGCAACACCTCATAATCTTTTTTATCCCATATATTTCCTTAGTATCAGGGGCTACCGCCCCCAAACCCCAGCTTTGTCGATAGTGGTAAACAACTGCGTACCGGTGAAGTTCAATCTAGCCAAAAATACAAGTCGCGAAATCAATGAATTGTGAAAAATTTGAGTCGCAAAATTGATGAATAGGAAATCTTTAAAATGCATCTCATCTATCATTAGGGGCTATATTCTGCATCACAAAGCATTTTAAGCTCTAGTTTTAACAGAAAAACTACTAGTGATGATATTTTGACAATCATATCATGTTATGTGTAAATTGTGTTATTGCCACTTCAGTAGGAATGTGCCTGTCAATGGAAAAGAAAATCTAGTGATAGGCATAATCACTGAGGTTGCATAAAAAAATAATATTAAATTTTTTGTTTAAGCCCTTAAAAGTCTCACAAGCGCTGCAATGTTTTATGCGAGTTAAATTAAAAACTTAAAAAACAAAAACAACAGCAATCAGTCTTGGACATTACCCACTTGACAGTCAACCAAGTCTATTGATTTTTGCGTCGGTTGAGTAAAAATTCCTAGCTGGTTACGGGTAGCCCAATTGGTCGAGTGATTTTTTCGTGCCCGAACTTAGTAACAAGTTCGAAATAGCTTCACATAGACGCTTATTAAAAACTTATCAGTTATTTCCGTCAAGCACTCATTGATTAGACGCTTATCAAACAGTGTTGTAAGTCGATCTCCCGAGACAATTTAACTTTTATTATTACTTGGTGGAGAACTCCTTGCAATTAATATAAGGTCTTTTCTGCTTGTTTTTGTGGGCACAACGCACAAACATCCACCGCAAAATGAAAATGAAAGTAGCAACAAAACAGTCAATGAAACGAAAATTCCAACCGTAATGGGAAAATAATCAGTCTTGGCTTCGTTTTGATGTATCCAAGTATATTGAGGAATTTGATTCTCAGCCAGCATTGCTGGCTGGTTGGTAAGTGCATTTCATTCATAATGGAAAAAAAACATGCAATTAAATATCATGCATTAAATTACAAGTGTAGTTTAAACAGATAAAGTTTGAATGTCAAGGAACAAATCCTGACAGTGAATTGAAATGTGTACCATACTGCATTTTTGATGCTGGCGACAAACCAGATGAGTTTTAGGCAATGGTACGTCTGCTACAAATGCCGTTTTAGATTAAGAAGACTCAAAAGTTGTGGCAGAAAAGTTGCCTTCTTGTTCTTCTTCAGTTTTCAGTTTTCTCATTATACCCCCCCCCCTTTCGAAGAAAAGGGGGTATATTGTTTTGCTCATGTTGATCCGTCAGCCCACCAGATGGTTTCCGGATGATAACTCAAGAGCGCTTATGCCAATGATCATGAAACTTCATAGGTACATTGATCATGACTCGCAGATGACCCCTATTGATTTTCAGGTCACTAGGTCAAAGTCAAGTTCAAGATGACCCGAAATAGTAAAATGGTTTCCAGATGATAACTCAAGAACACTTATGCCTAGGATTATGAAACTTCATAGATACATTGATCGTGACTCGCAGATGACCCCTTTTGATTTTCAGGTCACTAGGTCAAAGGTCAAGGTCACGGTGACCCAAAGCAGTAAAATGGTTTCTGGATGATAACTCAAGAACGCTTATGCCTAGGATCATGAAACTTTATAGATACATTGATCATGACTCGCAGATAACCTCTATTGATTTTCAGGTCACTAGGTCAAAGGTCTAGGTCACATTGACCCAAAATAGTAAAATGGTTTCCTGATGATAACTCAAGAACGCTTAGGCCTAGGATCATGAAACTATATAGGTACATAGATCATGACTCGTAGATGACCCCTTTTGATTTTCAGGTCACTAGGTCAAAGGTCAAGGTCACGGTGACCCAAAATAGTAAAATGGTTTCCAGATGATAACTCAAGAACGCTTATGCCTAGGATCATGAAACTTCATAGGTACATTGATCATGACTCGAAGATGACCCCTATTGATTTTCAGGTCACTAGGTCAAAGGTCAAGGTCAAGGTGACCTGAAATAGTAAAATGGTTTCTGGATGATAACTCAAGAACGCTTATGCCTAGGATCATGAAACTTCATAGATACAATGATCATGACTCGCAGATGACCCTTATTGATTTTCAGGTCACTAGGTCAAAGGTCAAGGTCACGGTGACCTGAAATAGTAAAATGGTTTCTGGATGATAACTCAAGAACGCTTATGCCTAGGTTCATGAAACTATATAGGTATATTGATCATGACTTGCAGATGACCCCTATTGATTATCAGGTCATTAGGTCAAAGGTCAAGGTCAGAGTGCCAAAAAACGTATTCACACAATGGCTGTCAAGGTCACGGTGACTTAACTTAGAAAAATGGTTTCCGGATGATAACTCTAGAATGCTTTAGCCTAAGATCATGAAACCTCATTGGTACATTGATCATGACTCGCAGATGAAATAATGATGAAACTTGACCAGGATGTTTGTCTGAACAATATCTAGGTAAAGTTTGACATTTGGTAAAGATTGAATGTACCGACTGCTCTCGAGCGAACTAGGGCCATCTTGGCCCTCTTGCTTTTATATTATATATGTCATTCCCTAAATTACCCAATTGAGTAAAAAAACCGGGGGTAAAACCCCATTAAAGCTCAAAAGTAGGGGTAAAATTTTTTGCTAAAACTCTATAGAATTTACAAAAACCCTATTGTTGTCAAAACAGGGGGTGAAAAACCCAATTACCCAAAAAATTATCTATAGCCCTGATTAAGATCATCTGCCATTAAATGCTTTTAGTTTTACACACGTCCCATTATTTGAATTTTATGTTAAACTTTTATTTGTTAACATCCGTATCCGAATAGTTTCTGTCCGGATTTGACACTTAAAAAAAACTATACATAGATCTAAAGTAATATGAGCATTTAACTCAATACGGTTACGTTTTTTTTAATGTCAACAAAAATAAGTATTGAGAAAGTTTATTGATGTAAGGAAGACTTGTCTTTACGATGGAATTCTTTCGCAGGAAAAATCGATCACTCGTCGCGGTTATGTAATCCAGTCACATTTTACACAATGGTTAGAGTTGCGCCCCTTTGAAAAGTTTTGTTTACTTTCTACGCAACCATGTCCGGCGAAAATAAATGGCCGAAAATGAAAGGCTCAACGATTTCAAAAGATATTTCCAGCGTAAATAAAAGGCACTGGCGATTGGGAACGGCACCTAGGATCGTTATGAACGGTAGATATGGAGATTGGGATAGGTCCTGTGCTAAAATTGAGAAGCCTCCGGTAGGCTTTGAGAAAGGTACCGTTCCCAGGTACAAGTTAAGGAAGGAAAAAAAACGCTGCATGCATCCACGGATCCACTATATTTTTGGGAATCCAGAGCCCTTTTCAATCCTACATCTCACTTGATCTCAATCTCCTACACATGCTCTCTTCACCATAAGTTTGGAGCTTGACCAAATTTACTTCTGGGCATAAATGTGAAAATACTGAGCTCAAGCCAGGGATTGAACCCAAACCCACAACCTCCAGAGTGGTTGTTAGACACTTTAACCACGTCGCTAAAGAGCTAGCCCAATAGCAAGGCTGTTGGAAGTGACCTTATTTCACTACAGCATTTAGGTTACTTGCAGAATCCCATCCAGGCAGTAGCCATAGCTGATCATCACGGGTTTACTAGTCATTTTTGGAAAAGGAGTCTGGTCAAATTGGGATTTTTATGTCCACCACAACTATAGTGAGGGACATATTGATTTGCCTTGTCTGTTGGTTTGTTTGTTTGTGTAAAACTTTAACATTTTGCCATAACATTTGCAATATTGAAGATAGCAATTTATATTTGGCATGCATGTGTATCTCACTGAGCTGCACATTTTAAGTGGTGAAAGGTCAATGTCATCCTTCAAGGTCAAAGGTAAAAAACAAATTCAAGGGAAGTCATACATGTAAGCTTTAAAGAGAGATAATCGTCTGAACCTGCCAAATGATAATTAAACAAATAAAATAAATCAAAGAGGCGCAGTAGGGGACATAGTGTTTTTGACAAACACATTTCTTGTTTTAATTGATTAAATATCAAATTTGGGGAAATATTATCGACAAAATGGACCAATATTAAACCTGTTTTTTAGCTCGACTATTATATATAAAATATATATAGTGGAGCTATCCTACTCACGTCGGCGTTAGCGTCTGCGTGATCGTGCAAATGTTTTTAAAGTTTTCGTACTTCCCCAAATATTTTTATTGTCCCTTGACATATTGCTTTCATATTTTGCATGCTTGTTTACCAACATGACCCCAACCTATAAACAAGAGCAGACAACTCTATCAAGCATTTTTTCATAATTATGGCACCTTTTCCACTTACAATATGCAGCAAATGTTAAAGTTTGCGTACTACCTTGAATATTTTAATTGTACCTTGAAATATTGCTTTCATATTTTGCATACTTGTTTACCAACATGACCCCAACCTATAAACAAGAGCAGACAACTCTATCAAGCATTTTTTCATAATTATGGCTCTTTTTCCACTTACAATATGCAGCAAATGTTAAAGTTTGCATACTACCCCAAATATTTTCTTTGTCCCTTGACATATTGCTTTCATATTTTGCATACTTGTTTACCAACATGACCCCAACCTATAAACAAGAGCAGACAACTCTATCAAGCATTTTTCATAATTATGGCCCCTTTTCCACTTACAATATCCAGCAAATATTAAAGTTTGCATACTACCCCAAATATTTTCTTTGTCCCTTGACATATTGCTTTCATATTTTGCATACTTGTTTACCAACATGACCCCAACCTATAAACAAGAGCAGACAACTCTATCAAGCATTTTGTAATAATTATGGCCCCGTTTATACTTAGAAAATGCAGCAAATGTTCAAGTTTGCGTACTACCCCAACTATTTTCATTGTCCCTTGACATATTGCTTTCATATTTTGCATACTTTTTTACCAACCTATAAACAAGAGCAGACAACTCTATCAAGCATTTTGTCATAATTATGGCCCCTTTTATACTTAAAATATGCATATTATGTATAAATCCATGTTAAAGTTTGCGTACTACCCCAAATTATATTTCCTATATCTTTTGACATATTTCTATCATATTTTGCATACTTGTTTACCAACATGACCCCAACTTATAAACAAGAGCATACCACTGTATCAAGCATTTTGACATACTTATGGCCCCTTTTACACTTATGTAATTAAAAATTTTGCTTAAATTGCCATAACTTCTTTATTTGTGATCACATTTTCTTATTACTTTCACAAAACAACACTTACCTGAATACCACAATGGATTCCAACCAAACAATACCCCATGCCCCTACCAAGAGTCCCTTCCCCCCCCCCCCCCCCCCTCCCCCCGAAATTTTTTGTTTTTTATACATCACCTAATACTGTGAAACCATTATTAATCGTCAGGCATTAATTTTCATAAATTTCGTCAGTCGACTGATCGGCGAATTTAAGATCCTAACGAACAATCATGCTCTATGTTTGAACAAAAACAAACACTAAGTTGAACACTATTTTAAAACTTTACCGTAGACATGAGGCATTAAATTCCAACATAATCCATGCACACATTCACTGCTGTTTTGTAATCAAGATTAATCCGGTTTTGACACAAAGGGATGTAGATTACACAAGGTACTTAACTGACACGTTACACTTCTTTAAAACGCATGTGCAGTACAGCTGTATCGAATGCGTTGACTTCGTTTATGTAGAATGGTAATGGATTAGCGCTAGTTGTTTATAACTTTATTACTTATTAGGTGCATTGTGTTTTTCAGGGATGTTGCATATTAGCCATCACGCAGCGAATGCCGATAAAAGACAATAAACCAAATGAAAAGATGACGATGTGTGATCAACATGCGTATTTATCACAAATTAATAAAGAATATTTTAATTGCTGTTTGTTGTTTGATTGTTTGCGTTTGACCACACTTATTACTTTTTTATATGTATCAATTTATTTATTTTTTAAATTATTGACATTATTGATTTATATACCGGTAGTTTACGTTTGGCAATTATAATAATAGAATAAGACTAATTGGCAATTGGCTTTGTTGTTACAAACACTCGTTGATCCCACTTGTCCGCTAATCATAACAATGAACGTGTGAATAGCATACATTAAGAGGGTCCATTACTGTCCCTTGATAACAAAAGACTACTTAATTGGCATGTGACAAACCGGCCCCCTTCCCTGCAGTGATTCTCAAGTGTGTTCCCGCATTCGTACCACGATTTTTCGCAACTGCGATTGATCGCGAATATGTATTACACACAAATCGGATATTGACTGACGCATAAATAATTTTATAATTCAAAATCAGAAATCGGCGAATTTAAGTGCTGACGAAATCGTCATTTTTATAAAAATGACGAAATTTTGTGCTGTCGAAAATAAATGGTTTCACAGTATATTACCACACCCCACATTATACCCCCCTCTCACCCCCTCCCCCCACAAACCTCCCCCCCCCCAACCTCCCCCCCCCCAATTTAAACAGCATGTAATAAATTACCCCACCCCACATTATAGCCCCCTCTCACCCCCCCCCCCCCCCCCCGAACCTTCCCCCCCCCCCCCCCCCCCTCCAACCTCCCCCCTCCCCAATTTTTTATTTTTTTATTTTTCTTTTATAGATCATCTAATAAATCACCAGACCCCACATTATACTCCCCTCTCCCTCATGTAATAAATTAGCACACCCCACATTATACCCACCCACCCCCCCCCCCCCCAAAAAAAATAAAATAAAATATATTGTTATTCATTATTTTTATTCATTGTTTTTGACACATCAACAATTCAACATTTTGGTTTATAGTCTTGGAAAAGCCTGGCTTTCCTTCTCCATTTCTTTCTTTCCCATAAGTTCATCAATTATTGACGAAACCATGCTTTGGGTATTTGAATCTAATTGAAAGAATGCATGCAGCGTGGACTTTTGACACTAAAAGGGCTTTTTTGCCTTCCACGCTTCAATACACCGCTTGGGTCGGCCATTTTTTATGTAAAACGGTCACTGACACTTCGGCTTAGGTCATAAGAGGCTTTTGGTCGCCGTTGAAGTCATATAAAAAAACTATATTTAACATTTAATTTTAATGATATTTTGAATAGGTAAACAGTATATTACTTGTGTATAAAAATTACGATAAGTGTAATTAAAAAGTTACAATAAACAGTAATGACTCGCCTGCAATACTAGGAGAACAGAATCGAGACTGTTTGGCCTTTCGACAGTTCTTAGGTGTGGCTCTTCCTCACAGCAAACGCTTGAGTGACGTTGACTTAAAGTTGTACTTGAACCGGGATGAAATGTTTACCGTATATAATTTGCTACTGGAAGTTTTACGCATGACGAAAATTTCAAATTTGTGTTTCATTTTTTCAATGCGTAACTATACGCAAAGATTTTAAATCTATATTGTTATTTTAGAACTCAAATTTGTTTTTACGCCTTAACGCATGTTATCTGGAGCACTGGGCAGGGCCTCTATTTTAGTAGAAATAAATGAAATTCTCATGGGATCCATTGTTTAAAACAGTTTAAAAGCCACTGTGTAGGCTGAAAAATGTCTCTCACTTCATCCTGTTTGTGTAATTCCATTTTTGAACGATACTCTTATATTAGTAACTGAATACTTTGTTAAATTTTGTGTTTAGATCCACTTGACTTCTTAAGTATCAAAGCTATACAGCGATTTTCCTCCTTCTTTATAAAGTACCGGTAAACGGCACTTTCCCAATTACGAAAAAAATACAAATTTCCCAATTGCTGTCCTTAAATTCCCAATTAAAGGTAAAAAAAAAAAAAAAAAAATTTTTTTTTTTTTTTTTTTTTTTTTTTTAAGCAACATTTAGTTAGTTTCCATTTGCAGCTCTATAGCTTGAACCTAGGTATATATAATATTGGCAGCTTGAAAACACTTGGTTATCAATTTTAAAGTATTTGGGAGCAAAAAATCAAATACACCAACTTCCCAATTTGAGGTTTTCACGACTCCATTTTTCCCAATTTTGAGGTTTTCACAACTCGATTTTTCCCAATTTGACAGGTACGGGTACTTTTCCCAATTGGACAAGGAAAATCGCTGCTATTGATTTAAACTTCAGATACTTTCTTACTATCAAAAAGGTATTGTACCTGGCAAGTTCAATTTACCTTGACCTTTCATTTACCTTGACTTAAGGTCAAAATGATAATTTTTTTTCAAATTGCCATAACTCTTACATTTATTATCAGATTTTATTAATACTTTTATAAAACATTACTTACCTAAATATCACCACAGATTCCATCCAAACAATATCCCACGCCCCAACCCAGGATCCCTGCCTCCCCCCACCCAAACAAAAAATATAATAACAATTATTTATTTTTCCTTTTTTATTTTTATTTTTGACAAATCGTCTAATAAATTACCACACCTCACATTATACTCCCCTCTAAACATCCCCCCCACTCCTAACTAACCCAAAACAATTTTTGTTTCTTTAAAACATGGTTACCAAAAAAAAAACATATATATTTTTTTTTTTTAATGACCATCCAAACTTTCCACCCAAGCTATTGCTATCAAACTTTACATATAATCTTATTACTTTGTTTTATGTTTTTACAAATGTTCAATAGATTGTGGAAAATATACCTGAACTATTACCTTCACCTTATTGAATCATTTGAACAATTTTCCCATGATCGCTTACGTTATACTGTCAAGCAATCAAATAGTCGAGCGCGCTGTCCTCTGACAGCTCTTGTTTCAATATACAGCATTTTTTTCAAACTCCAATTGACAGTCTGTTCACTGGCAGCCTATGACACTAAGTCATTAATAATATTGTACTTTTGTTATTAATGGATCACAAAGCTGACAGTGTGGTGTGGGATAGTCATCTACAACATAATTTTGAACTCATCACATAGCTCTTCCAAACTTTTATTGTTCAGCTCATCGTGGCATTACCTTCAATACAAATGAACATCAAACTCGTAAGCTTGGTATGAGTAAGAGTGCTAGGCTGTGGGCAGTAAATGAGGTTCATACATTGATTTTTGTCCTTCTGTATAGAGTACCGGAAAACAGCACTTATTAGGAAAAAAACTACAAATTTCTTTATTTCTGTCCAAAAAATCCCAATTGAGCAGACAACTGTATCAAGCATTTTGACAGAATAATTGCCCCTTTTATACTTAGATAATTTAACATTTTGCATATATACTTTTATACTTAGAATGTGCATATTATTGATAAATCTATTTTAAGGTTTGCGTACCACCTCAATTATTTCCTATGTCCTTTGACATATTGCTTGTATATTTTGCATACTTCTTTACCAACATGACCCCAATCTATAAACAAGAGCAGACAACTGTATCAAGCATTTTGACAGAGTTATTGCCCCTTTTATACTTAGATAATTTACATTTTGCGTAAATTGCCATAACTTTATTTATGATCACATTTGATTCATACTTTGACAAAACAACACTTACCTGACATACCACAATGCACTCCACCCAAACCATCCCCCACCCCAGAATCCCCCCCCCCAAATTAAAAAAAAAAAAGTTCTCCTTATTTTTAAAGATCATTATTAAATGACCACACACCCACATTATACCCCCCCCCCCCCCCCCCTCTCCATGATGGCTTACGTTATACTGTCGAGCACTCGAATACATGTAGTAGAGCGCGCTGTCCTCTGACAGCTCTTGTTTAGTTTCCCTATGCAGCTTTATGGAATGAACCTAAGTAAATATAATATTGACAACTTGAAAACATTTAGTTATAAATTTAAAGAACGTGGGAGCAAAAAATCTAATACACCACAGGGCTTTTTTCCTCATTCAGCAAGGGCCTTAGAAAGGTTCCTACCTTCAAGACTAAGGCCCGTTCCAAAAATTTATTTAAAATGATGCAATTTTTCCAAAATTTCAAGCTTACTTTGCCTTTGGAAATCAGTTTTGTCGATAATTGTTTCTCCAAAATGGGAGGCCAGGCCCTTACTCCAAATCAAGAAAAAAAGACCTGCACCACTTTCTCTATATGAAGACTTCACTACGCATATTTTTCTTTCAGCTTTTTTCGCGCACAATTTTCCCAATTGGTCTGGTACCGGTACTTTTCAAAATTGGACAAAAAAAAAACTGTTGTGGTATTGAACATCAACAGCTGTGCTGCTTGAATCTAGGGCCTTTACTTGGCACATTAGATGTTTATTCTCTGTATCACCACTTTGTTGCATAAATCTTCAAAATCCAATATAAAATGTATGTTTAAATCGCCTGCTGTGCTTTATGTATGTTTAAATCGCCTGCTGTGCTTTATGTATGTTTAAATCGCCTGCTGTGCTTTATGGTTTTTCATTTCCATATATGCTCTTGGAGAGTCAAGATAAAACTGACAATTTTGCAATTTTATACATTTTCAGCCATGGATGGGGATCTGTATGACGAGTTTGGCAACTATATCGGTCCCGAGCTGGACAGTGATGATGATGAGGACGATAGCGACGACTCTGGGGAACAGGAAGAAGCTGAGAAGTTCCCAGACGCTGACGTGAGTTGTGTCTGTGGGCATGGTTACATCTAACACAAATTATATGACTGAAAAGACAGTCATCTAAAACTTAAAATCCATCCCCTGGCAGGGCTTTTTCTCATCATTTCGGGTATATAATAGCTTCAAACTCTAGATTGGGAAACATATTTAGTTGTTTGATGTATAAATATTAATAAGCCGGCAAAGTCCAAACAAAAAATATTTGTGAAAGGATATAACAATTTTAAAACTATTTCATCTCTATTACCAGGACTGTTCCTGGCGTATCTACGGGTCTGTTAAACGGACCGAGTTCCAAAGCAAAATGGTGAAATAATTTCCCAAAATGAAATATTTGTTCCCAATTTTCCCCAAAAAATAATATTTAGAAAGAAGCATCTTATGATTATTATACCTCAAGTTAATTTCAATAACATCTAACAAAGTATCTAACAAAGTATATAACTATAATTTATTAATTATATGATCTTAATCTTCAAAATTGAATTATTTTTAAGAGTTATATTAAATTTGTTTTTCCCAAATCAGTTGCCTTTTCGTGCAAAAAAATTCCTGATTCTGAAATTCAATTTTTTCCAAATATGGCCAGGCAAAAGCCTTATGACTAAACATTTAAAAATGAAATGATCAAATATAAACATTTGAAAATAAAATGATTATAAGTTGGAATTTTTGGAATGGATTTGGAAAAAAGTACTGTTTGCCATTGTGAGTAAATTTACCTATTAACGGCTATAAAATCAGCCATAAAAAAGCCCTGCAATGGATGACTCATTTGGTGAACTGTTTCAGGATGATGAGGCGATGGATGCAGATGATGACGATGCTGCTGACATGCAGGTAGTGCTACATGAGGACAAGAAGTACTACCCTACCCCTGAAGAGGTGTATGGGCCAGAGGTGGAGGTCAGTAGGGTTTATTTCCTCTGCTGAAAATGTTGTACCTGATTTTTAATCAGATTTACATTAAAAAAAAATTCAATTGTAATGTTTTTTTTGTCAATTGTATGTTTAAAACACCAAATTTTGTAAACAAATTAAACAAATAAATATGAGGGTAAAAAATAACTTCCAATTTACCTTTTAACACAACATTTCATTGAATGATGCGTTGTATTTGCCGAAAGTGGAGGCATACAAATAATGACAATTTACTCTAGCAGTTAACAACTAAATAAAGTGTTACATACTTGCTGGTACAAATGGAACATTTATTTTTCGCTGGTTTGAGTTCAAATAATCAATTTCTATGAATACATGTTACTTTATAAAGCACCAATAAATATGAAGTCAGATGAGTGCAGTCATGATTTATCAGGCCTAAAAAGACATTCCTGACAACAGTATTATTTATTGTCTTAGTTGTACCATAAATTTTGCTTGTAATCTATATGCATATTGCTAATATATATTGCAGATTTTAATAATCTCTGAAATATATATTATACTTAAATCTCTGAATTCAGGGTTAAAGCATTTGAATTTGTCCACTTCAAAAGCCATAGAACAACAACACTATTTTTATGTGTCCAACCCTCTCTAAGCTTTTAACCAAAAAGTGAAGGGTTTATTGTACTTGCTGTTTTCAGACAATCGTACAAGAAGAAGACACTCAGCCTCTCACTGGTACGTACTCTAGTTACTCATCGTGTTATTTGTATGAACTTGAAAAAAATGGTTGACTATCTAATGGTTGCTAGGTAATGTTTTCAGTTTCTATGCACATTTGGTGGAAATTACTTCAATTGTGAGACTCAACTCATAGATAACAGGGAGTTTATACTGTGAATTACCAGGTTGATATTACATAATATAAAAAAGAATGTTGAACTGGGCCTCCAAGAATGATGAGCATGATTTGTTGACAAAGATTGAAGTAATACAATTTGGCCAAGCAAGCCCCATTCTTGTTGCAATGGTTCAAGAAAATTTTAAAAGTATGTTTATTTTAATATTAAAATGTAAGCAATCTAGCAAAATGCTTTGATAACAGACTTTTGTTTTTATGTTATTTAATTCTATATACCAATAGTGATAATAACGTATAACTAGCTTCAATCAGAACCCACTTACTGAACCTGCTGTTTCTTTCAGAACCAATTATTGCTCCAGTGAAGAAGAAAAAGTTTTCCATGGCAGAACAAGATCTGCCAGACACCGTGTACAGTATGGAGTAAGCATGGTTTTACCAAATTACAAGGTCAAAGGATTTCTAGTGTAATTTATTGTTGAATGGTTGTTCATATGAACTAGTGCACCAAAATAGGGCCATCTTAAAAACCTTAATACATTATTATACTAATAAAATCTTTCCAGAAAACTAAATAATTTACAAGGCTTGATTCCTTCAATAATAAAAACCTTTACCAATTTGTTCCGATCACTTAGTTTTCTCCTTAACCAGATCTTACTTCGGAATGTTTTATCCTCTGCTATGAAAAATTTCCCCAAGATGCCAAAAATAATGCTTTTATTACTGTTAATGAGGGCAAAGGGCTCCTAACCAAATAATGAAAACATTCTGATTGGCAGATACAATCTTTCAAAAATATTTTCAACAAGGCTAGATGCCGTTTTATTTTTATCCAAGCCTTATGCCATGCTACAGGAATTCATTCTTTCTACAATTGAGGCGGTAAATAGTCCTCATTCTTTTAAAAAAATCATTCAAATGCTAAAGTTTTGCCCTAAACTTGTTATACTTAAAATTTCAAACAGTATAATTCACCCCACGGGTTCAAAACAAATAAGGACAAAAAAGGTTAAAAACTAAATGAGAACAAAATCAGGACAAAATGAGTTTAAAAACTAAATGAGGACAGAGGGCCATCAACGCAAAATTGCTCCCTGGTGCTAAAAATGTTCTTGTGTCAAATTTAAGAAAACATTGTAGCCAAATACATTTGTTTCTTACGCCAAATTTGCTAATTTGGAAAATGGCATAGAAATCCCAGTGCAGGTGTGTTCAATTTTCACCATTGTTTCAGGTTTCTTGCTGATCTGATGGACACTCCAGAACTGATTCGCAACGTGACTCTGTGTGGCCACCTGCATCATGGGAAGACGTCCTTTGTTGACTGCCTCGTGTTGCAGACACACCCAGAGTTTGAGGTGAAGGATGACAGGGACGTAAGGTAGGTGGAGTGTTAGGGATGCACGTGTGTGATATAGCCCTTTCCCGCTCAGAACAAAGTGACAATGGCTTTTTGCAACCAGCATAAAACCAAAACAGCCTGTGAGTAACTGGCTTTCTGTTCAGGTTTTATGCCGTTTGCAGCTCATCTGTATCTTGTGGTCGGAAATGAAGCCTTTACAAATTGTATCTAGTAAGAAAGGTCTTTAATTAAACTATTTTGTAAAATGTGACAAATGTGTATATGACTGGGAAAGTGTTAAGCCAGGTGTGTGATAACTCCTACTAGAGTTGCGACACCTTAAGGGTTTCGCAGGATGGAATAATTGGAGAGATTAAATGAAATTGAAAATCGATTATTTCTACAAAAAAATTGGTACGAAAAAATATGTGGGTACGAAAAAAAACAAATTTGGGTACGAAAACAAATTTGAGTACGAAAAAAAGGGTACGAACAAAATAAGGGTACGAAAAACTATTTGGGTACGAAAAAAATGGGTATGAAAAACAAATAAGGTACGAACAAATTGGGTACGAAAAAAAATTCAGTACGAACAAATGGGTACGAAAAAATTTGGGTACGAACAAATTTGTGTACAAAAAAAAATTGGATACAAAAAAATTGTGGGTAGGAAAAAACAAATTTGGTTATGAAAACAAAACAAGTACGAAAAAATATAGGGAACGAAAAATAATAGGGTACAAAAAACTATTTTGGTACGGAAGAAAAGGGTACGAATAAAATTTTGGGTACAAACAAATTTGGGTACGAAACAAATTTGGGTGTGAAAAAATGGGTAGGAAAAAAAATTTGGGTACGAAAAAAAATGGGACGAAAAACATTTGGGTACAAACAAATTGGGTACGAAAAAAAATTGGGGTACGAAAAAAATTGGGTATGAAAAACATTTGGGTACAAAAAACATTTGGGTATGAAAAGAATGAGTACAATTTTTATTTTGGTACGAACACATTTGGGTACGAAAAACATTTGGGTTAGAAAAAAATGGTTTTGAAAAAAAAATTGGGGTATGAAAACATTTGGGTAGGAAAAAAAATTGGGTACGAAAAAAATGGGTACGAAAAAAAAATTGGGTGCGAAAAAAATATGGGTACGAAATATTTTGGGTACGAAATAAAAAATCAAATTTGAATTGTCTAGCGAATTGTCTTGGGGTTACTATTAATGCTACATGTACTTCCGGCCAAGCCACATGTTTATAGCGATTGCGCAATAAAAAACACCACTTTTTGGTCATTTTATCAAAAACTAGATATTTCCCAGAAATGACGAATATGCCATCGTGTAGATCGCGTTCTTGTCCATAAACATGTCAAATTTCAGCAAACGTGTTGGGCCAGTTTTCAAGACTGCCAAATCGCGGCTATAACCAGGAGCTTAACGAATTTTAGTGGCCATTATCATTCGTTCAATGAACCTCATTAATTGATGACGTTCAATGCATCACTTATTCCATACTTTAAGCTGATTTCTTCCCTATTGTATGCCAAAATAAATCAACATATAGTAATTAATGTTGCTAAACTGATTTGAAAGTGAAGAGTGTTTGTGAATCCTGTAAGTGTGGTAAGGGGATTTTTATCCTTTGAGTTTTTACAAAAAAAATACAGAGTTGAAATCTTAGAAAGTTGACTAAAAGAATCAAAACACTATGCATGGATAAATGATTTGAGTTGTATATTGTATGTTTCCCAGGGTATTTCAGTTCATACTTACATTTCTTAATTGCAAGATTATTGGTAAATAAATCACATGATTCTGTTTTCAGGTACACAGACACGTTGTTCACAGAGCAGGAGCGAGGTGTGAGCATCAAATCAACTCCTGTGACCCTGGTGTTGCCAGACACAAGAAACAAATCGTTCCTGATCAACGTGTTTGACACACCGGGTCATGTGAACTTCTCCGATGAAGTGACAGCAGCCTTGAGGATCAGTGACGGAGCCGTGATATTTGTCGATGCTGCAGATGGGGTAAGCTATCAGTGTTGTCCTGGTGTGTATGCTTGTATTATGTACATTTAATATATTAAAACCTTGATAAATCAGACGCCTCTAAAAGAAGAACCATCTGCCCTGTCCAGCCGCTGTTCTTTGCATAAAGGATTCATTGAACATGAGTTCTTTTAAACATCATTCTTAAAAAATCTTTTAAATATTTTATTCATACATTATTTCATATTTTCTACAAGACTGAATCACCACAAGATAGTAAATGCTAAATCTGACCTGACATTTTAGTTGTGATTTCTCTCAAAACAGTTGCAAAAAGCATTTCTTGTTGGTAAAGGATGTTGAATATGACATTTTTATGCAGAGCAGCTTCTATTACTGGCATAAGGCAGTATCTTTAACACAGAGCCATTTGTTGACTACTTGAGGATGAAATTGATCAGTTTGATCGAAAACTTAATCTTATATATAAAGCTAAAAACAAGTCTGCTTATTTAATATTGACTATTTATAGGTTATTTTCAACACAGAATAAACAGTGGTTAATTGAAGAAACTAAAGATAACACTGAAAACAGAGCACTTCATTTGATTTTTATGCCCCCCTTCCAAGAAGAGGGGGTATATTGTTTTGCACATGTCGGTCGGTCGGTCCGTCCACCAGATGGTTTCCAGATGATAACTTAAGAACGCTTAGGCCTAGGATCATGAAACTTTATAGGTACATTGATCATGACTGTCAGATGACCCCTATTGATTTTCAGGTCACTAGGTCAAAGGTCAAGGTCACAGTGACTCGAAATAGTAAAATGGTTTCTGGATGATAACTCAAGAATGCTTAGGCCTAGGATCATGAAACTTCATAGGTAAATTGATCATGACTGGCAGATGACCCCTATTGATTTTCAGGTCACTAGGTCAAAGGTCAAGGTCACAGTGACTCGAAATAGTAAAATGGTTTCCGGATGATAATTCAAGAATGCCTAGGCCTAGGATCATGAAACTTCATAGGTACATTGATCATGACTGGCAGATGACCCCTATAGATTTTCAGGTCACTAGGTCAAAGGTCAAGGTAACAGTGACTCGAAACAGTAAAATGGTTTCCGGATGATTACTCAAGAATGCTTAGGCCTAGGATGATGAAACTTAATAGGAATATTGATCATGACTGGCAGATGACCCCTATTGATTTTTAGGTCACTAGGTCAAAGGTCAAGGTCACAGTGACTCAAAATAGTAAAATGGTTTCCAGATGATAACTCAAGAATAATTAGGCCTAGGATCATGAAACGTCATAGGTACATTGATCATGACTGGCAGATGACCCCTATTTATTTTTAGGTCACTAGGTCAAAGGTCAAGGTCACAGTGACAAAAATATATTCACACAATGGCTGCCACTACAACTGACAGCCCATATGGGGGGCATGCTTGTTTTACAAACAGCCCTTGTTTTATAGGTTATGCTAAACACAGAGCGCTACATCAAGCACGCCATACAGGAGAAGCTGCCAGTGTGTGTCTGCATCAATAAGATTGATCGCCTTATACTGGAGCTGAAATTGCCACCAGCTGACGCGTACTTCAAACTGAGAAACATTCTGGACGAGATCAACGGAATAATCAAGTATGTTTAACTGTTGATAACCTGCTACTAACAGTACAAACATATCAATGGCTGGTACTTTATCCCATGCTGTTCTGTTATTTATAAGGAGTAGCTGTTCCTTTATCACACTGTCTAAATCTGTTAAAAACTGTCTAGTCCATAGTCATGTGGGGTTTTGTTGTATTAAGCCCAAATGATACTGTATGCGTACATGAATGACAGTTAATTAACTGGCTTACATATAAGCCGCCCCTCTGGCAAAACAGGTATGTGCGTAAAGTGTTGTTCCAGAATAGCCTTTGCATTGTACACTTTCTGCATAGACTTTATTTTCTATATAGAAGAGACTTTTGTAAAACCAAAATTTCCATGAAAGTGGATAGTTTGTCCGTGACAAGCCTGTGAGGACAGATAAGGCTAATCTGGGAAAACACTTACATACGCAAATGCATTGAGCCTAGTTTTCCTAGAAGCTAAAAAAGGCATAGTTTACATTAAGCCCGTTTTTCCCAAAACGCATCTCATACGGAATGTTTGACTTGCAGGCTGTACACAGAGGAGTCAGAAGAGCAGCAGGTGTCCCCACTGATTGGCAACGTGTGCTTTGCGAGTGCGTATTTCCGGGTCTGCTTCACCTTGGGCTCGTTCAGTAAAATCTACGCGGACACGTATGGGGGGATTAATGAGAGGGAGTTTGCCAGGCGTCTTTGGGGGGATATCTACTTCAACAGTAAAACGTGAGCAGTCCTTACTTATAGCATAACTTGTTATTGGGTCCTTGTTTATAGCGGTGATTTCCCCATGTGAGGATTTGTTAATGTTAATATAAAATTGTTCTGTTTTATTACGACTTACAGAAAGGATTGTGTTTTGTAAAGTGTTTTATACCCCTTTTACTGTATTTTAGAGAGCGGTTCATACCCAGGAACAAAATTTTGCCCATTTAGGTTTCCATGATGTTTTTGCGGATTATTTCCACTGCATCATAGGATGCTGTTATTGATGGTCACAAACTGATAACTACTATATATATCTGCATTACTTTGGAATCAATCATTCACTGTATGTATGGTCTATCTGCAGTCGCAAGTTTTCAAAGAAGCCCCCCAGTGCTTCAGCACCAAGGAGTTTTGTGGAGTTTATTCTGGAGCCTCTCTACAAGATCTTTGCACAGGTAACATACGTGCATGGTTCATGTTTATACCATTTCAGGGGTACAGGGCGTTTGTAGGTAAGCCTTCCCAAGCTTACATTCAAATTTTCTTGTTAAGTTTAATGGCACAAGATCATCCTTGGTTAGCAAAATTGCTTATTCATGCATATGGTTCTGAGTATAATTCGACACATAGATTTTACCCATTATAACTTGAAAATGTTTGGGGTTGGGGGGATCACATTGCCACATTTACTGTCATCTGTCTGCTTTCAGAGTAAGAAACATTATCCAATAAAATAATCATTGCTCTCCAGATCTAATTAAAGCAGTTTTTAATTTAAATTTCATTGGTTAAAAGTTATGAAAAAGAAATTTCGGCTGTCCGTTCAGGCGTTCTCCTAAATTATGTAATATAGTGAGATTGGAATAAATTTTACATGAGATGACACTCTGTGTTAAATACAGATGAGTTTTTTGCTCAGCACAAATACAAAACCATGTGTAAAGGCTTTTGGTTCAGGTTTCAACCACTCTTAGTGGTTAATAGTGTTTTCCTAGAGTAAAGAAGTCTTTGCTTGAATTCCCACTTAGCATTCTCAAGATCTTCACAAGACACCAAGCAATGGTTCAACTCAGGAACAGACTCGAGTGTGTCTCAATAAGCCTGAAGCTTCCAATATTATCAATCTTTATTTAAAAGGTATGCTCTAAAAACTATATGTGCAGCATTCTGGTAACATTGGGCCCAATGTATGTGCGTAAAGTGTTGTCCCAGATTAGCAGCCTGCACAGGCTAATCAGCAACAACACTCGGTATGTATGGAATTTTTCATTTAAAGAAAGTTTTTTCTAATAAAAATCCAGTTTGGGCTGAAAGTGTTGGGCTAGATTGAACTTTACCGGTACGCAGTTGTTAACCACTATCGACAAAGCGGGGGTTTGGTGGCGGTAGCCTCCGATACTAAGGAAATATATAGGATAAAAAAGATTATAAGGTGTTGCGTTAGTTGTTATGTGTGAGGTGTTTAGGGTTAGGGTTAGGGTACGCTGTTCGATGTCAAGTGTTGCGTACCGGTAAAGTTCAATCGTCCCAAGTGTTGTCTGACTACACCTTATGCACATGAATTAAGCCCTTTTCCAAGAACATGGCTCATACTGTGTTACCTGTCACCTGCACAGACTGTGGGGGATGTGGACGAGTCCCTGCCGAGAGTGTGTGATGAGCTGGGGATATCATTGACCAGTGAGGAGAAAAAACTCAACATAAAGCCGCTACTCAGGATTGTGTGCAGGAGGTTCTTTGGCGATTTCACAGGTGTGTTAGTGTTTGTTTTCATTGAATTTCGAGCTGTTATATGGCCCATTCGGAATGGAAAAAGTATCTTCTTTTGGATCTAGAGCTTCTCAATTAAAGGATACACCTCAGGATTTTGTGCAGGAGGTTCTTTGGTGATTTATCAGGTGCTTAAAACTATGATAATGAATATTGTCTATCCAACTATGCTTGATATTTGTGTAGAAATCTGCAAAGTTGGTTGACATGAATATTTAACTTTCATCAAATCTTGGGAAAGTTATTTATTTAATCCAATCCCCCCCCCCCCTCTTCGCCCATACAAGCGGGGAAAATGGTCATAGAAACTGAAGAAAACATCTAAACAGACACAACAATTTGAAATTCATAGCTAAGAACACTTAAATAATAATACTGATGTACATTCCAAATAAAAAGTACAAAACCAATTCAAACAATTATGAAACTTAAATTCAGTAATCAATGACTAGTTTTTATGCCCCCCTTCGAAGAAGAGGTGGTATATTGTTTTGCACATGTCGGTCGGTTTCCAGGTTTGATCCCCAATCATGGAGCATTCACAAGATATTCTTAAGACATCAAGAGCTTTTTCTACCCAGCAGTGTCCCAATAATCCTAAGGTTTTCTCTGCTATAGAGCTTAATTTAATATACCACTCTGGGAAAATGGGGCTCTATGCATGTGCATAACATGTCATCCCAGATCAGCCTGAGCCCACTGGCTACTTGGGGGCGACACTTTCCCCTTTAATTGATTTTTTTTTTTTAAGGAAGTCTCTTCCAAAATGGCAATCTAGTCTGGGCGGAGAGTGTTGTCCCTGATAAGCTTGTGTGTACTGCTCAGGCTTATCCAGGGTGACACTTGATGCACATGCATAAAGCCCCGTTTTCACAGAGTGTAAAAGTGTAAAATTTAACTTAATTTTTCAGGTTTTGTGGACATGTGTGTGGAGCACATCAAGTCTCCGCTAGGTAACGCCCGTCAGAAGATAGAACACATCTACACAGGTCCACTGGAGTCAGACCTAGTCGATATGATGGTGCAGTGTGACTCGGATGTGAGTGAACATTGCACAAGATAGAAACATATATATATGGACTGTGCTCTGTGAAAAGAGGGTTTAATGCATGTGCATTAAGTGTCTTCCCAGATTAGTCTGTGTAATCAGTGAAGACACTTCCCGCTTTTGTTATTTTTTGTTTACACAAGGTTATTTCTTAGCAAAAATCCAGTTTAGGTGGAAAGTGTTGTCCCTGCATTAAAACCCCTTTTCACAGAGCACAACTCATATACAAGCTGTGTCATGCAAAAATGGATCTTATATGTTATATGTAGCAAGCATTGCTCAAGACCAGCCTATGCATGCACTCAATGTGGTCAGGAGGTACCTTGTATGCAATAAACTAACAGAAGGTTTCATGGTCTCATTGCATGATAGGGCAGCTCTAGACCAGACTGCAGGAATACTGGCACTGGTCTGCAGCCACTCTTGGCCGCTTATTGCATGATAGGGCAGCTCTAGACCAGACTGCAGGAATACTGGCACTGGTCTGCAGCCACTCTTGGCCGCTTATTGCATGATAGGGCAGCTCTAGACCAGACTGCAGGAATACTGGCACTGGTCTGCAGCCACTCTTGGCCGCTTATTGCATGATAGGGCAGCTCTAGACCAGACTGCAGGAATACTGGCACTGGTCTGCAGCCACTCTTGGCCGCTTATTGCATATGTCCCATTCTGGCATGTATGAACATGTTGAGGTGGTGTTTTGTGTCATGGACAGGTTCTTTGGCATAATGTCTTGGCCAAGTTCAGTGATCGGCCAGATTTATAGTCAGGTAGGAGCAAACAGTATTAAAATGGTGTTCAAGTAAAGCAAACATGAATAAATTATTTGTCCTTCCTTACCCTTAATACAAAATGTGTTTGGTTATACAATTGAACTGCTAGCAGTCTATCTTAGCTATATCTTCAAAGAATATACTGTACGATTAACAGGGTCCCCTCATGGTGCACACTACCAAATTGTTCCCAACTTCGGACGCCACATGTTTTCACGTTTACGGACGGGTGATTAGCGGGACGCTGTACGCCAACCAGGAAGTTAGGATTCTGGGAGAAAACTACACCCTACAGGATGAAGAAGACTCGAGGTTTGGCCAGGTGGGCAGACTGTGGATCTCGGAGGCCAGGTATGACCTTGTGACCAAAACCCTCAGCAACCCATTTGACTTGAGTCTAACAATAAAAAATATGCTTAAAACTGTAATGTGCTAAAACTACTTCAAAATCAAATCTGGCATGGCAGTTAACAAAAATAATTATAAATTCTTTGTTAAGGACAATGTGTTAATTATATAAGCACAATTGTTTTCTTACAACTGTAATTTATTTTAAACTTAATCTTTAGAGTTAAATATATTTTAATTTCGAATCACATACCACTTATATAACTTATCTTGATTGTTAATAACTATTTCTATGACCATTTTCCCTCCACCTTCGATCGTCTTCATCTAGGATAGTCGCACAATACTGATAACAGTAACTGCTGTGATAGGTGAAGCCATATTTTTTCACCATTTTTAGTGCTGGTTAGGGAGATTGCTGATTGATGAATCAAATGTTGCAATTAATTTAAAACTAATTAAACAATTTTTTTTTTTGGGGGGGGGGGGGTAACCATCATTTAGGAATTTTAGGCTGTCATATGTGGGAAAACGTTTGACATATGGAATTTGGGTGAACTTTGGCCACAAATATGTAAAATAAACACACTGGATTTGAACTCCTGGATCCAGGATAAAGCATGTTTTATTTAATGCTATTCCATGTGCCTGTTTCAGGTACAAAGTGGAGGTAAACAGAGTGCCAGCAGGCAACTGGATCCTTATTGAAGGCATAGATCAGCCCATAGTGAAAACATCCACCATCACTGATACCAACATCACTGAAGAGGTTGGTGTATATATAGCTCCTATTAACTTTTTCTTTCAGTTTGTTTTTTTATACCCCCATTACCATTGGTAATGGGGGCTATATAAGAGTCACTTTTTGTGTGTGTTCTATTTACCCATTTGTTTTTTTAAGAAATCTCTTTAAGGTCTTTTATCCTGTCACATGCCTTTAAATCAGCCCGATAACCAGGTAACCTAATATCCCAGAAGAAATTAGGCTAGATGACCACGTGACCTTGAATATCCGTCAGTTGCCGTCCGTGCATGCGCACGCCTGTACTATTTTTAACCAGGTTTTTAACCAGGTTTTCCGAAGGATAAAACTGGTTATTAGATTGGCGAATGCGGGCGGGCTGGCTGGCTGGCTGGCTGGCGGGCGGGCGGAACAAGCTTGTCCGGGCCATAACTATGTCGTTCATTGTCAGATTTTAAAATCATTTGGCACATTTGTTCACCATCATTGGACGGTGTGTCGCGCGAAATAATTACGTCGATATCTCCAAGGTCAAGGTCACACTTTGAGTTCAAAGGTCAAAAATGGCCATAAATGAGCTTGTCCTGGCCATAACTATGTCATTCATTGTGAGATTTTAAAATCATTTGGCACATTTGTTCACCATCATGGGACGGTGTGTCGCACGAAAGAATCACATCAATATCTCCAATGTCAAGGTCGCCACGACTAAAAATAGATTTTTTTTAAAACAAACTTACAAAGGGGGTTAATTTTGTTTGTTCATTTCAAAAGTTCAGTTTGAGTTTTCTCCCTTTATCATATTTTTTTTCACAATGAAAACCTGGTTTTGTGACAATTTTGTCCCTTGTCTATTTATAAAATATACTTGTTTTCAATTAAAAAAAATACAACATACGTGTAAAGTACTGTTAGTTTAAAAATTATTATTTTAACAGCATAATTTCGTCTTTGTGTATTGAATTAATAACGATTGACTCGATTTCTGTGTTGTTTAACAAGACGGAAGCTAGCCTAAGTGTTTTGCATGACGTGACGTCACAATGTTTTTGCTGCGGCGTGCTTTTTTCCCATATTAAATATTTAAACACAAAATACTGGAAAACTTTATATTTTAGAAACATTTCAAGGAATGTTGTAAATGTGACAGGATAAATAGAATTATAGGTTGGTGAAGTGGATGGAGAATGGTCATCTGGCTAATCATTCTGGGCACGAACCATGTTAGCGCTCAGCAAGCCTCGCGCTACATTGGTTCTAAGCCTCGCATGATAAACCTGATCTTTATCCAAAACTCACATAACATGCTCTCTGTCTTTCACAGAATCCTATTTGGTCATTTCACCAGACTTGCTAGCCTATTATTATGTAGAATGCTGGCCATGAAACCATTGGTCTGATACCCATAACAGCCCTTCAACTTGTTTGCGCATTGATCATGATATTATTCCTACAGTTTCTCTTCTCTACCTCTAATTCAAGTCGGGCAGAATTATTACTGTCATATAAAGTATATGCACTTAGTACTGATAAAGCCAGCTTTTCCAGGAAACTTGTGAACATGTTAAATTATCTCCAATAATATTTCTGAAATGATGTTGCAAAAGGAAAACAACCGAAACAAACCAACACTCTGACCATGTTGCAGGTTCACATATTCCGTCCCCTGAAGTTCAACACGAGCTCAGTGATCAAGATCGCTGTGGAGCCTGTGAACCCTTCTGAACTGCCTAAGATGCTGGACGGCCTGCGCAAAGTGAACAAGAGCTACCCCCTCGTCACTACTAAGGTGAGCAGGTTGATAAGACTTAATAAGACTTGACAAAGACTTGTTCTTTGGGAAAACCGGGCATAATGCGTATGAGTAACATGTCGTCCCAGATTATGCTGTAGGGACAACACTTAACGCTTGAACTGATTTTTGTTAAGTAGTCTTTTTTAAAAGGAAAAATTCCATGATAGCATAAGGTGTCATCCTTTATTAGTCTGTGCAGACTGCACAGGCTGATCTGGGATCTAAATATATGCCCATACATTTAGCCAGTTTTCCCACAAGGTGGCTCTTATAAGTAACATCTGGCCCCTACATCTGGGGCCCGTTTTATCAAATATCGTACGCCATTCTCACCTTACGATGCAATTTTCGAAGCACCATAAATATGTAACCGTCTTATTTATAATTACTTTTGTTGAATATTTCCCTTCATTTCCAAAGTAGCATCTTAGGCAGTTCAGAAGGGTTCACAGGCTCCACAGCGATCTTGATCACTGAGCTCGTGTTGAACTTCAGGGGAATGGCTATGTGCAAACAGCATGAAACCAACCCAGCCTGCAAATAACCTTTTAAACTTGGATCTAGTAAAAAAGGTCATTTATTAAATTTAACTTTCTAAAGGACTACACATGCGTCAACATACATTTCTATGTGGTAAAGGATTAATCAAATTAACGCAGCTTCAGGCAGGTGAGGACTTTGATTGAACAAAGCAGTTTGACCAAGTAACAACAAAGTCTTTTATTACCAGTAAAACTTGAGTTGAAGACAATTTTACAAACCTGACAAAATAAATCTCAGAATCTGAGGACACACGGTTTCCAAAATTTACTGCTTTGTTTGCGTGCTGGTGCTTATTTTGATAGTGAGGTGGACCTCGAAACTGTTATATGAGACTCTTTCTGGGGAAACTGGGCTTAATGCTTGTGCTTAAAGTGTCGTCCTAGATTAGCCTGTGCATTCTGCACAGATTTAGCAGGGATTACACTTTCTGCGTAGACTTGATATTACACGAGACTTTCTTTAAACAATAAAAATCCATAAATGCAACAAGTTTCGTCCACAATTTGCGTTTGCGGACTGCAGAGGCTAATAAGGGATGACACTGTACGCACATGATGCATTAAGCCCAGTTTTCGCAGAAAAAGGCTCATAAACAACCCTACAGTGTACTTCTCTCACGTGTACAGGTGGAGGAGTCCGGCGAGCACATCATCATGGGTACTGGAGAGCTGTATCTGGACTGTGTCATGCATGACCTGCGCAAGATGTACTCCGAGATTGGTAGGTTGGATGGGAAAATATGAGTATTTTGGGTGAAATTATGAGTGTGCTGGGCGGAAAAAATGAGCATGTTGGTTGGGAAATGTTTTCAGCATTGTACAGTTCAGATGCATTTTGCCTGTCATGTTAAACTGAGATCGGGTACCAGCGCAATAACATTGATTTTTTTGCCCAATTGGGAAAAGTACCAGTACCAGCCCAAGTGGGACAAATTAGTGCAAAAAAACCTCAAATAGAGAAAATATTACATATTTTAGTTACAAAGGTTTAACCCATACAGCTACATAGGGAAATTCAATAACTCACATTTTATTAAAAATAATAAATATTTTGGGGAAACCTTCAGTTGGAATTTCTGACAGCCATTGAAAAATGTGTAATTTTTCCCTGATTGGTAAAGTGCTGTTTTCCAGTATGTTATAAGGAAAGAAAAAAACACGCTGCATTATGAGATAATTTGTGTGACATCAATGATATGGGTGATGTTTCAGGGTAGAGTCTCCAATGCCATCATCATATTTATGCCCCCCTTCGAAGAAGAGGGGGTTTATTGCTTTGCTCATGTCTGTCGGTCTGTCGGTCCGTCCACCGTTGTTTTCCGGATGATAACCCAAGAACGCTTAGGCCTAGGATCATGAAACTTCATAGGAACATTGATAATGACTCGCAGATGACCCCTATTGATATTGAGGTCACTTGGTCAAAGGTCAAGGTCACAGGTGAAGGTCACAGTTACTGGAAATAGGCATTTTAAGGATTTAGCATGGTTCAAACAAGGGAAACAACTACCGTTTATGCATGTTCTTTTTGTTACAGCATTTGCCTTACTTGTAATTTATTTAAATTTTACCAAATGTAAGGCTAACTGCATTTTTGTAATGCTTTGTATCAATCAACATCGGGCAAAAATGAAATTAAGGTTGCATTATCTCTACCTAGTTATGCCCCCTTTCGAAGAAAAACTTAACACAGTAAAAAGTAAAATGATTCACCACCACCACCGCCATCGCCGCCGCCGCCACCACCACCACCACCACCACCACCACCTTTTCACACAATGGCTGCTACTACAACTTATAGCCCATATAGGGGGACATGCATGTTTTATTAACAGCCCTTGTTTTAGTGTACAAATTACTTCAGCAGTGTTGTGGTGAACTAATATGATTTACTGTGCTTTCATGTGAATGTGGAAATAATATTAAAGAAAATGTTTGTGATTGATTGCCCTTAATTAATTCTCTGAATGCTGATAGTGCTACAAAAGCAAACAGACTGAGCTGTACAATATATTGTTGTTCATTACCATATATACCTATATCACCCAACCTTACATCTACCTATGTCACCCAACCTTCATTTGATTATTACCATTCACTATTTACCCATATCGCCCAGCCTTTGTTCATTACCATTCACTATCTACCTATATCACCAAACCTTACTTTGACCTAGATCTTCTTTAAACTTCAGTAATTGAAACCATCCATGTATGACTTTCTATGAAGGATTGACCATGATTTGTCAAAACAATAATATTTTACTCAATGCCTGATATTCCTATGTGAGGCAACTTTGGACAGATACAAAGAAAGAATACTTTGTTACAGTGTTAGAAGATAATATGTGCTTCCAGATGTAGAGACTATCTCATTCATTACTTACAAAGTAAGAAGCTAACTTTCCTCATGTTCTTTCTCCCCGCAGATATCAAGGTTGCTGACCCTGTATTGTCCTCCTGTTCTTTTTCCCCGCAGATATCAAGGTTGCTGACCCTGTAGTGTCCTCCTGTTCTTTCTCCCCGCAGATATCAAGGTTGCTGACCCTGTAGTGTCCTCCTGTTCTTTCTCCCTGCAGATATCAAGGTTTCTGACCCTGTAGTGTCCTGTACTTTCTCCCCGCAGATATCAAGGTTGCTGACCCTGTAGTGTCCTGTTCTTTCTCCCTGCAGATATCAAGGTTGCTGACCCTGTAGTGCCCTCCTGTTCTTTCTCCCTGCAGATATCAAGGTTGCTGACCCTGTAGTGTCCTGTTCTTTCTCCCTGCAGATATCAAGGTTGCTGACCCTGTAGTGTCCTGTTCTTTCTCCCCACAGATATCAAGGTTGCTGACCCTGTAGTGTCCTCCTGTTCATTCTCCCCGCAGATATCAAGGTTGCTGACCCTGTAGTGTCCTCCTGTTCTTTCACCCTGCAGATATCAAGGTTGCTGACCCTGTAGTGTCCTGTTCTTTCTCCCCGCAGATATCAAGGTTGCTGACCCTGTAGTGTCCTCCTGTTCTTTCTCCTGTCAGATATCAAGGTTGCTGACCCTGTAGTGTCCTCCTATCCTTTCTCCCTGCAGATATCAAGGTTGCTCCTGTTCTTTCTCCCCGCAGATATCAAGTTTGCTGACCCTGAAGTGTCCTCCTATCCTTTCTCCCTGCAGATATCCAGGTTGCTCCTGTTCTTTCTCCCCGCAGATATCAAGGTTGCTGACCCTGTAGTGTCCTCCTGTTCTTTCTCCCCGCATATATCAAGGTTGCTCCTGTTCTTTCTCCCCGCAGATATCAAGGTTGCTCCTGTTCTTTCTCCCTGCAGATATCAAGGTTGCTGACCCTGTAGTGTCCTCCTGTTCTTTCTCCCTGCAGATATCAAGGTTGCTGACCCTGTAGTGTCCTGTTCTTTCTCCTCGCAGATATCATGGTTGCTGACCCTGTAGTGTCCTCCTGTTCTTTCTCCCTGCAGATATCAAGGTTGCTGACCCTGTAGTGTCCTGTTCTTTCTCCCCGCATATATCAAGGTTGCTCCTGTTCTTTCTCCCTGCAGATATCAAGATTGCTGACCCTGTAGTGTCCTCCTGTTCTTTTTCCCTGCAGATATCAAGGTTGCTGACCCTGTAGTGTCCTCCTGTTCTTTCTCCCTGCAGATATCAAGGTTGCTGACCCTGTAGTGTCCTCCTGTTCTTTCTCCCTGCATATATCAAGGTTGCTGACCCTGTAGTGTTCTGTTCTTTCTTCACGCAGATATCAAGGTTGCTGACCCTGTAGTGTCCTGTTCTTTCTCCCCGCAGATATCAAGGTTGCTCCTGTTCTTTCCCCCCGCAGATATCAAGGTTGCTGACCCTGTAGTGTCCTCCTATTCTTTCTCCCTGCAGATATCAAGGTTGCTGACCCTGTAGTGTCCTTCTGTTCTTTCTCCCTGCAGATATCAAGGTTGCGCCTGTTTTTTCTCCCTGCAGATATCAAGGTTGCTGACCCTGTAGTGTCTTCCTGTTCTTTCTCCCCGCAGATATTGAGGTTGCTGACCCTGTAGTGTCCTCCTGTTCTTTCTCCCCGCAGATATCGAGGTTGCTGACCCTGTAGTGTCCTCCTGTTCTTTCTCCCCACAGATATCAAGGAGTCTGACCCTGTAGTGTCCTCCTGTTCTTTCTCCCCGCAGATATCAAGGTTGCTGACCCTGTAGTGTCCTCCCGTTCTTTCTCCCCGCAGATATCAAGGTTGCTGACCCTGTAGTGTCCTCCTGTTCTTTCTCCCTGCAGATATCAAGGTTGCTCCTGTTCTTTCTCCCCGCATATATCAAGGTTGCTGACCCTGTAGTGTCCTCCTGTTCTTTCTCCCCGCAGATATCAAGGTTGCTGACCCTGTAGTGTCCTCCTGTTCTTTCTCCCTGCAGATATCAAGGTTGCTGACCCTGTAGTGTCCTCCTGTTCTTTCTCCCTGCAGATATCAAGGTTGCGCCTGTTCTTTCTCCCCGCAGATATCAAGGTTGCTGACCCTGTAGTGTCCTGTTCTTTCTCCCTGCAGATATCGAGGTTGCTGACCCTGTAGTGTCCTCCTGTTCTTTCTCCCCGCAGATATCGAGGTTGCTGACCCTGTAGTGTCCTTCTGTTCTTTCTCCCTGCAGATATCAAGGTTGCTCCTGTTCTTTCTCCCTTCCAATATCAAGGTTGCTGACCCTGTAGTGTCCACCTGTCCTTTCTCCCCGCAGATATCACGGTTGCTGACCCTGTAGTGTCCTCCTGTTCTTTCTCCCTGCAGATATCAAGGTTGCTGACCCTGTTGTGTCCTCCTGTTCTTTCTCCCCACAGATATCAAGGTTGCTGACCCTGTAATGTCCTCCTGTTCTTTCTCCCCGCAGATATCAAGGTTGCTGACCCTGTAGTGTCCTCCTGTTCTTTCTCAATGCAGATATCAAGGTTGCTGACCCTGTAGTGTCCTCCTGTTCTTTCTCCCAGCAGATATCAAGGTTGCTTACCCCTGTTCTTTCACCCCGCAGATATCAACGTTGCTGACCCTGTAGTGTCCTCCTGTTCTTTCTCCCCGCAGATATCAAGGTTGCTGACCCTGTAGTGTCCTCCTGTTCTTTCTCCATGCAGATATCAAGGTTGCTGACCCTGTAGTGTCCTCCTGTTCTTTCTCCCCACAGATATCAAGGAGTCTGACCTTGTAGTGTCCTCCTGTTCTTTCTCCCCGCAGATATCAAGGTTGCTGACCCTGTAGTGTCCTCCCGTTCTTTCTCCCCGCAGATATCAAGGTTGCTGAAACCTGTAGTATCCTCCTGTTCTTTTTCCCTGCAGATATCAAGGTAGTTGACCCTGTAGTGTCCTCCTGTTCTTTCTCCCTGCAGATATCACGGTTGCTGACCCTTTAGCGTCCTCCTGTTCTTTCTCCCCACAGATATCACGGTTGCTGACCCTGTAGTGTCCTCCTGTTCTTTCTCCCCGCAGATATCACGGTAGCTGACCCTGTAGTGTCCTCCTGTTCTTTCTTCCCGCAGATATCAAGGTTTGTGACCCTGTAGTGTCCTCCTGTTCTTTCTCCCCACAGATATCAAGGTAGCCGACCCTGGAGTGTCCTCCTGTTCTTTCTCCCTGCAGATATCAAGGTTGCGCCTGTTCTTTCTCCCCGCAGATATCAAGGTTGCTGACCCTGTAGTGTCCTGTTCTTTCTCCCCGCAGATATCGAGGTTGCTGACCCTGTAGTGTCCTCCTGTTCTTTCTCCCCGCAGATATCGAGGTTGCTGACCCTGTAGTGTCCTCCTGTTCTTTCTCCCTGCAGATATCAAGGTTGCTCCTGTTCTTTCTCCCTGCCGATATCAAGGTTGCTGACCCTGTAGTGTCCACCTGTCCTTTCTCCCCGCAGATATCACGGTTGCTGACCCTGTAGTGTCCTCCTGTTCTTTCTCCCTGCAGATATCAAGGTTGCTGACCCTGTTGTGTCCTCCTGTTCTTTCTCCCCACAGATATCAAGGTTGCTGACCCTGTAATGTCCTCCTGTTCTTTCTCCCCCGCAGATATCAAGGTTGCTGACCCTGTAGTGTCCTCCTGTTCTTTCTCAATGCAGATATCAAGGTTGCTGACCCTGTAGTGTCCTCCTGTTCTTTCTCCCCGCAGATATCAAGGTTGCTTACCCCTGTTCTTTCACCCCGCAGATATCAACGTTGCTGACCCTGTAGTGTCCTCCTGTTCTTTCTCCCCGCAGATATCAAGGTTGCTGACCCTGTAGTGTCCTCCTGTTCTTTCTCCCTGCAGATATCAAGGTTGCTGACCCTGTAGTGTCCTCCTGTTCTTTCTCCCCACAGATATCAAGGAGTCTGACCTTGTAGTGTCCTCCTGTTCTTTCTCCCCGCAGATATCAAGGTTGCTGACCCTGTAGTGTCCTCCCGTTCTTTCTCCCCGCAGATATCAAGGTTGCTGAAACCTGTAGTGTCCTCCTGTTCTTTTTCCCTGCAGATATCAAGGTTGCTGACCCTGTAGTGTCCTCCTGTTCTTTCTCCCCACAGATATCAAGGAGTCTGACCTTGTAGTGTCCTCCTGTTCTTTCTCCCCGCAGATATCAAGGTTGCTGACCCTGTAGTGTCCTCCCGTTCTTTCTCCCCGCAGATATCAAGGTTGCTGAAACCTGTAGTGTCCTCCTGTTCTTTTTCCCTGCAGATATCAAGGTAGTTGACCCTGTAGTGTCCTCCTGTTCTTTCTCCCTGCAGATATCACGGTTGCTGACCCTGTAGCGTCCTCCTGTTCTTTCTCCCCACAGATATCACGGTTGCTGACCCTGTAGTGTCCTCCTGTTCTTTCTCCCCGCAGATATCACGGTAGCTGACCCTGTAGTGTCCTCCTGTTCTTTCTTCCCGCAGATATCAAGGTTTGTGACCCTGTAGTGTCCTCCTGTTCTTTCTCCCCGCAGATATCAAGGTAGCCGACCCTGGAGTGTCCTCCTGTTCTTTCTTTTCCACAGATATCAAGGTTGCTGACCCTGTAGTGTCCTGTTCTTTCTCTCCGCAGATATCAAGGTTGCTGACCCTGTAGCGTCCTCCTGTTCTTTCTCCCCGCAAATATCAAGTTTGCTGACCCTGTAGTGTCCTTCTGTTCTTTTTCCCCGCAGATATCAAGGTTGCTGACCCTGTAGTGTCCTTCTGTGAGACTGTTGTGGAGACATCTTCCCTCAAGTGCTTTGCTGAAACACCCAACAAAAAGTGAGTATACACCTAATGAACCATGGAATGTATAGTATTAGAGAATTGTTTGGTGGAGTGGCCCAGTTTCTTGAAACTTTTCTAAAGTTTTCATAACAAGGTCAGATTTAGACCTTGCAAGCTCATATTGGGCATAAAATAACCAACAATAGCTTTTTCAGAACAACATGAACCATTAACTGCTGTTTGCCCATTTAGCTTTAGTGCTTTATTGGGTTCTTTCATTGCATCCACTTTGGCATGATTTTTAGCTCGGCTGTTTTCAGAGAAAACCCAAGGTATTGTCATAGCCAGCTTTTCGTGTCAGCCGCCATCCGCATCGTGCTAAAACCTTTACATTTTGCTCTAAAATCAAAGTGCTTCCACATGCAACTTTGAAACTTCATATGTAGATGCACCTTGATGAGTTCTACAGGCCACACCCATTTTGGGGTCACTAGGTCAAAGGTCAAGGTCACTGTGACCTCTCAAAATAAATAAATCTGACCAGCTTTATTAATTCAAAACTGCAACCGCAGTTATGCGGTGCTCTTGTTCATTTTCGCCTAAAGCATAGTTAATAATTAAAAGTTAAAAAATCACTTTTTTATGAACATTAAATTTAATATCACTAACAGTCCTCTTTGATCCCTATGTCATATGTGACCTATGACCCCTATCTTATAAGGCTAAAAAAAATCATTCGATAATAAAAATAATTCCATATGGTAAGTAACCATGAAAGACATAAAATGACAAAAAAATAAGCCATTAGCCATATACACAAATGTATATCGGCCGTGCACTGTAAAAAGGGTTTAATGCGTAAATTATCAACCCAGATTAGCCTGTGCAGTCGGCAAAAATCCAGTTTAGATGGAAAATCCCTGATTAGCCTGTGGGATGTCACTTTACGCACATGCTTAAAACCCCTTTTCACAGAGCAAGGCTTTTTTATATAACCATATAAGACATTAAATGACAGAAAAAGCTTGCTGATCCCTGTAGGAACAAGTTGACAATGATAGCTGAGCCTCTGGAGAAGGGTCTGGCAGAGGACATAGAGAACGGGGTGGTACAGATCACGTGGCCCAGGAAACGACTCGGGGAGTTCTTTCAGACCAAGTACGACTGGGACTTGCTGGCTGCCCGATCTATCTGGGCCTTCGGGCCTGATGCTACTGGACCCAACATCCTTGTTGATGACACCCTGCCGTCTGAAGTGAGTACAGGTTTTAGGGTTGAGAAATCTTATATTATTAAAGTCAGTTTTAGTTTTGATGTTACATATTCATTCACAGTGATTTTTTTTGCTTTTTTTTCTTACAGCCTGTGCCTTTTGGATTGGGAAAATTAGCGCGATAAACCATGAAATTGGGAAAAATAGCGCGATAAAACATGAAATTGGGAAACATTATAAATATGATTATAAGAACAGAATTAAAATTATTAAAGTATGTTTGACAGCATTTTTATATTATAAAGTACTAATTTAATGTGTTCTTACAATGAAGACAATGTTAAGTTAATATCCTTCCAAATTTATATTGAACTTGCAGTAATCTATATAGATTCTTAAATATACCATTTAATCATAACCTCTTAACAGTAAGAATTTAATTCAGTATTCTTTTAAATTAAATATCATATGGTGAAAACATAAACAAATATTTATTTAAAAAAAACGCTTTAGTGGTCTTGCTATGTTAATGATGTATTATATGGAGTTAAAATAATTTATGTCATTTCTTTACCTTTCAACATCTTGCACTTCAATGCTAATTGCTATTTCAGTAAACTGTAAAGCGTGACAAACATAATAAAGCAGAATATGCATATGAATCTGATTTTACACAGATCCACTAACATATAAATCATATCATGTTTGTCTCTTTCCATTTCCGAACGATACTCATCTTAAATGCAATAACTTTGTGAGTAACGGTAGACTAACTCCAATTTCCCAACACTGATTTCCGTGATGCACATTCACTGTGAAGATTTGTAATAAATATTTGTTGTTTTTATCTCAAACGTTATATTTTGCGTTAATTGACACACGCATTAAATTATTCCGTAATAACCATATGATATCCGTTGTTAATTTGAATGTTATTTATCATTTTCGCCGCGCATCGCAAATTTCTCGTCTGCTTGCCGCCATCTTGGGCGTGTGTAAAAACAGGCGTTTACAATCGGGATACAACGACTATCGTCGGTATCCTCCGCAATATAGAGAGAGATGTGGATAGCAACGTAAAATCGTATTGGGCTAAATTCGCGAAAAATACGTAAGTCAGTTGTTGTTCGGCGACGACTCGGCAACTCGATCGGCACTCGTTCGAAATTATTTCAAAATTACATTGAAATCTTATTGGCTTTATTGGGAAAATTTTGTCTTTTTTTGGGAAATTTTAATCAAATTTTTGGGAAAAAACTTCATTTTTTGCAATTGGGAAGCAGCCGAATATCGGCTGTAATTTCTGGCAAAAAAAATCACTGATTCAATGGATTTCAAAGCTCAGCAGTAACAAGCATTCTTATACTTCTATGAATATCAAAGTTAACATTTTATAATAATCAGGGGTTTTTTTTACTAAGAAAGTGACGCCGATAATCGGCGTCTTCCCCTACCAGAATTTTTCCCCTAAAACTACCATTTCCCCTCCAAAAATATAATTTTTCACCAAAATATAATATTTTACCCTCAAAGAAATGTTTTTTTCTTTCTTTTGGGAAGTCGACACTTATCCTATTTGTACCATGTACAACGATCTCGCTCTCTCTCTCTCTCCCGACGAACACTCAAATCTGGGAATCCCAGTGATTCTATATATAGCTCTTAAATTACGTCATGGAAACCGGGCAACTAATCGTATTAATCACATGACTATTTTACTGGATTCCGGTCTTGCGCGAGAAGGGTGATTCGTCAATTAATTACTGGAAACCAGTCGAGTTTTCATCCGGGTTATGTGAAAGCCAAGATGGGTATAAACGTTAAAACAGAAAAAAAGTCTCACAATTGGCGTTCATACATGAACAAAATAAAACGTTCGGACTCGGAAAATATTAATTGCGTTGACGCATTTTTTTAAGAATGAATCATCAAAAACCGTTGAAACCCAGCAGGATTCGGAGGTACATGTAATCAACATCGATTAATACTGTCGGATTATTGTGAAAGTGAAAGTAGACAATCAGCAGCTGCCGCACCTTTCCCTTCCAATACTGTAGCAGATCTAGATCGTCAACCCATTCATCATGAAATTGAAATCACAATATTGAAATCGTTCCCCAGCCCCAGTTGAAAACATTTCCCATTATAAGATCTACCCCTGCAACTTTATTTAGGACTTTGACTTTAATATCATATTTGTTCATGTGTTTAAGAACAAAAAGGTCAGAGACATGTCTCTTTTTCTAAAAAAAAACCTGAAGTCTGTAGGCGAGTTATAGACATTGAAATGAACAGTTTTTATTTTTTCCCCAAATATGTCTTTTTCGCGCTCGATTTTCCCCTTTTACCCAGCGTCCAGCGTCTTCCCCTTTTTCTAAAAAAAACCCTGATAATGATTGTCATTGTATATGAATTTTAAAACTTAAATATAAAAAGCATTCCGATTGGTCAGTGGATATCAGAGCTCATATGTAACAGGCATTTTAATAGGTCAATATTAAAAGTTGAGATTATAGTTGAGGCTGAGACCTTGCATAGTTGTAGATAAAAGAGATATTGTCTTCAGTTTCAAAAAGACAAGTTTTGATGAAATCTTTTTTTTTTTAGCTCACCTGAGCACAACGTGCTCAAGGTGAGCTATTGTGATAGCCTTTTGTCCGTCATGCGTCGTGCGTCTGTCGTCAACATTGACCTTGTGAACACTCTAGAGGCCACATTTATTGTCCGATCTTCATGAAACTAGGTCAGAACATTTGTCCCAATAATACCTCGATCTAGTTCGGAACTGGGTCATGCTGGGTCAAAAACTAGGTCACTAGGTAAAAAAAAGAAAAACCTTGTGAACACTGTAGTCACATTTGATGCCCAATCTTCATGTAAATTTTGTCAAAATGTTTGTCTTAATGATATGTTGGTTGAGTTCAAAAATTGTTCCGGTCCGTTGAAAAACATGGCCACCAGGGGGCAGGGCAGTATTCCTTATATGGCTATAAAGAAACCTTGTGAACACTGTAGAAGTCACATTTGATGCCCAATCTTCATGTAACTTTGTCAAAATGTTTGTCTTAATGATATGTTGGTAGAGTTCAAAAATGGTTTCGGTTCATTGAAAAACATGACCGCCAGGGGGTGGGGCAGTATTCCTTATATGGCTATAGAGAAACCTTGAAGTCACAATTTTTGCCCAATCATCATTAAAATTGGTCAAAACATTTGTTTCATTGATATCTCGGACGAGTTCGAAAATGGTCCAGATCGGTGAAAAATCATGGCCGCCAGGGGGCGGGGTAGTTTTCTCTATATGTATATAGTGAAAACATGTGATCGCTCTAGAAGTCACATTTTTGGTCCAATCTTTATGAAATTTGGTCAGAACATTTGTCTTCTGGATACGACGGTTGAGTTTGAAAATGGTTCAGATCGGTTAAAAAAACATGGCCGCCAGGGGGCAGGGCAGTTTTGCTTATATGGCTATAGTTAAACCTTGTTAACACTCTAGGAGTCACATTTTTTGTCCAATCTTCATGAAACTTGGTCTGAACATTTGTTAGCTCAATTGAGCACAGCGTGCTCATGGTGAGCTTTTGGGATCGCCTTTTGTCCGTCGTCTGTCGTGCGTCGTCAACATTTTACCTTGTGAACACTCTAGAGGCCACATTTCTTATCCAATCTTCATGAAACTTGGTCAGAACAGTTGTCCCGATGATACCTCGACTGAGTTCGAAACTGGGTCATGCTGGGTCAAAAACTAGGTCACTAGGTACAAAAATATATAGAAACCTTGTGAACACTCTAGAAGTCACAATTTTTGCCCAATCATCATGAAACTTGGTCAAAACATTTGTTTTATTGATATCTTGGATGAGTTCGAAAATAGTCCAGATCGTTGAAACATGGAAGCCGGGGGGGGGTCTTTTTCCTTATATTTATATAGTAACAAAGCTTGTGAACACTCTAGAAGTCACATTTTTTGCCTAATCATCATTAAATTTGGTTAAAACATTGGTTATGTGGATACCTCGGACGAGTTTGAAAATAGTCGTGAACATTTGAAAAACATGGCCATAATAACAGTGGATTATTATGTTGATGATTGGTTGGGAATGAAGTGCCATCTGAAAACCCTTTATTAAATAATCTCAAAATTTTAAGTAGTAATATTGACTTCACAGAAAATTACTTAGGGGAGAAACAACTGTATATAACAGTTTAGAGTCAGGCCCCAAATTCCTGTGCTTGCCACTTTTCACACATTTTGTTACATGTAATTTAATGATTGCAGACCAATGAAATAACCATTAGCCACAGCAGGTACCTCATTATCTCTGACAGTTGCTTGATGCCTAACCCCTTGTTCTCAGCCCTTTGCAGTGAACAGCATGAAACAGCAATTGCTATACAGTGGTATCTATATAGAGATAAACACATAAATACATCTGTCTGGCATTTATTTTCGTATAAAAATCAGTATGCTGACTAAATAAAAAGAACAGATTACAATATTGAAGCAAGCTCTTGAAATAGAAAAATTATGTACTTATATATTTCCAAGAAAGGTTTATACAATATATATAAATTTAATGGGCATGATATTTCATATTTCTTAGCTTTAAGTACAGTGATGCCTGATTGAACTTACTCAATATGGCTATTATTTAACTTATAACTATCACAACGTCCCAGTGTATATTATGAATATCAAGAAGAAAAAGTAAAGATATCTATGTAAAAATATCCTTTACAGCTTAGGCAACAACTGATGTCAATATTCAATTATATTGATCAATAAAAAATAGATTGAAATATGAACTGTACTGTTGTACATTTATTGACAAAAAAAACTATCGTGTCTTCATGTACCGTAATTACTCTATGTTTGCGGACACTTAAAAATAAATAATTTTTTTCATGTCCGAAAACTTAGATACGAAAAATATTCACAAAATACAGGTGTCTAAAATTGAAGTGTCCGAAAATAGCGTCAATTGTATCAACGACTACCGGTAATAGCACGCGCTTGTTTAATGCCATGCAGTATAGTATAAATTACAGTTTTATATGTTTGCACTGCATTTTAAATAAATTAAAATGCTTTATTTATTTGACAGAAAGTTATTACAAGGTTGTACTTTGACCAACGAGTTCAAAGATGAGCATGTGATGTACTGATACTCGCTAGTATGAACCTGTAATTAACGCAATAAAAAATCAAACTGTGAATTCTTTGTTCATTTCAGTTGTTGTCCAACACCTTTTATTGTTCGTTAAACTTGCAATAGGGTGCATCACACTTTGAAGCGTTTAGTATTTGTCACAGTTATTTACTGAGAAGGGGTAGTACCATTTCGGTAGGTAATTGAACTGTTAATTGGCATTACGCCTGGAAATTGTCATAACATTTATGCTATCGGGCGAAACCATTGTTTAAAACCGGTTTACAAGGTTATTTACCCAATAACACAAATGTAATGGTCCGTTGCCCTCAGGCATGCACCTGCCTTGTTTTATGATGTTAATCTGTTTGGAAAACCCCATGATCAAAGTGTCATTAGATATGAAAACAGGACCGAAATTTGGTAAAATAGCGCTGTAAAATATACTTTCCGAAAACAGAGACATTAGTTATGGACGAAAACTAGTGTGTCCGAAAATTAAGAGTCACGAACAATAATAATTTTTGCTAAAAAAAGGGGTGTCTGAAAACTTAGAGTGTCCGATAACATAGAGTAATTACGGTACATATATCATATCACAGGCATACTTTGTTCAAGAATTAAAGAGATAGAGAAAATGTACTTAAAGCCAACTATTTGCGATGCTTATGATATTAAATACAGCTTGTATTTGAGAATTAATTTCACAATTAAAATGCATTTTAGTTTTGCATTGGTTGTAAATAAAGAGTTGAAGCGTAGAGGAATTGTTTACAAACAACACTTACAAATGTGAATAAATTAAAAAAAAAACACTCTTAAATGAAGTATGAAATTTCATTCTTAATCATAAATACAGATTGATATACAAAAGTCATGTAGGCCTACATGGATGATATGTAAAATACAGTATTATGCAGGGGTCTAGCTAGGCTCAAAATTTTGGGAGAAGTCACTTCTCCCTAAAGCCAAAATAGGGAGAATTGGTAACATCTTTGGGAGAAATGGTACATTTAAGTCATAGATCTTATTTTTACGTATATTTTGCAGCAACTTAACGGATTAGTGGTTTCTGTTCAGTTTGCAATCAACTCTTCACTTGTTTTATACAATAAGACATGTAAAGTGTATTATAACCAACATTTTTCTTATTTTATTAATTGTTGATTATGATTTTACATGTACTTTAATTATTTTTTTTCCTGAACAGGTGTATCAAATAAACTTCAATCATAACAAGGCAGTAATGTTTAGAATCTTTTCACTTCCTTGTTAATTTTAAAGGGGCCTTTTCACAGATTTTGGCATATTTTGAAATATGTCATTAAATGCTTTATATTGATAAATGTTAACATTGGATCTTAAAAGCTCTAGTAAAAAATCAAGAATAAAATTAAAAAAGGGAAAAAAAAGTAGCCGGTACCAGGGCTCCAACCAGTGACCCCTGGAGTCCTGGAATTAGTCTGAAGTAAAAACGCATTAGCCCTCTCGGCTATTCCGCCGGGTATACACATTTTAATTTTTTTTACCTTATATAAGCAATCTTCGTAGTTTCGTAAATTTAAACGACAACAACAGAACTCTCCAAATCATTGCATTGTTTCGTGTTTCGTTTAAGCATTATAATTTTTAGGTTTTCAAATCGTCAAAAGATAGATATAATGGCCATATTGGACTATGGTAAATGTTCAGTAATACTGTTTCCTCACAAATATCATAACTAAAACGAAAATTTGCGAATCTGGAACAGTTTTTTTTCAATTTTGTCAATTTACCAAACCGTGAAAAGATCCCTTTAAGCAATTCAACATTAAATCAAATTCATATTTTGTTACAAATATTTGTTTTAAATTTAAAATTTATTTAAAATCTCATTTTACAGCAGAGATTCCAAATCTGACCTGTAAATGAGCCCAATATCTATTGCCAGTGCTAGGTTACATCTTCCCATTTGATCATTCCTTAGTATTTTTTAATGGGTCATTTAACATTGCTGAAACATAGTTATTGGTAGTCAGCACAAGGCAATTAATCAAGGCATCATCTATTAACAATTTCAAGAAGTGTAATAGCTCCAGACTGTTCTTTTGAATGTTCAACTTTGCATGACCTGTAAATGGGGCAACTTATGGCTGAGAATCCTCCTGTGTCCAATTCTCCACATCAAATTGATTTTAATGGTTTATTTCTGGCACAGTGTAGATCATTAAAAGGAGGAAAAGTCACTTCGCCTTCATGAAATTAATGTGCCAAGTTAAGGTTAATTTGGCGAAAAAATCACCCACTTCGTCCACTTGCAAGAGCCCTGTTATGTGAAAGTCAGAAATACCATTATTCTAATTAATTTTATATACAGACGTACGTCATGTATGATATGTGAAATGCAGTATTACTTGAAAATCAGAGTTTCATTGTTCTAAATAACTTTGAATGGAAAAACAGTGAAAACGTATTTTAATACTAGATCACACTAAGTCTGTACTACCGCCTGTCTGCTCAGCTCTTGTCCTCTTTTGAAAATTTTACACTAAATAATCAAACTATAAAGCGCAAGTTAAGTATGTACACCCGTCTGTATGAAGTACTTTTATTATTTTGAACTCCACCTTCCCAGAATAGTTTAGTTCCTTTGGGTCTCAGGTGAGCGCCTTAGGGCCCATGACCCTCTTGTCTTTAAATTTTGGGCAATTGTAGGCAGTTGTATTTTTACTTTCACTTCCATAAAGTAAAGATTTGAAACATGTGTATATAACAATCTATTGAAAATCCAGTCTTTGCAGACAGTGTCCTCACTTGCTGATCTGGCATGATTTTATTTTCGTACATGCATTAAGCCTGGTTTTCCCACAGACCAGCTCATACAAAAAATATTGTATAAATGTTATATTTACATAAGTTTACTGGCTTGCCACAAAATATGAACGACTTTCTGCCCCTTGTGGTTAATCTTTTCTTTGTGTTGCTAAATTATCATACATTTTAACAATACAGTAGAAACTGACCTAACGGCCACCTGAATTTACCGGTCACCTGCAGACAACGGTCAGTCTGGAATCCCCCCGTCGAAAAACACTCTATATTACACTTGAATTTAACAGCCACCTGACCATAACGGCCAACGGCCACTATATTCCACTCCGAAATTCATGTTTGACATGAAATCAACGGTCACGCGTCAGTCGTCTCGAGTCGCGAAAATTAAAAACACAGCACATTATTTGTCCGTCTATTTTGCATTTAAAGCGTCTAAAAGCGGTAATTGTCTATGATGTTATAAAAGCGGCCCGCTGCGAGTAAACAAATTATAAGGTGTTGAGTAGGTTTCTTTTCCGGGGATAATTGTGGGGGTATCTTCAAAAGAAAATATATCAGAGTTTATGACTTGTTGAAAGTAATTATCGCTAAATTAAATGACCGCTATTTCTTTGAATTAGAACGGTACAATTACACCGTACTATCGGTTTATGACACCGAATCCGCTTTAAAGACTTTTACGGACGTGACGTCAACGGAACGTGACAAGCTTTATTAACTGAATGAATGAGATGCATGAGTAAACAATTATACCAGCGTTGATAAAGTCATTGTTTAATTTAACAATATGAAATTAAATCAATCTAAAAGATATTATTCTCTATTATTCAATGTTCACGCGTAAGTTAATGCTGTTATTATGCTTTGTTAATGCAATGAGCATTTGTTTTACACTGTATGCAAACGACTGGGTGGGGTAACGACGTAGTAATACTACCAACTGACCAACCTTCTTAAAATTGTGATCCGAATTCAACGGTCACCTTTGGACAACGGTCACTTTGATCATTTCCCTTGACTGACCGCTGAATTCAGGTTTGACTGTACTATATAATCCTCTATTTGCTTCTCTGTTCATGGATATTATATTAGTGTTGACTGTGCATTGACAGGTTGACAAGAGCCTTCTAGGAGCTGTGAAGGATAGTATTGTACAGGGTTTCCAGTGGGCAACTCGAGAAGGGCCACTCTGCGATGAACGTAAGTTAATGGCCCTTATTTTACAGCCCTTTCTTGTTGTGCATTGGTTAAAACAGCAAAATGTCCATACAAAAGAAACCATTTTTTCTTAGTAGCAGATTATTCTATTGAACACCATTTAAAACTGTGAATGCATGTTTATTAAGTAGTTATATTCTTAGAATTTGGCTATCAAGTTATTTTAAGTTTTTAGTCGTTCAGCAAGTTATGAAGTAACTGGAGTATACTGGAATAACTGTGGATATCTGTCTATGGCTCCCTCTTTCACCCAGCTAAAACAAACTTGTCTTAATACACTTTTCAACATAAACAATTGCTTGCATTGTTATGCCCCCCTTCAAAGAAGAGGGGGTATAGTGCTTTGCTCATGTCGGTATGTCTGTCTGTCGGTATTTCAGTCTGTCGGTCTGTCGGTCCGTCCACCAAGTGGTTGTCAGATGATAACTCAAGAACGCTTGGGCCTAGGATCATGAAACTTCATTGGTACATTGATCATTACTCGCAGATGACCCCTATTGATTTTGAGGTCACTAGGTCAAAGGTCACGGTCACGGTGACTCGAAATAGTAAAATGGTTTTTATACGCCCGTATAAAATACGGGACGTAATATGTGAAACCCCTTGGCGGGCAGGCGGGCGGGCGGCGGGCGGAAGGCATCACTTTGTCCGGACTCTAATTCAAATTGTATTCATCCGATCTTCACCAAACTTGGTCAGCAGTTGCATCTAGTTGATATCTAGGCCAAGTTCGAATATGGGTCATGCCGGGTCAAAAACTAGGTCATAGGGTCAATAAGTGCATTTTCAAAGGGGCCACTTTGTCCGGACTCTATTTCAAATTGTATTCATCCGATCTTCACCAAACTTGGTCAGCAGTTGCATCTAGTTGATATATAGGCCAAGTTCGAATATGGGTCATGCCGGGTCAAAAACTAGGTCATAGGGTCAATTAGTGCATTTTCAACGGCGCCACTTTGTCCGGACTCTAATTCAAATAGTTTTCATCCGATCTTCACCAAACTTGCTCAGAAGTTGAGTCTAGACAATATCTAGGCCAAGTTGGAATATGGGTCATGCCGGGTCAAAAACTAGGTCATGGGGTCACTTAGTGCATTTCAAGGATTTCATGGTGTCCGCTCTCTAAATGAAGTAGTTTTCACCCGATCTTCACCAAATTTGGTCAAAAGTTGTGTCTATATGATATGTAGGTCAGGTTTAAATATGGGTCATGCCGGGTCAAAAACTAGGTCACGAGGTTACTTAGTGCATTTCAAGCATTTAGCATGGTGTCCGCTCTCTAATTGAAGTAGTTTTCATCTGATCTTCACCTAATTTGGTTACAAGTTGTGTCTAGATGATATGTAGGTCAAGTTCGAATATGGGTCATGCCCGGTCAAAAACGAGGTCACATGGTGCATTTAAAGCATTTAGCATGGTGTCCGCTCTCTAATTGAAGTAGTTTTCATCTGATCTTCACCAAATTTAGTCAGATGTTACATCTAAATGATATCTAGGTCAAGTTCAAATATGGGTCATGCCAAGTCAATAACTAGGTCTTGAGGTCACTTAGTGCATTTCAAGCATTGAGCATGGTGTCCAAAACCTTCGAACGGGCGTATCTTGTGACAGTTTGGCACTCTTGTTGAATGATAACTCAAGAATGCATACGCGGCCAACAGGGCAAACTCTGAACAATATTACTGAAGCAACTGGTCTGTAATCCTAAATCTATAATTATCAGTCCAATGAAACATCATCCTTTGAGTAAAATACAGTGGATCAGTAAAAATATTATCAGTATATGAGATTTTTTGTATTTTTTGTATATTAAATATTGTGTTAATGTTTAATTTTGTTGATTAATATAAATATAAGCAGAACAGGGGAGGTAATACACTATTATATCTTTCTTATATACAGGGGAAACAAATGCAATAAGTTTAAATTTCATGTTTTATAAATAGAGGAAATTTGTTCATGTCAGTGTGAGATCATTTGTTATTTTGTATGATCACATTTATTATTACTTTGACAAAACAACACTTACCTGAATACCACAATGGATTCCACCCAAACAATACCCCACGCCCCTACCAGAATCCTCCCCCCCCCCCAACCTCACCCCCCAATTTTTTTTTTTAAAACATCCCACATGATACCCTCCCATCACTCCTCCCTACCCCCCCCCCCCCCACCCCCCCCATTTTTTTGTTTAAAACATCTTATAAATTACCACAACCGCACATTATATCCCCTCTCTATCCCCCCTACCCCCCCACCCCCCTACCCCCCACCCCCCAATTTTTTTTTAAACATCTTATAAATTACCACACCCCACATTATACCCCCCTACCCCCCCCCACCCCTATTTATTTTAAAACATCTTTTAAATACCCCACCCCACATTATATCCCCCCCCTCTCACCCCCACCCCCCACACCGCCCCCCCCCCCCACCCCCCACCAATTTTTTTTTTAAACATCTTATAAATTACCCCACCCCACATTATACCCACCCGCCCCCTCACCCCACCCCCCACCCCCCCCCAACACCCCCACCCACCACCCCCCCCCAAAAAAAAAAAATTATATTTTTTTAAAACATCTAATAAATTACCACACCCACATTAGACCCCCCTCTCACCCCCACCCCCCAACTCCCCCCCCCCCCCTTTTTTTTTTAAACATCTTATAAATTACCACACACCAACATTATACCCCCCTCTCACCCCCAACCCCCCAACCCCCTACCCCCCATTTTTTTTTAAACATTATATCCCCCTCTCACCCCCCACCGTCCCCCCCACCGTCCCCCCCCACCCCCCCAATTTTTTTTTAAACATCTTATAAATTACCACAAATAACCACAACCCCACATTATATCTCCCCTCTCAACCCCCAATTTTTTTTTAAAAAACATTTTATAAATTAAACACACCCCGCAATTAATACCCCCCTCTCACTCACCCCCCCAACCCACCGCCTTAACCCCCCCCCCACCCCCCAAAAAAAAAAAAAACAAACATTGTGGTTTAAAATCATCTTATAAATTAGACCCCACCCCACATTATACCCCCCTACGCACCCCACAACTCCTCCCCTACCACCCCTCCCCCACCTCCTCATTTTTTTTTTAAACATCTTATAAATTACCACACCCCACATTATACCCCCCCTCTCCTCACCCACCACCCCCCACTCCCCCCCACCCCCCAAAAATTTTGTTTTTATTTTTATTTTTTTTAAACATCTAATAAATTACCCCCCCCCCCCCACATTATACCCCCCTCTCACCCCACCCCCCCCCCAACCCCCCAATTTTTTAACCAGGTTTTCCGAAGGAAAAAACTGGTTATTAGATTGGCGAATGCGGGCGGGCTGGCTGGCTGGCTGGCTGGCGGGCGGGTGGAAGAACAAGCTTGTCCGGGCCATAACTATGTCGTTCATTGTCAGATTTTAAAATCATTTGGCACATTTGTTCACCATCATTGGACGGTGTGTCGCGCGAAATAATTACGTCGATATCTCCAAGGTCAAGGTCACACTTTGAGTGCAAAGGTCAAAAATGGCCATAAATGAGCTTGTCCTGGCCATAACTATGTCATTCATTGTGAGATTTTAAAATTATTTGGCACATTTGTTCACCATCATGGGACGGTGTGTCACACAAAAGAATCACGTCAATATCTCCAATGTCAAGGTCGCCACGACTAAAAATAGATTTTTTTTAAAACAAACTTACAAAGGGGGGTAATTTTGTTTGTTCATTTCAAAAGTTCAGTTTGAGTTTTCTCCCTTTATCACATTTTTTTTTCACAATGAAAACCTGGTTTTGTGACAATTTTGTCCCTTGTTTTTAAAACATCTTATAAATTACCACACCCCACATTATACCCCACTCCCACCCCCCCCCCACCCCCCTACCCCCCCACCCCCATCCTCAATTTTTTTTAACATCTAATAAATTACCCCACCCCACATTATACCCCCCTTTCACTCCCCCCTACCCCCCCCCCCCCCCCCCCGGCCCCCCCTCCAACAACAAAAAAAATACCCTTCTCTCACTCCCTCTTGATTATGACTGGCAGATGACCCCTATTGATTTTCAGGTCACTAGGTCAAAGATCAAGGTCACAGTGACTCGAACTAGTACAATGGTTTCCGGATGATAACTTACATTATGTCAAAGGTCAAGGTCACAGTGACAAAAAACGTATTCACACAATGGCTGCCACTACAACTGACAGCCCATATGGGGGGCATGCATGTTTTACAAACAGCCCTTGTATCTAATGATATGAAATTGTTTTTTTTTCTTATCCCAGATTAAACTTTAAAAATTAAACTGTCCTCTTTTAAATGAGATTTGTCTGTAACATAACTATTATTGTTATAGACTATTTGAGCAAAATTAACAGCTCTGAAACAACAGCATTTAGATGTCTTAAATTTGGTATATATTACACATCTTTACTATAAATAGTAACAAATGATGTCGCAAGTGGGCTGTTATTTGTATCAAGCGGGCCAATATAAATTATATTGGCCCTCTTATCCGGCCAATTTTTCATATCATAAAAGAATCGAATAACGCGGCTTCAACTGAACAAAATGGCGTCCACATTCAGTCTTAGGTTATCAATAAAATTAAGCCACAACTCAATGAAAGAATCAAACAATTATAATGACACATAGCACACAATTTTGATTATACAAATATGATTGAAACTGAAACTCTGAACAGTAAAAGACACATTCACCTTGATGACAACTTTAATCCGATGCTTATAATAATACAATAACAACAATGTGCTATTCCGTTTGTTGTTATTCCATCTGTTTATCTAAATGTCTTTTAAATCACACTTTTGAAAAGTTCATACCTAATGCTAACCAGAGTAACCACTGCCACCCAAAACACAATTAACGAAATCAAATTAATAGCATTAATTTTATTCCTATCGATGCTTCTAATTATACACGTCAAAAAAACAATCAGAAATGAGTTTCGGATTCGTTCGATGCTTTAAAAAAATATTTAACTGTTAAAACCCTGCACGTCCAAATTGTTGTCCCTAAAATCCAAAGTCTTGCTCAAACGGTGTGTTTTGTCACAGAAATTACGTCACATGAGTTAAGTCATATACATTTTGCAAACAATTGAATGAAAATAAAAGTACGGAAAGCTGGTTCTGTAATAAATTTTAGTGAAGGAACAAAATAGAATGATATGTAATATAAACGATAACACACGTCAGAGCTGGGCCGGATGTCTATAATCGGCCCTAGGCGCATAATTGTCCTCGGGCCAGAGGCCCTTGGGCCATTATGTTGACAGGGGACTGATTATACGTCCGGCCCAGCAGTGTGTGTTATTGTCTAAGTAACACTGCTTATTTGCCCTCTATATATTTTCATCAATTCTGGGGTCATAACTGACAACACCAAGGGGGTCACATTGTTTATACAGATACCAAAATAACCTCAAAAATCTTTTTTTTCTGAAAGCAAAAGGCTCAAAGGTTAAATATAAGTTTATAACATCGTCTGTTACAAAATTTTGAAATTGGCGGAGATATCAACTTAACGACTTTGCTTGTTTCTATATGATATGAAGGGTTATAATAAACTTATAGCTACTGTCTATGGTATAGAAATGGATCAGAATCAAGAATTAAGAGTTAAACGGAAAAACAATGGCAGAATATCGAACACCTTGCAGTTGATGCAAATACCATAGTCGTAAATTGGGTTACAATGGCTTTGTTTTCAAACCCAAGCGAACCACAACCCCCAATCAAGTAAGGTGTGCAAATTACTGCTCGTTTGGCGGTTGTCAATTTTGAGCAATTTTGTTGATTGGTATTAATAAAAGTAGTCATAATAGCTGTTAGTTGGTCTATCGAATCAGTGAGTGTAAAGACTATTAAAATATATAAGGAAACATTCGGGACAGTATGTGTTTGGAGTTTTTTACTGTTCTGCAGTTTTTATACGCCCGTATAAAATACGGGACGTATTATGTGAAACCCCTTGGCGGCGGGCGGCGGGCGGAAGGCATCACTTTGTCCGGACTCTAATTCAAATTGTATTCATCCGATCTTCACCAAACTTGGTCAGCAGTTGCATCTAGTTGATATCTAGGCCAAGTTCGAATATGGGTCATGCCGGGTCAAAAACTAGGTCATAGGGTCAATAAGTGCATTTTCAAAGGGGCCACTTTGTCCGGACTCTATTTCAAATTGTATTCATCCGATCTTCACCAAACTTGGTCAGCAGTTGCATCTAGTTGATAAATAGGCCAAGTTCGAATATGGGTCATGCCGGGTCAAAAACTAGGTCATAGGGTCAATTAGTGCATTTTCAACGGCGCCACTTTGTCCGGACTCTAATTCAAATTGTATTCATCGATCTTCACCAAACTTGGTCAGTAGTTGCATCTAGTTGATATCTAGGTCAAGTTCGAATATGGGTCATGCCGGGTCAAAAACTAGGTCACAAGGTTACTTAGTGCATTTCAAGCATTTAGCATGGTGTCCGCTCTCTAATTGAAGTAGTTTGCATCTGATCATCACCTAATTTGGTCAGAAGTTGAGTCTAGATGATATGTAGATCAAATTCGAATATGGGTCATGCCGGGTCAAAAACGAGGTCACGATCGGACACATAATGAATTTCAAGCATTTAGCATGGTGCCCGCTCTCTAATTGAAGTAGTTTTCATTTGATCTTCACCAAATTTAGTCAGATGTTACATCTAAATGATATCTAGGTCAAGTTCAAATATGGGTCATGCCGGGTCAATAACTAGGTCTCGAGGTCACTTAGTGCATTTCAAGCATTAAGCATGGTGTCCAAAACCTCCGAACGGGCGTATCTTGTGACAGTTTGGCACTCTTGTTCAAATTGCCAATTAACCTCATCTTGCCTTCTTGCAGCGATCCGCAATGTGAAGTTCAAGATCCTGGATGCAGTGATAGCCCAGGAACCCATACACCGGGGCGGTGGACAGATCATACCCACAGCCAGGAGAGTTGCTTACTCTGCATTCCTTATGGTATGACTGTGATGATTTAAAGCTCACCTGAGCACAATGACTGTGCTCATGGTGAGCTTTTGTGATCGCTTTTGTCAGATGTGCGTCGTCCGTCATGTGGCTTCAACATTTGCCTTGTTAACACTCTAGAGGCCACATTTATTTTCCGATCTTTTTAAAATTTCATCAGAAGATATGTGCCAATCATATCTTGGATGAGTTCTAAAATGGTTTCAGTTGGTTTAAAAACTTGGCTGCCATGGGGCGGGGCATTTTGTTTCATTATATGGCTATAAATAAACTCCTTAAGTCAAATTTATTGTCCAATCTTCATGAAACATAGTTATAAAATTTGTTTTAATGAAGTCTTTTAACGAAAATGGTTTGTGTTGCTTGAAAAACATGGCCACCAGGGGGTGGGGCATTTATTGTCCCCTACCGGTGAAACCTGAGGGGACTTATGGTTTGCACTCCGTCTGTCTGTCTGTCAGTCAGTCTGTCACACTTTTCTGGATCCTGAGATTACTTAAAAAGTTCTTCATATGGTTTCATGAAACTTGAAACATGGATAGATGGCAATATGGAGATTATGCACGTCATTTTATTTTGTTCCTACGTCTAAATTCTGGTTGCTATGGCAACAAATATATTTTTATTATTTTTATTTTTTACTGACAATGGTCGAGTTTCACCGGTAGGGGACCATATTGCTTGCCAATCTCTTTTTCTTATATGACTTTGGTAAAACCTTGTTAACACTCTAGAGGCCACATTTATTGTCCGATCTTCATGAAACTTGCTCAGAAGATTAGTCCCAATTATATCTTGGACAAGTTCGAAAATGGTTCTGGTTAGTTGAAATACATAGCTGCTAGGAGATCGGGCATTTTCCTTATATGGCTTTAGTAAAACCTTGGTAACACTCTAGAGGCCACATTTATTATTGTCCAATCTTCATGAAACTTGGTCAGAACATTTGTTTTAATTATATATTGGATGAGATTGAAAATGCTTCCAGTCTGTTGAAAAACATGGCCGCCAGGGGGCTGGGATTTGATCCTTTTACATGTATGGCTGTAGTAAAACCTCTATATTTTACATTTATAGTTCACTCTTTATGAAACTGTGTCAGAACATTTGTTCTAATGATATCATGGGCTCCACAGAATGTCAGTCCCTTTGTATATCAGGTGAGCGACTTTGGGCCTTCAGGCCCTCTTGTTTAAATATAAATTTTGTTCCACTGGCTGTTTGTGGAGCCTTTCTATGCATTATTTGTGGTAAGACTGTGACAGAAAATATTTTTCTTATTGTGCATGTTTATGTTGGCTGGCTAGATCACTTGGTAGAGCACTGGACTACACATCTGGGGATCAGAGGCGGGATCCCAGGCCCAGCCAGATAGTTTATGTGGTTATTGGTCATGAAGCTCTTTTACTCCAATTCTTTCCCCTTCTTCTGATGCATGTAAGACAGATGTCAGTTACTGGCACATAAACATGTGGACTTAGAATTGGTAAAGCAGCTTACCAAGGAATAGTTTGAGTTGGTTAACTGGTAATCTTGATATGATTGAAATATGGTTGTATCTGGCAAAAAGACAACAACACCATACATACAAGCAATAATTTTTACCAAGTTTTAAGTATGTAAATTTAGAATTTTCATATTGAACAAAGTAACTTTTTTTTCAACAAAAAAAAAGAAAAGAAAAAAGACCATGATTCCTGGATAGGCTCTGGACTTCATGCTTATATGTAAAGCATGTTATATTGACTGCTGTTTGTGTTCAGGCCACACCAAGAATGATGGAGCCCTACTACTTTGTGGAAGTTCTGGCCCCAGCAGACTGTGTGTCAGCTGTCTACACAGTGTTAGCCAAGCGCAGGTAAACTAGGCTTGATACATTGCCCAAATTGTAAATTAAGATAGGTAATGAAAAAAAAAGAGTCAAACATCTACCCAGGTTGGGGTATAAAATGGTATGAACGTTTGCCATTTTTAGCGAGGCTGTTTTCAGAGAAAACCCAAGCTTTTGTCATTGCCAGCTCGTCCGCCGTAGGCGTCGTGCTCAAACCTTAACATATGCTCTAAATCAAAGTGCTTCCACTTACAACTTTGAAACTTCATATGTAGATGCACTTTGATGAGTTCTACATGCCACACCCATTTTTGGGTCACTAGGTCAAAGGTCAAGGTAACTTTGACCTCTAATATCAAACTTTAACATAGGCTCTAAAATTAAAGTGCTTCCACCTACAACTTTGAAACTTCATATGAAAAAGCACCTTGATGAGTTCTACACGCCACACCCATTTTTGGGTCACTTGGTCAAAGGTCAAGGTCACTGTTACCTCTAATATAAAACTTTAACAAAAACCTTAACATTGCCTCTAAAATCAAAGTGCTTCCACCTACAACTTTGAAACTTCATATGTAGATGCACCTTGATGAGTTCTACACGCCACACCCATTTAGGGTCACTAGGTAAAAGGTCAAGGTCACTGTGACCTCTAAAAAAATAATAAATAATAATTTTCTGACAAGTTTTTGCAGCAGAGCGTGGCACCCGTTATGCAGTGCTCTTGTTTTATATGTTAATTTCATAAGTCGGTCAAAATCACATAAAAATGGGAATAGGAAAATCTGTCAGTCAGTTTGCAAACCCTTGTAATTCATTATCCGATTCAATCACACAACTATCTTGTCTCATATTTTTATGCCCCCCTTTGAAGAAGAGGGGGGTATATTGTTTTGCACATGTCGGTCCGTATGTCCGTTCGTCCTTTCGTCCACCAGATGGTTTCCGGATGAAAACTCAAGAACACTTAGGCCTTGGATCATGAAACTTCATAGGTACATTGATCATGACTCGCAGATGACCCCTATTGATTTTGATGTCACTCGGTCAAAGGTCACGGTGACCAGAAATAGTAAAATGGTTTCCGGATGATAACTCAAGAACACTTAGGTCTAGGATCATGAAACTTCATAGGTACATTGATCATGACTGGCAGATGACCCCTATTGATTTTCAGGTCACTAGGTCAAGGTCACGGTGACATGAAATAGTAAAATGATTTCCGGATGATAACTCAAGAACGCTTAGGCCTAGGATCATGAAACTTCATAGGTACATTGATGATGACTCGCAGATGAACCCTATTGATTTTCAGGTCACTAGGTCAAGGTCATGGTGACCCGAAATAGTAAAATCGTTTCCGGATGATAACTCAAGAACGCTTAGGCATAGAATCATGAAACTTCATAGGTACATTGATCATGACTCGCAGATGACCCCTATTGATTTTCAGGTCACTAGGTCAAAGGTCAAGGTCACAGTAACTCGAAATGGCTAAATGGTTTCCGGATGATAACTCAAGAATGCTTACACCTAGGATCATGAAACTTCAAAGGTTCATTGATCATGATTAGCAGATAACGGCTATTAATTTTCAGGTCACTACGTCAAAGGTCAAGGTCACAGTGACTCGATACAGTAAAATTGTTTCCTGATGATAACTCAAGAATAATTAGGCCTAGGATCATGAAACTTCATGACTGGCAGATGACCCCTATTGATTTTCAGGTCACTAGGTCAAAGGTCAAGGTCACAGTGACAAAAAACATATTCACACAATGGCTGCCACTACAACTGATGGCCCATATGGGGGGCATGCATGTTTTACAAACAGCCCTTGTTATTTTATTAAATAATTCAGATATAAGTGTTGTTAAAAATACATCTACCTTGCAATCAGAAAACTAGTTATAATCGAATATAATATTCTTGCCAGTATTTAAAATAAATGTGTTAAAGAATTCATTAATGTTATCTTTGAACATAACAGACACATTATGCTTTTTTTTGTTTACTAGATCTATCTATGGACACCATTGCCAATATTTATTTCATTTCTTTTAGCAACCAACAGCAAAATGTATTTCATTTGTAAGATAAAATGACTGGTCAGTAATCAGCTAAGAAAGACAAGTTTACAATATAGTTGAGTTGTTTCTTGTTTATATTGAGAACCAACATTCAAGGAAAGTTGGGTATCACATGGGACATAAACTTAAATATAAGACAAATGGATATGTATGCGTACTTGACCCTGAATATCACAAACTTAAATATAAGATAGGTCAAAACTGGATATGTATGTGTACTTGACCCTGAATATCACAAACCTAAATATAAGATAGGTCAAAACTGGATATGTATGCGTTCTTGACCCTGAATATCACAAACTTAAATATAAGATAGGTCAAAACTGGATATGTATGCGTACTTGACCCTGAATATCACATCACCGTACATCTGTGCAAAATATAAGATAGGTCAAAACTGGATATGTATGCGAACTTGACCCTGAATATCACATCACCGTACATCTGCGCAAAAAATACTTTAAGAATACCACATATTTGGATGTGTTAAGATCTGGAAAGACATATTTATTTGTGACTTTAGAAATAGCCGGGGAAAAAATCCGAAATTTAACTGATATACACATTTTTTTATAAACACAAATATATTTAAATCTGCAATAATCTTTGACCTTTTGTTGCAGAGGTCATGTGACCCAGGACTCGCCTGTACCTGGTTCCCCGCTGTACACTATCAAGGCTTTCCTGCCGGCTATTGACTCGTTTGGGTTTGAAACTGACCTCCGCACACATACACAGGTACTTAAAACAACATGGTGTATGTGCAGCCAGTGTATTCTATTTATCATAAGCTGCAGTAAATAATTATTTTATCTGGATGTTTTTCTGAATTTTTGTTCAATGTTTATTCTTCTCTCTTTTAAAATACATGTCATTTCCCTTAACTTAGAATTATATAAATTTTATCTAGTTAATTTAAAATTCATATTAATTATAATTTTCCATAGGTAAGATTTTTCAAAAACAGTAAAATACTGGGATAAACAAAACATTGATAGTAAGTTTTTATGTGCTTTCATGATGCCATGCATTTGCTTTGTTAATGTGCCTTTAAGTAGTATGCTCGCTCTTCTTGATAATGGATGACACCTAATGATTTTCAATTTAAGATATCAAAGGTCAAGGTCACATGAACAACCTTAGTGCAAGTCAGGCTGATAATCTTTTGTTGTTTCTGATTGTTTATGAAGATTTGTTGTATTTTAGGCTTCAAATTCCATTGGCTATTTGTTAAAAGAAGATAATCTATAAAAGAATGTACAAAACATGTTACGCTCATCTTTTTCCTATATTCAACGCACATGTTAAAATTACTAAACAGTTACCAAGCCTAAAAATTGATAAAATCATTTATATTTTTATAATAACTTTATTTTGATCATCCTCTGCCAGGGCCAGGCGTTTTGCCTGTCAGTGTTCCATCACTGGCAGATTGTGCCCGGTGACCCCTTGGATAAGAGCATCCATATACGACCCTTGGAGGCCCAGCCAGCAACCCACCTGGCCAGGGAGTTCATGGTGAAAACCAGGAGGAGGAAGGTATGAGAATCATGCATTGGAGCCTCGCTATCGGAAAACGGGGCTTAATGCGTGTGCATAGTGTGTTGTCCCAAATTAGTCTGTGCAGTCCTCACTGGCTAATCAGAGACAACACTTTTTACTTGACTGGATTTTTCTCTAAGCAGAGACTTTTTTCCAACAAAACATTTGAAAAAGTGTTGTCCATTTTAAGCCAGTATAGTCTTCACAGGCTGATATGGGACGACACTTTACTCACATGACAAACCTGCCTTTTCCTAGAGAGGGACTAATTTTGTAATGTGAAGGTTTTTTTTGGTGATAACAGAATTGCTTGTTTTTACAGAAGTTGTATTTAAGATAATTTATCTAAGTTTCAAATTTGTTGTATTTTCACATTTACAGAATTGAACTAAAACTAACTGTGCATGTATTCCTATTATGAAAGGCATCAGACACTTGTCAAGCACGGCCTTGACTGTAAAAAAAAAATAAAAAAATGTTAGCAAAACTTGTAAAGTCAGAGGCTAGGAGGTTTATACTTCATTTTTTGTTAACTGTGATTACTGATTTTTCAATGTTGAATATTGAATTGAATATTGCTTATTGTTATGCCCCCCTTCGAAGAAGAGGAGGTATATTGCTTTGCACATGTCTGTCGGTCGGTCGGTCGGTCCGTCCACCAGGTGGTTTCCGGATGATAACTCAAGAACGCTTATGCCTAGGATCATGAAACTTCATAGGTACATTGATCATGACTCGAAGATGACCCCTATTGATTTTCAGGTCACTAGATCAAAGGTCAAGGTCACGGTGACCAGAAATAGTAAAATGGTTTCCGGATGATAACTCAAGAACGCTTATGTCTAGGATCATGAAACTTCATAGGTACATTGATCATGACTTGCAGATGAATCCTATTGATTTTCAGGTCACTAGGTCAAAGGTCAAGGTCACAGTGACAAAAAACTTATTTACAAAATGGCTGTCACTTCAACTGAGAGCCCATATGGGGGCATGCATGTTTTACAAACAGCCCTTGTTCTGATGAACTTTTTATTGTTGAATCCCTGTTCAAGTATTTTGCTATGTTTTTTATGTGAGAATTTTTGTTTGTTTATTGTTCTGATAGACTTCTTATTGTTGAATCCCTGTTCAAGTATTTAGATTGATTTCTCATGTGTACAGGGACTCAGTGAGGATGTGAGCATCAACAAGTTCTTCGACGATCCTATGTTGCTAGAGCTTGCCAAGCAGGATGTGCTGCTCAGCTACCCAATGTGAGAGAGACTGCGGTGAACTGTCAGGGAAAAACAATGAAGCCTTGTGCATACAACAGCATGCCATGTGCAGCTTGATAAGCAAGTGTTGGCAGTCTGCACAAAGATGTTTTGAACCCTTTAAACAAAAAACTTTATTTGGAAATGGTAAACAGTGTAAAACTTTACATGGCAGACTATGAACATAACTGAGTTTAACATGCTCACATTACATTTCACAAGACTCCTCCTTGCTGTCATACTAGGGCTCCTGTGACGGGGGCAAAAGTAAAGACTGACATCGACACTGTGAAAGATGCAATTATCATTTATCAGATCTCTGATGAACTCTTGGAAAGTTTCATGACCAGATTTATTGACGTTTCTTAAGTAAATTAACATGTTCACAGATTTTGCATTATTTCCATTGTGTCATTTAATGCCTTTTAATATATGAACATCGGAACGCCATTTACTTTATTCACTTTTTTAAATTTGTGACAAAAAATTGATTTTTTTATATTTAGAAACAATAGCCTGAAATCTCATATTTCATCAGTAATTTTTACTAACACGTTATTGTTACACATAGTATATTATTAAGTGTGATTTATTAAGTGACTGTCAATATTGGCATTCCATTTGCAATTTGTCTTCAATCATTATAGAGGAAAACTGAGGCCGTTTTATAGTCGTGGCAGTCTATTTGGGGAAGAGGACAATTACAACGAGCATGGCATGGTATAGGGGAGATAACCCTGGGTTATGGTTAGGTTAGGGTTAGGGGTCGGGTTAGGGTTAAGGTATGGGTTAGGGCTAACCCTAACCCAAACCCGACCCCTAACACTAACGCTACCCCTTACCCTAACCCTCTAACCCCCCATGAGCATTACACTACCATGCCTCGCTTGTTGTCGTCCGCTTCCCGTCTATTTGTCTCTCTATGTAGACTTTGTATATCAGAGAGTGACATGTGTTAATGTTGGTTGCCATGTCAGTACCTGTATATGTTCGACTATAATTGAGTCAGTCTTTGGGAAAAAGAGATTTTATGCATGTAAGCAAAGTATGATCCCAGATTAGCAAGTGCAAAGGTTTATCAGGGACGACACTTTCCGCCTAAACTGGTTTAAAGTTTTGAAAAGGCAGCCTTTGAACGCAAAATTCCATTGAAGTGTAGTCGGCCCTGATAAGCCTTTCTATGTGGAAGATACTTTATGCACTTGTATTAACCCTTTGAGTGCTGGAACTGGATTTTGAAGGCCTTTGCAAACAGTTTGGATCCAGATGAGACACCACAGAACGTGGCGTCTCATCAGGATCCAAACTGTTTGCTATTCTGATAGTATTCTTTGAAAAAAAGTGAAGAAAATGATGATTTTAGAAATTCAGCAGACAACATTTTAGCAGATGACAAATTTCCCAGCATGCAAAGGGTTAAGCTAGATTTTCCAAGAGTGCAGCTCATTTGAATTCTACTGTATTTTTGTAATGCATTTCACATAGAAATAATGCTTGACTGAGTTTTTATGTAGTTGTCCTGAGTGTGCTAGCATTTTTTTGATGAATTGATGAAAGGAATAAGCACATTGAATTGCTGGTGTTAAGAGCGTTTTAATGTCAGAGCATTGTCCTTAATAAATGTGCTTTTCTCTTCCTCAAATAAACTATTTGTATGACTTCAAGATAAAATTGTTGCTCACCACGCAGGAGACGTAGATAACTTGGTCTCTGTTTTCCTTCAAAGATATTTGTTAATGATAGCCATTTTCTTTTGCATCATGTGTTCTTTTTTATTTTCATCTTTTTCAATAAAATACATGAGACTTGAATAGGAACATGTGTTGTTACATTTATCATTGTTAAGCATTTACATTGCGGCTTCAATAGCTGTCAACAAGTACGTCAGAGGAGTAGGGTGTAATCGACTGACATAGCAAACCCGTTATGAACAAAATATAAAAACTATCTAGATTGTATTTTTATCTTTCATGTTTACAACAGAAATTCTTTACACTTAACAATTATTACTAAATTATTCATCACTCATGTCACTTAATGAGAGACTAGATAAAGTATTCTGGAGATGTATAAAAAACCCACTAAAAGAGCTAAATAGTCAGTGCTGCTCGATTGGTCATTGTCGGCTCGGGTACTACTTTCATGTACCCCGCAGGGCCGGATCCAGAGAGGACCCAGTTGGGGAGGGGGGGGGGCACAAGATTTGTTGCGCACATCTAGGAGGGTCTGGGGGCATGCCCCCCCCCCCCCCCCTCCCCCGGAAAATTTTTGGTTCTTATATCGTCTGTGGTGCGTTTATGGGCTATTTCCTGAGCAAAATAAAGACTATTTTTTTACTTAATAATTGTGCTTTCAACATAAAGAAGTAAAAGAAAATGCTGTGTATAAATAATGTTATTTTTTTATTTCCAATTGTGATTGGCATTCAATTGTTCAACAAGTAACAAATACAAATAAAAAAATCACAATTTTGAAACTGTCATCAGGAAAATGTACAAGCTATCACTCTCTTTAAGGTGAGACAAGTTATTGTCATCATTGCTTAAATCAGACTCCAAAATACAAGGCAGTTTCATTTTTTAGCCGGATTTTTTTCGAAAAAATCTCGGCTTATAGATTGATGTTGTCGGGCGGGCGGGGTGGCGGCGTGCTCGAAAATGTTAAAGTTCTTATTTCATGGTATAACTTTGGTATGCTTGGACCTAGAGTCTTCAAACTTTACATGAAGGTTGGCCAGGATTAACAGATGACCACTGGTCATTTCAAGGTCATTCATTTGAAGGTCAAGGTCACTGTGACCTTCAATATAAAAAATGTTAAAGTTCTTATAACTTTGGTATGCTTGGACCTAGAGTCTTGAAACTTGACATGAAGGTTGGCCATAACTAGTTAGTAACCACTGGTCATTTCAAGGTCATTCATTTGAAGGTCAAGGTCACTGTGACCTTGAATGTAAAAATGTTAAAGTTCTTATTTCATGGTATAACTTTGGTATGCTTGGACCTAGAGTCTTCAAACTTGACATGAAGGTTGGCCAGGATTAACAGATGACCACTGGTCATTTCAAGGTCATTCATTTGAAGGTGAAGGTCACTGTGACCTTCAATATAAAAATGTTAAAGTTGTTATAACTTTGGTATGCTTGGACCTAGAGTCTTGAAACTTGACATGAAGGTTGGCCAGAACTAGTAAGTAACCACTGGACATTTCAAGGTCATTCATTTGAAGGTCAAGGTCACTGTGACCTTGAATGTAAAAATGTTAAAGTTGTTATAACTTTGGTATGCTTGGACCTAGAGTCTTGAAACTTGACATGAAGGTTGGCCAGAACTAGTAAGTAACCACTGGACATTTCAAGGTCATTCATTTGAAGGTCAAGGTCACTGTGACCTTGAATGTAAAAATGTTAAAGTTCTTATTTCATGTTATAACTTTGGTATGCTTGTACCTAGAGTCTTCAAACTTGAAATAAAGATTGGCCAGTACTAGAAGATGACCACTGGTCATTTCAATGTCATTCATTTGAAGGTCAAGGTCACTGTGACCTTAAATGTTAAAATGTTAAAATTGTTATAACTTTGGTATGCTTGGACATAGAGTCTTCAAACTTGACATGAAGGTTTGCAAGCACACTTAGATGACCACTGGTACTTTCCTGTCATTTAAATCAAAAATCCGGCTTCAATGCGGTCATCTCCGACCGCGGAACTCTTGTCTTGGATTTTGTCTTGCAAATTGCTTGACAATGTCACTAACATTTACATGAATGTCCCTGTGCACTGACATCAGACCAGTGAGTCTTTCTTCCCCCATTGTTGAACGACAGCTTGTTTTCACATTCCCTAACGTTGAAAGAAACATCTGGCCAAGTTGGTTTCACAAACACACACAAATAATTTTTTTGTCTTCAGCCGCTGGGGGGGCCCCTCGTGCCCCCCCCTCCGGTAAATCCGTGCCTGCCCCGGGTACTCTTAAGTAAACTTACGTGTACCCCAGGTACGGTAATTATACTTAAACGTACCCGGGCATTAGAACGCTAAATCGGTCGTTGTCGGCTATTTTTGTTCAATTAATGTTGTGCACATTAGTGTCTATTTTCTGTTAAATGGCCTCTATATCATCGAAAACTCATACTCATAAGGCATGTTGATGTAGTTGTTTTTTTTAAAGAGAAGTTTGTTTAAGATAAACAATATCGTTTTACAATATCAGTAGCACGTTTTACGCCATCGGAATTGGGCAGGAAAACAACTCGGGTACAGTCTAATATCGCCCGGGAACGTTTAAGTATATTAACCATAACCAGGGTACATGTAAGTATACTTAAAGAGTACCCGGGGTACATGTAAGTAGTACCCGAGCCGACAACGACCAATAGAGCATCAGTACTTTACTTGGGACCCACACAATAAATAAATAATTAGGTATATTTTCCGTACACATGCTTACGCGTACCCTATGTACTGTGAAGAGATAGCTGAGAAGACAACGACCAATTTGGCGTTACTGTCAGTAGTATCGGCAATGAATTTGACCGTCGTGACATGTACAGTACGGTGTTGTTTTCTAAACAACAACAACAACAGAGGTAACCGCAAATAATTAACATATTAACACATGTTTATTGACTAGTTATTATGTATGCAGATATTACTAGGTAAGTAGGCAACAACATGCAGATAAAGACTTAATTGAAAGTACATTTCTTGGAATTCACTATTGGCATTTTGCTATGAAAAGAAGAGAATTGATTCGAAGGTGAGTAGTTTCCGGACAGCAGTATTTTCCGGACATATTTAGTTTTAGCTGCTTCTATGTAGGCATTGAAGAATTTTTCCAGTGCCACTCGCCCTTCAGGGCGAGTAGGCCTGACAATCCACTCGCCCCTCACTTGAATCTACTTGCTCTGCATTAAAAAAAAAATATATCTATTATTCTATATTTATAGTTATTATCAACCAGAACCTTTTTAACATACGTAACATAGTCACACTAAACTGCAAACAAATTAACTACATTATCTGATGGATTTTATTTGCTTTCCTTACGTTTTCTGCACCTGTTTCCATTTCTCAATACTTTCCGCTTCTCGTTTTGATGACCTTTCGTTCTGTTCCCTGTCTCCACTACCAGGGCCCTTAATCCATTTTAGGGGAAGCGGGTCGCTTCGATAGCATGGGGAATTTTCGCGGTGTTTTCCTTTTTGGGGGATTTTTACTTACTCTCTAATTATTACATTTGTACATGTTTGCACTATATTCATTGCTTTTGTGATAATAAAGTATGTTTGACAAGATTAAATTAAAATAGAATTGAGATATAATAATCATGAGACACATCTATCTATTATAAAAAATATATTTATTTTTTTTAAGGGCGAATTTTTCCCCCCAAAAGAGGAAAAAAGTATACTTTTCAGGTGGGGGAATGTGGCCGAATTTTGGCAGTGAATTTGACAGATTGAGGGCCCTGACTACCTTGCAGATATTTTAAAATAGAACCCTTTTCCTTGCTGAGTTTTAATATTTCAGACAAACTTTTACTGAAAGACACGCTTGATTGACAAATGGTTACAATATGGTAAATTTTGGCTAAGACTTCTGATCACGAATTATTCTGTTAATTAATAATTATTGTTTCTTTTTTTTAAATTAAATATAAGAAGTATTATAATTAATCAGTTAACTTATGTATTATTTTTATGCCCCCCTTCGAAGAAGAGGGGGTATATTGTAGTGCTGCAACAATACGCCAAAAACCGTATTGCAATATATTGTCAGTTCAAAAACCCGTATTGCAATATATCGCAATATATTGCTAACTTGTACCAAAATTATAACTTGCCAATTACCCAATAATCCCATAAATTCCAATTTTAAAGCAAATTCTGGTAAATATTTACTATAAATGTGCTCAAGAATAATAAGAAACACAAACATTTGCAAATTTTCTTAAGTATCAAATACATTTTTGCAATTGTTACTATTTAAAGATGTGATGAAATAACGTCCAACCGGGGCATTTTTCCCACTGAACACGCGTAATTCAGCTCACGTGATGTTCCCGTTTTTATACAACACAAAATACACCCATACTTTCCATGCGACGTTCTACATGTCTGTATAATTTTCGCGCGCTTTTTATTGAGACAAAGGATAAAGCACTTTTTATTTGACGCTATAATTTTTTATTGTCGCGTTAGCATTCAAATTTGGAAGCGTGTTTCCGAAATTCGGATTACAAATAATGCTCAAATCAGAATCGAACGAAACATTTACAGCTGTGCGCAATTAATTCAACGATAATCTGTTCAAAAGCATCGAATGAATGCTCCCATGTAACAATGCTACTCCGTATAATACACTTTTTAGAATGCTTTTTTTACGTAAAAAATAATTTACACTGCTTTGTTTACCTTTTTATCATTATTTCGGATGGCTTTTCTGGACGAAATGTGAATGAATTTTTGTAAAATTTTCGTACCGGTATATTGAAAATCATATCGCAATACAATATGCGGATTGCGTATTGCGATATATACCGGTATATTGTTGCAGCCCTAGTATATTGCTTTGCTCATGTTGGTCTGTCCGTCCACCAGGTGGTTGTCAGACGATAACTCAAGAACGCTTGTGCCTAGGGCACACTCTGAACAATATTACTGAAGCAACTGGTCTGTTATCCTAAATCTATAATTATCAGTCCAATGAAATATCATCCTTTTAGTAAAATACAGAGGATCAGTAAAAATATTATCAGAATATGAGATTTTTTGTATATTTTGTATATTAAATATTGTGTTAATGTTTAATTTTGTTGATTAATATAAATATAAGCAGGACAGGGGAGGTAATACACTACAGGGGAAACAAATGCAATAAGTTTAAATTTATTGTTACAGATTTGCCTCCCTTGTTATATATTTAAATTTTACCAAATGTAAGGCTAACTACTACTGCTACTACTGCTGCTGCTGCTGCTGCTGCTGCTGCTACTACTACTACTACTACTGCTACTACTACTACTACAACTACTCTACTACTACTACTACTACTACTACTACTACTACTACTACTACTACTACTACTACTACTACTACTACTTCTACTACTGCTCTACTACTACTACTACTACTACTACTACTACTACTACTACTACTACTACTACTACTACTTCTACTACTACTACTACTACTACTACTACTACTACTACTACTACTACTACTACTACTACTATTTCTTTTGCTACCACCATCACCACCTACTACTACTACTACTCTATTACTACTACTACTACTACTACTACTACTACTACTACTACTACTACTACTACTACTACTACTACTACTACTACTACTACTACTACTACTACTACTACTACTACTACTACTACTACTACTACTACTACTACAACTACAACTACTACTACTACTCTACTACTACTACTACTACTACTACTACTACTACTACTACTACTACTACTACTACTACTACTACTACTTCTACTACTACTACTACTACTACTACTTTTTCTTCCACCACCACCACCACCACCACCATCACCACCACCACCATTCACAGTGACAAAAAACGTATTCAGTGACAAAAAATGTATTCACACAATGGCTGCTACTACAACTTATAGCCCATATAGGGGGGCATGCATGTTTTACAAACAGCCCTTGTTGTTTTTATATTTACATTAAAATGAAATTTTATTCTTCACAAATGACCAATATATTTAACTGTTTTTTTTTTACTTTTAATCGATAAGCTAAGAGCACTGACAAGAAAAAAGAGTGTAGCCGATTTCGAGAATTATTTTTACTGTGCCTGTGACGTCATTTTTCATTGTGAAAACGAAAGTGCAGTTTCTTTGTGTACTAAATCTATTGTTTGTTCATTCCAAAAATTGTTCGCAGTTTGTATCGATGTGGCAGGAGTTCTGGAACTGAATTTATATTTCTCAACTTGAAAAACAGCACTCACCCGGTCGGTCGAGTATTTAACAAACTTTACTCGCCCGACCGTCAACTTCACCTGCATATGCTAGCGGTCGAGCAGCTTGATATTTGGCATGCATGTGTATCTCATGGAGCTGCACATTTTGAGTTGTTAAAGGTCAAGGTCAAAAGTAAAAAAATTCAATCCAAGGGAAGTAATAAGCTTTAAAGGGGCCTTTTCACAGATTTTGGCATATTTTGAAGTTTGTCATTAAATGCTTTATATTGATAAATGTAAACATTGGATCTTAAAAGCTCCAGTAAACAATAAAGAATAAAATTTAAAAAAGGAATAAAAAGTAGCCGGTACCAGGGCTTGAACCAGTAACCCCCGGCGTCCTGGAGTTAGTCTGAAGTAAAAACACAATAGCCCTCTCGGCTATTCCGCCGGGTATACACAGGGCAAGTATTTTATACCGTATATAAGCAATCTTCGTAGTTTCGTAAATTTAAACGAAAACAACAGAACTCTCCAAATTATTCAATCGTTTCCCGTTGCAACGCTTTATAATTTTTATGTTTTCAAATCGTCAAAAGATACATATAATGGTTATATTGGACTATGGTAAATGTTCAGTAATACTGTTTCCTCACAAATATCATAACTAAAACGAAAATTTGCGAATCTGAAACAACTTTTTTTAATTTTGTCAATTTACCAAACCGTGAAAAGATCCCTTTAAACGGGAGATAATTTCTAAACCTGCCAAATGATATCAGGTTTTTTTTTACCTTATATTACAGACGCCGAATATTGGCGTCTTCCCCCAGCAATCTTGGCTGGTTTTTTCCCCTTTCCGGACCGAAAAATTCCCCCAGCAGAAGCTTTTTCCCTTCCATAAAATAGTTCCAAACAATTTTACAAAAAATATGCTTGAAATCGTACAAAACATTGTTTGGTACCCATCCAATTATGGTTCCCATCCCTTACTTCCGTAAGAAGATACTTGTCAATACTTAACACGGCCCGAATTTGTCCGCATTTTATTGGAACGAAAAAAGGTGATTTTTACTGTAACATCGGCTATATGTGTACTACGTCTACTACATCATTCGTATCTGCGTTTTATACTGGTTCTCTGCTTTGTGCGTGAACTATAAGGTTGAATAAGACGACGTAGAACCATCCAAACGTTTGTATCCGCTTTCGCTTTCTGAACTGTCAAAATTCTGACAAGCTTTCTCAGCCAAACGTGGCACCCGTTATGCGGTGCTCTTGTTTCAACATTAGTTTCAGACAGTTAAGCCGTCATGCACATGTCACGTTATTACCAGGGCCCTCAATCTGTCAAATCCACGGCCGAAATTCGGCCTCATTCCCCCCCCAAAAAGTATACTTTTTTCCCCTTTTTGGGGGAAAAATTCCTCCTAAAAAAAAAATTTTTTTTTTTTTTTTTATAGATAGATGTCTCATGATTATTTTATCTCAATTCTATTTTAATTTAATCTTGTCAAACATACTAAATTATGAAATAAGCAATCAACATAGTGCAAACATGTACAAATGTAATAATAATTAATTAGATAGTAAGTAAAAAATCCCCAAAAAGGGAAACACCGTGAAAATTCCCCCTGCTATGGGTAGCGACCCGCTTCCCCTACAATGGATTGATGGCCCTGATTACGTATCGTTGTTCGTGGAGAACACATAGTATCAAACAAAGTTCATTTCTGTTTTCATCGCGATTTATTTCTGTTGAATATTCTGTAAATACAATCTAACAGACCAGCGGCCAATATGGCCGCCACGTCAAGAAAGCATGACTGCTCTACTTGATTGTCAAACTAGGACTCTAGAAATTGCCCTTCTTACAACAAAGCACAGCATTTTATTCCAAGGTACATGAACATAAAATTTAGATATTTTCTATCTCATTCTTGATTGGTTGACTGTACTTTTCCCTTGATCAACTAAACCCCACCAGGGCTCAACATTAACGGTTGTCCTATTGCCCCTGGCAAGCAAAAGTTGGGTCCGGGCAAGTTATTTTATAATCTAGTTGTCTGCCCGGGCAAGTGCAAAAAAGAACAAAGAGCATTTAATTTAGACTTTAATTGCAGTAATCATTTTGTTAAATGTTCAAAATAAAAAAGGTTTTGTGGTGAATCATCTTGATCTTTTTAAAAATTATGAGGTTTACAGTTAATGTGATATTTCATGTTTGGGCAAGCGGCTTAACGTTCAGGGCAAGTAGATTTTCTAAGTACTTGCCCGGCAGTTGGTTTTTCAGTTAATGTTGAGCCCTGCCCACCCTTGAATAACTCTTGTTGATTGGATGGATGCTCGTGCACCTACCACATGATACAGCAGAAAAGTGCTGTACACAGTTATCACGTTTGACCAATATGTTCCATGTGCAGATAATAACCTTTGTTAACAGGAGACCTCATTTCATTATGCATACTTGATCATATAACCAGATGTTCTCTATGGACAAACCACATTGGTAATATGAAACCTAACACTTCAATAATCAATTATGTAAACCCAGATACACATTCAAACTTGTATCCGTTATGTACCTTGGGAAATAGGAATTACACTTATATACTCAATTATTTAAATTTCATTATATATCATATCTGAATTGGGACTTGTTATGTCTGTTATGTATTGGTTTGAAGTAATGTTGACCTACGAGCCAAATTGTTAATCAAGAACTAAGACAAATCAACAGATGTTCACGATAATTGAACTACACTGGAGAAATGAAACCATACTTCCATAATCAATTTTTCAAACTTCATCCCAACATTGCATATGCATATTATTAAAATATCTTCTTATAAATTTCCATCATAAGAATGAACAATATGCATATACCGTTATGTGACACACAGTCTCAGTTTTCCTAGTCATTTTGAGTGTGATTGGGATTTGTTAAATCGATAAAATGGCAAATTTAAGCATTTTTAAAATGGACCAAATTGGAATGTTTTTATCAACAAATATTGACACAATATAGATTTTTTTTTAACTTCTAGAGGGGATTTTATCTACAAAATTGGAGGAAAATATATACTCTTTCTTGAGGGCAATGGGGCTGAGCCGAATATCGGGCCCTGAAATTGCCATAAAAAACACTGGGATTTAACATAATGTCAGAATGTTTTGTTAACTAGCTAAGGACTTATGTTATTCTATTCTACTTTTACTTTATGTTTTTTTATTATGCCCCCTTCGAAGAAGAAGGGGTATATTGTTTTGCTCATGTCGGTCTGTTGGTCCGTCCACCAGATGGTTTCCGGATGATAACTCAAGAACGCTTAGGTCTATGATCATGAAACTTAATAAGTACATTGATCATGACTGGCAGATGACACCTACACAACAGATTTTCAGGTCAAAGGTCAAGGTCACAGTTACTCAAAATAGTAAAATGGTTTCCGGATGATAAATCAAGAACGCTTAGGCCTAGGATCATGAAACTTCATAGGTAGATTGATCATGACTGGCAGATGACCCCTATTGATTTTCAGGTCACTAGGTCAAAGGTCAAGGTCACAGTGACTCAAAATAGTAAAATGATTTCCGGATGATAACTCAAGAACGCTTAGGCCTAGGACCATGAAACTTCATAGGTACATTGATCATGACTGGCAGATGACCCCTATTTATTTTCAGGTCATTAGGTCAAAGGTCAAGGTCACAGTGACTCAAAATAGTAAAACAGTTTCCAGATGATAAAGCAAGAACACTTAGGCCTAGGATCATGAAACTTCATAGGTAGATTGATCATGACTGGCAGATGACCCCTTTTGATTTTCAGGTCACTAGGTCAAAGGTCATGGTCACAGTGACTCGAAATAGTAAAATGGTTTCCGGATGATTACTCAAGAATGGTTTGACCTAGGATCATGAAACTTGATAGGTAGATTGATCATGACTGGCAGATGACCCCTATTGAGTTTCAGGTCACTAGGTCAAAGGTCAAGGTCACAGTGACTCAAAATAGTAAAATGGTTTCCGGATAATAACTCAAGAATGCTCACGCCTAGGATCATGAAACTTCATAGGTACATTGATCATCACTGGCAGATGACCCTATTGATTTTCAAGTCACTAGGTTAAAGGTCAAGGTCACAGTGACAAAAACCGTATTAACACAATGGCTGCCACTACAACTGACAGCCCATATGGGGGGCATGCATTTTTTACAAACAGCCCTTGTTTATGAAAAACATCTGGAAAATACTGCTGTCAAAAGATTGTTTTGTGTACCCTAAGTTTCTATATAATCTGGGCTTTTATTGTGCACATGTGTGCAGTGACATTTTCTTGTTTAAATTCACAATAAAATTGAACAACCCAGGATTCTGATGGTAAAGCTCCACAGTTGAAATGAACATTAATGAAAACCATCTCTAAATAAATGCTTATTTCCTCTGGAAAATATTAGTCGGCGTATTCCTCTATATAATTTATATTATAATAAAGTTGGTAACCTAAAACTGCACCATTCCCAATGCAGCCATTTTTCCTCATTGCAAATTAAAAATTCTCAATGGATGTTAACAATTCCAAATTCGCAGCATTAACAAAAACTCATTGATGTCTGTACTCAACAATCTAATGAGGCTAAGATCAGTGATTGTTAACCATAAAGAGAAATAACCACAGCAAGCTTTGATGAAATAGAGTTGTAGCATTTTCGCAAATCACGAATCATCATTGCGATGCACCTTTCAAATTATTACTACAAAAATACATGTACTGTTCAGAAGTGCAGCCCTCTTAACTAGCTACAGAATAATAGGACAGATTGACATCAATTGACATTGCAGGTGGATACTTTTAATTCAACTCCAGGGTACAATTGCAAGGTATTTATTATAACAAGATGTTGATTATAACAATGTTTCATCTATGTCTGAATCTATTGAGGCAAATTTTCCATTGGAGGCAAGTTTTCCTATGAAACCTGAGGCTAGCAATCCTGATTTAGACAGTGAAAGCTGATGCTCTGAAGAATGTCCTCAGTTGAATGAGTGTTTAGTTTAATGATCTAATTTTGTACTGTAAAAACAGTCTTTTTCAGGAATAACTCACACATTTGATGTAAGTTTGTAGCTCTAAAGATTAATCAATGGGTAGTGAAAAGATGTACAGCATTATTGACATTTTCGAGACCATGTTACCCACGGAAATTAACCTGTACAATTGTTGCATAGTGCTAGTAAAAAAAGAGCAATTCACTAGAACCATAAACCCTACACATTCTTTAATAAGAAATTGCCCGTTGTTGTTTTCGTTTGATGTTACTTTTCTGTGTAATATCTCATGTGAACTTAATCTGTTGAATGACCTATATTTATTGATACACATGTAATTATTATAAAATAATTTTGGCTTTTACAAGTTTTTGTAGAAATATTGCAAGTTGTCATGTAACCACTGATGGATCTCTGGTCACCAAATTTATGTGTATTTAATTCCTTTTTTACAGATTAGTGGACCTGGCTAAAACTTTCTAAGCTGAATTATCTTAATTTTACAAGTGATTGTGAAACATGCGATATTTGTGTGGAAGTAAATGAGAAGTGACCGGATTTGTCTGGTTCAAAATACGTGTCCAGGGTGGCCGTAGTGTCTTGATAATGCAATGTTCTTTGTACATGGTAAAATTGCAAGAACAAATTGCCAATTACAATTAATTGGTCAATAACAGAATGTAACAGTTGATTTCACTTTTTTGTAAAGATTTGGCTGGTTTTTAAAGAGAGCATGTAATCCAATGCAAACAATGCAAAATAAACACTATGCTGTGATCTAAAGGGATTGCGTCATCAGCAGACATAAAAGGTAGTCACCCTGATATATTGATACATATACAAACCTATGTGTTGATCAAGATGGGAACACTGAAATGTAATTATCAAGTGATGTTGACCCCACCTTCCAGATAATGTTGTGACTGTGACACTGTTTATTGAGAGATGTGGACAAATGTGAACCTCTGTGGCAAAAGAGAGATTTCAGCATCTAATCAGAGCAAATGTGAAGACACAATGACATCCCTTGATACAAAATTCAAGAAGCAGTTCTGGTGCGACACCTGTGGATGTGGTCTGCAGGACCTAATTAGTTTGAAACAGCATGTTGCGGAGCACATTGTTGATTCCATTGCAAACAAAAATGTAACCTATGCCAGCCATACTTCACATCCAGGCCTTTTGAATAACCAGGAACCTGTAACTGATGGAGATCGGACGATTAAAGTAGAAGACACTACACTAGGTATGCTGAACCTCTGTGCTATTTTTTTGCACTCTGTTTTTACAGTATTTGCTCTCTGTCCTCACAATATTTGCACTCTGTCTCACAGTATTTTCACTCTGTCCACACAGTATTTGCACTCTGTCCTTACATTATTTGCACTCTGTCCTCATGTTATTTGCACTCTGTCCTCACAGTATGTGCAGGCTGTCCTCACAATATTTGCACTCTGTCCTCACAGTATTTGCAATCTGTCCTCACAGTATTTGAACTCTGTCCTCACAGTATTTGCACTATGTCCTCACAATATTTGCACTCTGTCCTCACAGTATTTGCACTCTGTTCTCACAGTATTTGCACTCTGTCCTCACAGTATTTGCACTCTGTCCTCACAGTATTTGCACTGACTGTCCTCACAGTATTTTCACTCTGTCCTCACATTGTTGTCCTCTCAGTATTTGCACTCGGTCCTCACATTGTTTGCAATCTGTCCTCACCTCACATTATTTGCAATATGTCCTTACATTGTTTTCTCCCTGTTCCCACATTGTTGAAATTCTGTTCTTATATTGTCTGCTCTCCACACATTGTTTGCAATCTCCCTTTAAATGAAAATATGAAATGTTTTCTTAATAATATGTGGCCCCTTTAAAGTGATATTATAGGCCTTTTCAGCTCACCTGAGCACAACCTGCTCATGGTGAGCTTTTGTGATCGCATTTTGTCCGTCGTGCGTTGTGCGGCGTCAACATTTGACTTGTTAACTCTCTAGAGGCCACATTTATTGTCCAATCTTCATGAAATTTTGTCAGAAGATTGGTCTCAATTATATTTTGGATGAGTTCGAAAATGGTTACGTTTGCTTCAAAAACATGGCTGCCAAGGGGCGGGGCATTTTTCCTTATATGGTTATATATGGCTATAGTAAAATCTTGTTAACACTCTAGAGGCCACATTTATTGTCCGATCCTCATGAAACTTGGTCAGAAGATTCATCCCAATGATATCTTGGACGACTTCGAAAATGATGTTGGTTGGTTGAAAAACATGGCCGCCAGGGGGCGGAGCATTTTTCCTTATATGGCTATAGTAAAACTTTTGTTAACACTCCGGAGGCCACATTTATTTTCCGATCTTCATGAAACTTTCTCAGATGATTTGTCCCAATGATATCTTGAATGAGTTAAAAAATGGTAACCTTGACTTGAAAAACATGGCTGCCAAGGGGCGGGGCATTTTTCCTTATATGGCTATATATGGCTATAGTAAAATCTTGTTAACTTTCTAGTTTGCTCAATCTTCATGAAATTTGGTCAAAACATTGGTTTCCTGTGTAGTAAAGTTTGGTTTTATTATGTCAATATTATGTGACATTAACTGTATTATGTAATTTTTCATAACACAGAATTTTCATAGTTAACATAACTGTTTTAGTCATTAACACTTATGATAAGCCTTTCAACTAAGAGATAACTGAAAGAAAGACAACATTTACATGATTTTTCAGTATTTATGCAGTATTTATCTCCCTTTTTTAACCTGGTTCAGTAATCTATTTTTAGTTCTGCTCTGGAGTTCGGGAAGATATTGATCATTGATAAATGCACTGTTCTGAGGGAAAATTGACTACTCTGCCATTGATCTCTTCTGAACTGTATAAAATAAGCTGTTTTGGCTGATTTAAACACCTCTTGATGCTTGCTTGAAAAGATAACAGCTCTTGAAAATGGTTGGAATTTTGAAATAATTAAACTCTAAATTATTTTTAACACCAGCATCAAGACATTTTGGCATTATTTTCTAAATTATTCTTATTATTAAGAATATTTCTATTTGGCATTTTCTAAATTAGAAAGACTATTTTATTTCAATAACTTTAGTAAATTTTTCTTTTTTTTACATTTGATTCACTGAAGTTTCCTAATCTCCATTAATATTGTTCTTTAGATTAAATAAGACCTATTTTGTAAACTAGATTTTTGAAGCACTTTCTAGACTGACAGTTACTTATATTTATATCAGTTTTTTGACAGATTTTAAAATTCTTTTTACATTCATTAAGGTATTTGCTGTATGTTGTTCATTTTTGTAACCATACTTAGATTCTTTAGACTTAGCTTGTACCTGTTCTTAATTTTCTGTCATTGTTCTTCATTTTCCGAGTTCTTGAAATAAAAATTAGTTATTTTTGTTAAAGCTGCCTTGGTTTTCACTTACAAATTAATTCTTTGAGTGTATTTAGGCGTCCCTGACTGAATGCCTTTAGTTAATTGAATTACAACCAGTCAGTATAGTCATCCTGACCGGAAATAAGAGTTTGTCAAATGAATATTTCCGCATTACATAAGTGCTCACAAAGTTACATAACTTGTAACCCTCCTGTGACCGGTTCATTTGTGTAAGCGAAGGAGACCGCACTACCACACATGGATAGGACAGTTGAGTTCGATAATGGTTTGGATCGGTAAAAAAACATGGCTGCCAGGGGGGTCTTTTTCCTTATATTTATATAGTAAAAAAGCTTTTGAACACTCTAGAAGTCACATGTTTTGCCTAATCATCATGAAACTTTGTCAAAACATTAGTTATGTGGATGTCTCGGAAGAGTTTGAAAATGGTCATGATCAGTTAAAAAACATGGCCGCCAGGGAGTGGGGCAGTTTTCTTTATATGTATATAGTAACAACATGTGAACAATCTAGAAGACACATTTTTTCCCCAATCTTCATGAAATTTGGACATATCTTGGAAGAGTTAAAAAATGGTTCAGGTCTGTTAAAAAAAACATGGCCGCCAAGGGGCCATTTGTTGTTCATTCTTCATGATACTTGGTTAGAACATTTGTTCCATTGATATCTTGGGCTGCAAAGAACAGGCCCTCATGTTTCACTGTTGAATTGAGCTTTTGGTGTTTTCACTTCAAATACACTTATATTTGTTAATGCAGCATAATCATACTAAAACAATATTCTGGAAAGAGAAAAATAATGCATTTGAATATCAACCGTACTTTCGTTTGACAACTGATCATGCATGTACGTTGTGAACCTAAATTTAGTTTTAGTGCAGATTTGTTGATACGACACATAGACACAATTTTGTTTTACGGATCATTTCGGCTTAGAGGACTCCAGGGCGAGTCATGTAAAATGTTGAATATAAAATATATTTTTTTAAACAACTGGTAGCAAGATGAGTTGCAGATAATTGGTCAGTAACCACATTTAAACTAACTTCTAAGTATTTTGACCTTAATTCTTTTCAGTTCAATTCAACAGTGAAAAATGCCCATAATATCACTTAGCATTACTTTCCTTTTATAAAACACTAGCAGATGTTTACAAGATTTTTTTTTCAGCGTTGTTTCTTTATATATTATAGTCTGTGACTTTTGTATTTGTTTTTTTAGCTCACCTGTCACGAAGTGACATGGTGAGCTTATATGACCCTGTGAACTCGGGCGTCCGTTGTGTGTGCGTGCGTGGGTGCTCGCGTCCGTCAACAATTTGTTTGTGTAGACAGTAGAGGTCACAGTTTTCATCCAATCTTTATGAAATTTGGTCAGAATGTTCATCTTGATGAAATCAGGGTTGGGATTGTATTTGGGTCATCTGGGGTCAAACACTAGGTAAAAAACTAGGTCAAATAATAGAAAAAACCTTGTGTAGACAATAGAGGTCGCAATTTTCATCCAATCTTTATGAAATTTGGTCAGAATGTTTATTTTAATGAAATCTGGGTTGAGATTGTATTTGGGTCATCTGGGGTCAAAAACTAGGTCACTAGGTCAAAAACTAGGTCAAATAATAGAAAAACCTTGTGTAGACAGGAGAGGTCACAGTTTTCATCCAATCTTTATAAAATTTAGTCAGAATGATTATCTTGATGAAATCTGGGTTGGGATTGTATTTGGGTCATCTGGGGTCAAAAACTAGGTAACTAGGTAAAAAACTATGTCAAATAATAGAAAAACCTTGTGTAGGGAGTAGAGGTCACAGTTTTCATGCAATCTTTATTAAATTTAGTCAGAATCTTTATTTTGATGAAATCTGGGTTGGGATTGTATTTGGGTCATCTGGGGTCAAAAACTAGGTCACTAGGTAAAAAACTAGGTCAAATAATAGAAAAACCTTGTGTAGACAATAGAGGTCGCAGTTTTCATCCAATCTTCATGAAATTTGGTCAGAATGTTTATCTTGATGAAATCTGGGTTAGGAATGTATTTGGGTCATCTGGGTCAAAAACTAGGTCACTAGGTCAAATAATAGAAAAACTGATAACAATTTGTTTGTGTAGACAGTAGAGGTCACAGTTTTCATCCAATCTTTATGAAATTTGGTGAGGATGTTTATCTTGATACAATCTGGGTTGGGATTGTATTAAGGTCATCTGGGGTCAAAAACTAGGTCACTAGGTCAAAAACTAGGTCACTATGTCAAATAATAGAAAAACCTTGTGTATACAATAGAGGTCACAGTTTTCATCCAATCATTATGAAATTTGGCCAGAATATTTATCTTGATGAAATCTGGGTTTGGATTGTTTTTGGGTCATCTGGGGTCAAAAACTAGGTCACTAGGTCAAATAATAGAAGAACCTTGTGTAGACAATAGAGGTCACAGTTTTCATGCACTCTTTATAAAACTTGATCAGAATGTTTATCTTGATGACATCTGGGTTGGGATTGCATTTGGGTCACTTGGGGTGAAAAACTAGGTCAATAGGTCAAACAATAGAAAAACCTTGTGTAGACAATAGAGGTCACAGTTTTCATCCAATCTTTATGAAATTTGGTCAGAATGTTTATCTTGATGAAATCTGGGTTGGGATTGTATTTGGTTAGTCAGATTAGCGATTCAGGGCCATCATGGCCCTCTTGTTTAACATTAATCATGATATTATGAAAATTGAACAAACAGATGGTCTTCGTGATCTGATTAGCTTTAGAAATCATGTTGTGGAGCACATTGATGATACCATTGCAGACAAAATTTATACCTATGCCAGGCACACTTCATATGCAGGCCAGCAACGTTTGAGTAGCGAGCAACCTGTAACTGATGGAGACGTGAAGATAAAAGTAGAAGACACTCTGTCCTCACATTGTGTGAACTCTGTCCTCACATTGTGTGCACTCTCTCCTCACAATGTCTGCACTCTATCCCTACATTATAAAGAACACTTTTGTTCGGCAAAATACAAAATATTACAGTTAACATGAAATTATAACAAGGCATCATACAAAATAGTGTTGCTTCACTAAATGATGAAGACCTGTTTTATGCCGCCATGAAGTGACAGGCATTTAGCACCACACTTGTCTGACCTTATGAGCATAAGACTTCACATCTTCATATACATTCCAAAGTTTTGGATGCGGTTTCTTTTGAATTTTCTGGGTTTATTGTACCCAACACATCACATCTGATTGACCTTTAAATAAAGACATTTGTAAACAAAATATGATTGACCTTTAAAAAAAGACATTTGTAAACAAAATAATATTTGATCCGACCATTTGTGTTGGCAACATTAATACCTTTTTAATGTTAAACAGAATAAAATATATGGCTGACTCTGACTTGTGTACTCAATTTCACTAAAACTTTCACCTTATCCATGTGATAGTTATACCCCTCTTTAAGAGCTATGAGGATTGTAAACAAATGACCTGTGGACGCAGTCTGCATGACCTGAGTAGCTTGAGGCAGCATGTTGCAGAGCACATTGTTGATTTAATTGCAGACAAAAATGATGCCTATCCCAGTAAGACTTCAGATGCAGGCCAGCAACCTGTAACTGATGGAGATGTGAAGATAAAATTAGAAGACATCCCACAAGGTATGCTGAGCCTCTGTCTTCACAATGTTTGTAGTCTGTCCTCAAATTGTTTGAACTCTATCCTCACTTTGTGTGCACTCTATCCTCACATTATTTTCCAATATTTCCTGACATTGTGTGCACTCTATCCTCACTTTGTTTGCACGCTTTCCTCACATTGTATGCACTCTTTCCTCACCATGTTTGTACTCTATCCTCACATTGTAAAACCTTGTTAACACTCTAGAAGTCAGATTTTTAGACAAATCTTCATCACGGCCGTTAATCACGCGCGCCACCTCTCTTTTGAGATGCACCAATAAATGAGCCAATGCAACTTCCGAGGTGGCGCTCAGGCCCGGATGTTTTGAAATTTAACGGATAATTTTACAGGGTGATTAAGTTTAATATGTTTTTCAACACATTTCGCAATATTAAAAAAACGGCCAATGAAGTGAGCTTCTGCGATTATAAATTCATCTAAAAATGTACAGGAACATACAATCACAAACCATTTGGAAACGTGAGGACCTTTGATTTCTAATATGTTTACAGGACTTTATTTTTTGTAAGTTTACTACTTCAGCACATTTGCGTCGCGTGGGCTTTTAGTTAGAAAAAGTAGTTTTCTAATAATGTATTGATGGATTTAAACATTCGTCTTTGTAAGATAACAACATTTAACATGTATTATACAACAATGTTAACGGAAAAAAACCCGAGTTATCTTCATTTTGTTTGGAGTTGATACTGGGAAAAACAACATAAATGAGCCTTATTAAGATTTGTTGACCTTGGCCTTTTAGTAAATTAAGCATTTGGATTAACGGCCACAAATAATAGTTTCAAGAAGAAGTATTATTTTATACTTATTTCGTGAATTATCATACTGAATACAAATATTGATGTTGATGAATTGTTTTGATAATGTTGAACATTAAGTTATTGGTTTGATTGAGTATAACAAATTTTTGGTACACATCGTTCGATATGATTTATTCATGTTGGTGACTGCTTAATTGATTTGATCACTTTTATATTTAAAAAAACTACATCTTATTTATGATAGATTGCGTTTATGTTCTGTAAAGATTTGGGCCTTCGTATTAACGCTGAAAAATAAATTTAATATAACAAATTACATTGTCTATCAAATCTACGTCATGTGATAATGTCATTGTGATATGACTGTTAATTGATACAACCTGCATTAGCGCCACCTCCTAAGCATTTGCTCCATCTCTTTTGAAAAATGCAAAAATATCTACTACGTCGGCAAGAAGCCAATATTTTGTGCATGCAGCCAGCATCTAATGTATGTTGTTCGCAATCGTTTGATGCCGTTAGGGATTTAATTGGGTAGTCATTTTCTCGTCACACAGGAAAAACTCATCGAAATGCTTTTTGTCCCCTACCGGTTTCACCGGAGGGGACTTATGGTTTGCGCTCCGTCTGTCAGTCCGTCCGTCTGTCAGTCCGTCCGTCACACTTTTCTGGATCCTGCGATAACTTTAAAAGTTCTTAATACATTTTCATGAAACTTGAAACATGGATAGATGGCAATATGGACATTATGCACGTCATTTCATTTTGTTCCTACGTCAAAAATTGTGGTTGCTATGGCAACCAAAAAAAATAATTCTGAAAATGGTGAATTTCTGACAATGGTGGAGCCGGTAGGGGACCATATTGCTTGACAATAGCCTTGTTTAAACTCCACCATGCCACAACGTATACAGTTTCTCAAGTTTTTAAATGGTTTGAGAAAGTACCGGGTATACGTGTCTGTACATTTTTGGACGAATCAATCTTCACTGAATCGCACTACATTGTCCTATTTTAAAAATAATGCGAATTATGTTTAAAAACATGTAAAATCTTATCACCCTGTAAAATTATCCATGAAATTTCAAAACATCCGGGCCTGAGCGCCACCTCGGAAGTTGCATTGGCTCATTTATTAATGCATCCCAAAAAGGGGTGGCGAGTGTGATTTACGGCCGTGTTCATGAAACTTGATCATGTGTTCCAATGATATCATGGGCGAGTTTAAGAATGGTTCTGGTAGATTGAAAAACAGTGCCGCCAGGGGGAGGGGCTGTTTTCCTTATATAGCAATAGTAAAACATTGTTAACACTCTAGAAGTTCCATATATTTCAAATCTTCGTGGAACATAGACAGAGCATTTGTTCTAATGATATCTTGGATTTGTTTTGAAATGGTTCTGGTGTGTTGAAAAACATGGCGGCTAGGGGGTTGGGCATTTTTCCTTTCATGGCTATAGTAAAACCTTGTAAACACAAGAGTATGTATTTTCCCCCAATTTTGTCGAAAAAATCCCCTTGAAGATTTAAAAAAAAAATTTTTTTTTTATAAACAACTGTCTTATGATAAATATATCTCAAATTTATTTCATAAACAACTAACAAAGTTTATTACTATAATGAGTTGGATTTTTTATTATTATAAAGAATTATATCAAATTAGTTTTTCCCAAATCAGTTGACTTTTCACATGAATTGCATTGTTTCCCAAAATGGCCAGGAAAAGGCCTGATGTTACGTTGTATCTATATTGTGTCAATATTTGTTGATAAAAACATTCCAATGTGGTCCATTTTATTGATAAAAAATGCTCAATTTTGTCATTTTATGGATTTAAAAAATCCCAATTAGACTCAAATTGGCTTGGAAAACTGAGACTTTGCATGACGGCTGAACTGTCTGAAAGTAATGTTAAAAAAATCATTCACATATATATCACTAAAAGGACTGAGACATTCAGCTGTGAATATTACATTCAAACATACATGTGTATTCATATAATAAATATCATTACATATACAAGAGTGAATTTTTAATTTTCCCCTTTTCCTAAAAAACGACGTGTTTTTCCCCTTCAGACGGGCCCCGCCACCATTCCCCTATAGGTGAAAAAAAACACTGTAAGCCATAACTTTTGCAATATTGAAGATAGCGACTTCATAGTTGGCATGCATGTGTATGTCACGGAGCTGCACATTTTGAGTGGTGAAAGGTCAAGGTCATCCTTCAAGGTCAAATATATGTGTCAAAATCGCTCATTCAATGTACACTTGCAATATTGAAGATAGCAACTTGATATTTGGCATGCATGTGTATCTCATGGAGGTTCACATTTTGAGTGGTGAAAGGTCAAGGTAAAGGTCATCCTTCAATGTCAAAGATCAAATGTATGGGGACATAGTGTTTCACAAACACATCACTTGTTGGTCATTGTGTTAGTAGGTAAGTGCCCAGTTTAAAATTATTAACATCTGTCTATTTCATGCTACAATATCATCCTCATTGCCTTAAAAACTCAGATGTAAGTCAAGATTGTTTCCTTAATTAATAATAAAACATTTAGACTTGTGAGGTGGTTCAAGAACTTTTTGTAGGAAATTCAAGGAAGATCAATCCTTGATATTGCACATAATATTAGTTCTGTTATTTATGAATGCATGTTTGAAGGGACCTTTTAACAGATTTTGGCATGTTTTGAAGTTTGTCATTAAATGCTTTATATTGATAAATGTAAACCTTTGATCTAAAAAGCTCCAGTAAAAACAAGAATAACATTAAAGGATGAAAAAAAAGTAACCCTCAACTTTGCTCGAACCACTGACCCCTGGAGTAAAAGCCTAACGCTTTGACCACTTGGCGGCCATCTGTGCTCATACAATTAGTGATGTATTTTACATTTTTTATAATAAGCAATCTATGTAGTGTCACAAGAAATAACGACAACAAAAGAACTCTGCAAATTATTCAATCGTTTCGCGTTGCAACACTTTATAATTTCCGGTTTTTAAATTGTCAAAAGATGCCTTTAATGGATATTTTAGAGAATGGTAAATGTTCAGTATTACTGTTTCCTCACAAAAATCTACAGCAAAAATTTGTGAATCTTAAACAATTTTTTTAATTTTGTCAATATACCAAAACTTTAAAAGGCCCCTTTAACTGCTTTCATAAAGTTATATTATTCATTAAGTGCTGTTTAAATGTCTTCTTCCAATCAAGGTTAGTTAATATTATTTTACATGCATGTTCTACTTGCAATTATCTCTAAATTATTAAATACTACATTTAAAACTAGCCTTTTTGAATATTATGAATTAAATCTAGATTTTTTTTAAATTAAATATCATATGGAGAACAAATTTAAAAGGTATTTTAAAATTGATATGTAAGTTAAAGAATTTACTTCATCCTGTAGTTTTGTGTATGTTAAAACCTTATTAAAGAACAATCCCAAGTGTATTTGAATTTACATGGATTTCAGGTAAACCTAAGAATGTTGCGTGGTCATTGTGTTTTCTGATCTTTTGTAGTTTAATTTTATTGTTGGGAAACAAAGATAGCAGTTAATTTCATTAAAAGTGAATCCCAAACAGTTAAAAACATTATATGCATTTTTGCTAAAATATGATTACCATTGTCCCAGTTTGTCTTTTACCAAATGTTCATCATAGACAAGAGAAAAGTAAGAGTTGATCAAAATGCATTCAATAATAAAGCATGGTAATTATCTGACACTGTTTTGCAACTTGTTTATCTGCTTATTTCTGAAGTAAATCATATTTGCCTACTTTCAGTTTCAATAAATTAACCTTCAAAGAAACACTGGATAAACCACTTTCTTTGATTGATCGTCAATTGCAGTAAGACAGGCATATTTAGATTTTTGACAATCAGAGCTAGAACTATTTTCCATGTGAATTCTTCAAAAGGGACTGAACTGCATTCCCTGTATTTTTTCAGACTTTTTACGTTTGATTGATTTTATTGGAAAGATTTGGTCATTTTAAGGGAGATATGGTAAGATTTTTGGGAAAACTGTTACTTATCGCAATTGGGAAACAGTAAAATATATGTGATTATTTTGACACAAATTCACTGTCCTCTGACAATCCTTCTGGAGTTGAATTCTTATAATTATTAAACCTGGTCACACATGCTTTGTAAATGATAGAACGATCACGTTCAATTCTTTTTTGAAGCTACAATTTTTTTTACATTGTCAAATGGAAGAAATACCAGTACATTCTTAACATTATTGAAGTCACATTACAATTATATATAATATAATATATATATAAGACTGAGTCTAAATATTTTTCATAAATTAGTGTAAATTTGTCTTATCAATCAATAAGTTTGCAGGTTTGGATTACTACATTGGCTATTCTTCTTAGAACATTTATTTTGGTCATTATAATGTCATTTAATTAATTTAGTGTCTATTGCATTATTATTTTGTAGCAGCTACGGACTGTCAAGGGACTGCTGTTGGTCCATATATGTCCACAGCATGCGGGGCAGAATTCTCAGCATTGCAGGAGTACACATTACACCAACATGTACAAAGTGAAATAGGCATTACATCTCAAAATGAAAACTCGCTTCAAGTAAACCAGGATATGCTGAAATGTGATTTAAATATGAACAGCGGGATGAGCACAGGAGAGAGATCGCATCACTGCAGTGTGTGTGGAAAGGACTTTGTTACAGCCGCTAATCTCTCCGGGCATATGCGAATTCACATGGGAGAGGAGTCACACATATGCAGCACATGTGGAAAGGTATTTGTCAACAGTTACAAACTGAAGGTTCACATAAGGTCTCATACAGGAGAGCGGCCACACACATGCAGCGTATGCGGCAAAAGCTTTGCATTGAAATCAATTCTTAAGGTTCATATGAGGTGCCACTCTGGGGAAAAACCTTACAAATGTTCCATGTGCGGGATGGAGTTTAGCCAAAAAGGAAATCTGGATAGACATATACGGAGCCACAATAACGAGCGCAGATACGAGTGTGTTGTCTGTAAGAAGAAGTTTTCTAAGTTCGTATCATTAAAGGCCCACAACAACCGCTGCCATCCTAGTGAGCAGAGTAAGTAAACCAAGCTTTGCTCAGTGTAATATCAATGTATGATAGTAAATGATTAATGCAAACAGATTGGTATACATTGTTTATCATGATCCAACCATTTGTTGATCACTTTGTGATATTATTTATTGGAACATAAACTCTTCCTGAATGTGTGGTACACTTGCTCCAGACGTTCAAAAAATATGTATATTAACTTTGACCTTACGATTTCTTTAACAAACCTCAACTTAATCTGATATGCTGTATATTTTTTGTCATTTAATATGGCTGAGCTTTGAAATTGCTACAGTTTATATTTGCTAGACCTGACATTTGTCACATTTGCTGGAATGAAATTAGCTTTTTCATTGCAAATTTTTTAATCTATAAAACCCCACTTCAAATGATGACCATATTGAGGCAGCGGTTTTTAATCTGAGACTTGGGTCAGAAAACCAAAAGTCTCTACTCACATATGTCAAAACGTCACAAAATCTCTCAGTCTAGTTATAGACTGTTGTTTAATGTTAATTAAGCAATTTTGAATCAACTTTCATTAAATGACAGCCTTCAGACGTGGTTTTATACTCATAACCCGATTCCATTTCGTTAAGATCAAGTGCGCACATATTTCAACATATATTATTTTAGTAAAGATCAAGTGCGCACATATTTAAACATATATTAATTTAAATATTGCATTGCAAGCCTTATACTTATGTAGGATCAAAGAGACAATATGTGAAGACATTATAATAATACTTCTTTAATCTTTTTGTTGTGTTATTTTGTCTTATTAAAATAAGTAAGCCAGCTTCGATTACCGCATGCTTATGTATTCATTAAGCTTGTATTTGTTCATTATAATTTTGTGTCACTAAATTGATTGTCTATTTCTTTGATGTTTCACAGGGATTCCTAACTGTCAAGTGACTGCTGGGGGTCTGTTCACTTGCACAGTATGCAGGGTGGAGTTCTCAGAGTTTCGGGAGTTCAATGAACACCAGCATATACACAATGGAATACACATTACATCTTCAAATGACAATCTTCAAGATAACAAGGGGTTTATTCGGTCAAGCAACCTAACTAATCATGTGAGGATTGGCAGTCGAGGGCGACTGCATCTCTGCAGCATGTGTGGACAGGGCTTTTTTTCAAGCTCTTACCTTACTAACCATATGAGAAGTCACACGGGAGATTGGCCATATAGTTGCTGCATTTGTGGAAAGGGCTTTCTCACCAGATACAATACTAATTTGCACATGAGGTTGCACACAGGAGAGCGGCCATACAGTTGCAGCATTTGTGGGAAAGACTTTGTCATTAAATTCAAACTGAAGGAGCACATGTGTACACATACAGGAAGCTGGCCACACAATTGCAGTGTGTGTGGAAAGGGCTTTTTCTTTAGCTGCTACCTTACTAAACATATGAAAATTCACTCAGGAGAGCGACCACATACTTGCAGAGTGTGCGAAAAGAGCTTTATTACCAGATACAAGCTGACTGCGCACATGTGGTGTCATGGAGGAGACCGGCCTCACAGTCGCAGCATTGATGGAAAGGGTTTTGTCACTGCCTCAGACCAAACAGAGCATATGAAGATTCACAAGGGAGAGGGGCAACTCGGTTGCAGCGAGTGTGGGAAGGTATTGGCCTCCAGATCACAACTGGAGAAGCACATATGGGGGCATACAGTAGAGCGGCGGCACAAATGCACTGTGTGTGATAAAAGCTTTTCAATTGCTCATGTCCTGAGAAAGCACATGATGTGCCACACAGGTGAAAAACCTTTCCAATGTTCCATATGCAGCAAGAAGTTTGGCCAGAAATGCAATCTGGATAGACATATACGGAGCCACAATAAAGAGCGCAGATATGGATGTGTTGTTTGCGAGAAGAAATTTGCAAAGTCCGTATCATTAAATGCCCACATCAGTCGCTTTCATCCCAGCGAACAAAGTAAGTAAACCGAACTATGCTTAGTGTCATATTAATGTGTAGTCGTAATTTAGAAGTCATGACTAGGGATTGGCATTTTTAGCTCACCTGATTGCTCAGGTGAGCTTTTGTGACCGGTCTTTGTCCGTCATATGTCCGTCCGTCCGTCCGTTAACATTTGCTCGTAAACACTCTAGAGGCCACATTTCTTGTCCCATCTTCATGAAACTTGGTCAGAAGCTTTGCCCCAATGAAATGTCGGCCGAGTTCGAAACTGGGTTGTGCCGGGTAAAAAACTAGGTCACTAGGTAAAAAACAACAACAAAAACTTGTAAACACTGTAGAAGTCACATTACATGCCCAATCTTCATGTAACTTTGTCAAAATGTTTGTTTAATGATAGCTTGGTTGAGTTGAAAAGTGGTTCTGATCCGTTGAAAAACATGGCCGCCAGTGGGCGGGGCAGTTTTCCTTATTTGGCTATAGAGAAACCTTGCAAACACACTAGAAGTCACAATTTTTGCCCAATCATGAATGTTGGTCAAAAGATTGGTTCAATTGATGTCTCGGACAAGTTCGAAAATGGTCGAGATCGGTGAAAAAACATGGCTGCAAGTGGGCAGGGCATTTTTCTCTACATGTATATAGTGGCAGTTTTCCCTATTTGGCTATAAAGGAACCTTGTAAACACTGTAGAAGTCACAATTTTTGCCCAATCATCATTGAAAGTTGGTCAAAACATTGGTTTTATTGATATCTCGGACGAGTTTGAGAATGGTTGGGATTGGTGAAAAAAACATGGCTGCCAGTGGACGGGGCATTTTTCTCTATGTATATAGTGAAAACATGTGAAAACAGTAGAAGTCACATTTTTCATGAAATTTGCTCAGAACATTTGTTTCCTTGATACCAGAGTGGAGTTAAAAAATGGTTCCGGTCAGTTGAATAACATGGCTGCTGGGAGGGGGGCAGTTTTCTCATTATGCCCCCCCCCCCCCTTTCGAAGAAGAGGGGGTATATTGTTATGCTCATGTCGGTGCATCCGTCCGTCATAGGTACAATGATCATGACTTGCAGATTACCCCTAGGTCAAAGGTCAAGGTCACAATGACCCGAAAAAGTAAAATGGTTTCCGGATGATAACTCAAGAACACTTATGCCTAGGATCATGAAATTTCATAGATACATTGATCATGACTCGCAGATGACCCCTATTGATTTTCAGTTCACTAGGTCAAAGGTCAATGTCACAGTGACCCAAAGCAGTAAAATGGTTTCCGGATGATAACTCAAGAATGCTTAGGCTTAGGATCATGAAACTTCATAGGTACATTGATCATGACATGTAGATGACCCCTATTGATTTTCAGGTCACTAGGTCAAAGGTCAAGGTGACCCGAAATAGTAAAACGGTTTCAAGATAATAACTCAAGAACGCTTATGCCTAGGATCATGAAACTTCATAGGTACATTGATCATGACTCGAAGATGACCCCTATTGATTTTCAGGTCACTAGGTCAAAGGTCAAGGTCACGGTGACCTGAAATAGTAAAATGGATTCTGGATGATAACTCAAGAACACTTATGCCTAGGATCATGAAACTTCATAGGTACAATGATCATGACTCGCAGATGACCCCTATTGATTTTCAAGTCACTAGGTCAAAGATCAAGGTCATGGTGACCTGAAATAGTAAAATGGTTTCTGGATGATAACTCAAGAACGCTTATGCCTAGGTTCATGAAACTTCATAGGTATATTGATCATGACTCGCAGATGACCCCTATTGATTATCAGGTTAAAGGTCAAGGTCACAGTGCCATAAAACATATTCACACAATGACTGTCAAGGTCACGGTGACTCAACTTAGAAAAATATTTTCAGGATGATAACTCAAGAATGCTTACGCCTAGGATCATGAAACTTCATAGGTGCATTGATCATGACTCGCAGATGAAATAATGATGAAACTTGACCAGGATGTTTGTCTGGACAATATCTAGGTCAAGTTTGACATTTGGTAAAGATTGAATGAACCGACTCCTCTCAGGTGAGCGAACTAGGGCCATCTTGGCCCTCTTGTTTAATTTATCATATCATGCTTATTTTTTATCACATTGTAATATTGTTTGTTTGAACAAAAACATTCTTAGATGCTTCAGATGTTAACAAATGTAAATAGTAACTTTGACTTTAAAATTGCTTTAATGAACATAACATTTAGCTACTATACTGTGTCATTGTTTCATTTCATATTGCAGAGCTTTGACATTGCTTCAATAAAAATTGGCTAGACTTAATTGATGTGACATTCGTTCTGGTTAAATGGACTTCATTTATGTGGCATTCGTTCTGGTTAAAATCAGCTTCTTTATTGCCTATTTCTTTATAAATTAACACCCACTATAAATGATAAACATATTGAAGCACGTAACAGCTGCGTTATTAGATCAAAGACTAAGGTCAAAGGATCTTTCCGCTGCGAAGTAGGAAAGGTATCATTGAGCAATATCCTTGTCTTTTACACACACAGGTAGATACGTCACAGAATCTCTGTCAGTCAAGTAAGATACCTTTGTTGACTATTTAAAACGCAATTGTAACTTATCTTGCCTAAATTTCAGTCTGTAGACGTGGTTTCATCCTCATAACATGATTCCATTTAGTAAAGGTCAAGGGCACGCTTAGTTTAGAACAAATTTATTTTAGCTCAATTGTATCAAAAGCCTAATGCTTATTGAGATGCTGCTCGTTTCCGAGATATAATCAGTTATTGGTGTCTTTAGAGACATTTAAAACTGATCTTACACTGGTGATTGAACCCACTGGAATGCAATATTATAATGATGTTGTGTAATCCAATTGATTAATTTTCTCTTTGGTGTTCGACAGGGTCTCCTGACTGTAAAGAGACTTCAGGAAGTCGATACACATGTTCTGTATGCGGGGCAGAGTTCTTAGAATTAAAGGAGTTCAGAAGACACAGAGATTTACACAGTGGAACAGGCATTGCATCTCAAAATGAAAACTGGCCTTCAGTCAACCCGGATGTACTGACATGTGAGTTGAACAGGAACAGCGGTATTCAAACAGGCAACAATGGGCCGCATCTCTGCAGCGTATGTGGAAAGAAATTTGTTAAAGGCTCCCATCTCACTAAGCATATGAAGATTCATATGGTAGAGCGGCCACACAGATGCAGCGTGTGTGGGAAGGACTTTGTTTTCTCTTACGATCTTACTAAGCATATGAGAATTCACACAGGGGAACGGCCGTTCCTTTGTAGCGTGTGTGGAAAGGGTTTTAGCTACGGCTCCGACCTAAAAAAGCATCTGAAGACTCACACGGGAGAGCGGCCTCACAGTTGCAGCGTGTGTGGAAAGGGATTTGCCACCGTATCCCAACTCAAGTTGCACATGAGATACCATACAGGAGAGCGGCCATACACATGCAGTGTGTGTGACAAAAACTTTCCAAGTGCATCAGTCCTTAGGATGCACATGAGGAGGCATACAGGTGAAAAACCTTTTAAATGTGCCATGTGCGGGAAGGAGTTCTGCCAAAAAGGAAATCTGGATAGGCATATAGGGAGCCACAATAACGAGCGCAAATATGAGTGCCCTGTGTGCAAGAAGAAATATGCTAAAGCAGTGTCATTAAAGGCTCATAACAATCGATATCACCCTGGTGAACAGAATAAGTACCAAACAGGAGAGCGGCCATACACATGCAGCGTGTGTGACAAAAACTTTTCAAATGCATCAGTCCTGAGGGTGCACATGAGGCGCCATTCAGGTGAAAAACCTTTTAAATGTGCCATGTGTGGGAAGGAGTTCTGCCAAAAAGGAAATCTGGATAGGCATATAGGGAGCCACAATAACGAGCGCAAATATGAGTGCCTTGTGTGCAAGAAGAAATATGCTAAAGCAGTGTCATTAAAGGCTCATAACAACCGATATCACCCTGGTGAACAGAATAAGTAACGCGAGTTTTGCACAATTTAATATAAAATGTTTCACAACAAAAGATTCATGCACAGAGCTTTGCATATATCAGTCTTTGAAGATCGTGCCGTTTGCTGATCATGAGTTATCACTTGTTCAAAAAATAATCTTTACTTTATTGTGGGATGAACATTCTGAAGATATAAAGAAATGTTAATATATTGTGTGTTTGTTGGGGGGGGGGGGTTTAAGAAAAGTCTTTTAGACATGCTAGGGCATTTTAATAGAATTAAAAAAAATGAGTTGAAAGATCCTTAGCTTTAAATTATCTAGTAATGTGTTCAGTCGATAAAACCCATTCTGTTGACGTTATTAAGTTACATATTTGTCAATGTGATGCAAAGAATGATATTTTAGTAGTCAAAACTTAAAAATGTGCATTACGTCAACAAGTGGGGTTATACTTGCCTCCATAGTACTTGTTTGTCTGTTTAGACATTCGTCAATATGTATCGAAACCTCTTCCAGTCAAATGTTCTTTGCTATAAACAGTTAAATAAAACATTTATCATTTTATTGTAAACATGGTGAGTTTATGTTAATAACGTCAAGATTCTAATGATTGTTTACAATTTGCTTGATACCCTAATGCTGTTTGATACCTGTCGTTGTCGTTGAAGCTTTCCGTGTCTGTGCGTCGGTAAGTTGTATGTGTTACGCGAAAGTCTACGGAAATATTTTCAGAGATATTTGTCAAAAAGTGCATTTAAAAATGTGAACAAAGAAAGTCAGACTAGACTGGTAGCGTTTTTTTGTCACTTTGCAATAGGGATACATTAAAACTTTGTGAAAAGTGTAACCGTACAAAAGTTATTTTTGAAACAAGATATATCGACAGATTCTTGCAAAGATACAGACTTTCGGCATCTTTCATTTAATGAATCAGATATTACGGAACTGGGTCTGAATGCCGTGAGATTATTTGGAAAAAGATAAGTTAGAAGTGCATAATTTATAGTGAACATATTGACCTAAACAATGAAGTGAGAGATGCCAATATAAAACCATCACAATGCACTAGAAATCTAAGGACATTTTTGGAATTCAAAATGGACATTGAACAACACGTTAAGTCTGTGCTATGTCTTATTACGCCCAGTAAAGAAATACGGTGAAACTGCTTCTATAAGATAATTGTTCACTGTAATTTAGCGTATTTGAACTTGACATAAATTCATATTAAAGCATTAACATTTTCCAGTATATAAAGTCGTGGTGAGCGATGTGCTGTTTCCACAGAAGTTGTTCAATACAAAAACAATGAGAAGACATATGGTGTTTTCACACAAGAGCTGTAGAGTATCGTTACTAACTTTTTATTACATTTGCGTTTGTAAATATATTAATAATAAAAACTTAAGATTGTATGGTGGTTTACATTTTATTTCTACCTCTTTCTCCTATCAAAGTTAAAGCTTTAAGTCTCTAATATAACTGCTCGATTGAGGCATGTAACACCTATGTCATAAACACGTAATTAGTCTAGCCAATGGTGTTACTTATAAAACACCTCACCTGTACATGCAAGCCCTTGTTGTATTAGAATTGCTTCAAGTATTCGCGAACCCCGTTTGCACATCCTTAAAAAAAAACGATGGTCCGGTTGTCATGTTTGCACTTTTTACAAACGCAACGAGTGCCATGTTCACACATCACTTTCTCAACGTTATAAACACAACTTTGACGTAACACGTTATTTTGTCTGCATGTGTATCCTTTTTTTCAAACAACCTTATGTCTTAACGTTGACGTTTCAAACATAGACACGTTTTAATGATATCATCTTTCATTTTGTCTCAAAATGGCATTATAATTCAATCAAATAATTTCAGGTATGGTTTATAAACAAATCTGAATAAGTATCCAAGTAAGTTTAAATCTACAGAATTAACATAGTTTATAATAGAAAAACTCGTGAAAAGTGAGTTTTTATGTTACACGAAATAAAATGCTGATCTTAGCTGCACTAATTATGTTTGTCTTCAGGAGTATTGTTAAACAGAAGAAGCAATTATTCGTTAAACCACCTAGTTGCAAATCACATTTAATAGAAGTCATATATTTTGCCTAATTATCATGAAACAACTTGCTCGAAATACTTCCTCGAATTATGTTACAGAAAATGTCGAAAACGGTTTCGGTACGTTGCTAAATAATTGGGAGGGAGCAGGAAAGTTTTCCTAATTGTCTTTATATCCAATGCGGGGAATCACGTGGTCAGAATTGAGAAAACACGGCCGCCGATGCATCGCATAGATGGAAAACAGGTACATCTTCCTTATTACTTACTTGTTTTTAATCGGATGACGCCTATCACAAGGCCAGCCGGAAGCGGTTTCATCGAGTATCAACCGTTTCCCTCTGGTTGGTCTGAGTGTGGAGATTACTCATGGAATATTTAGCGATTTCCTGAACCGTCAATTGTTGTTGTACACGGACTAACAATAATATAACTGTTTTCACACTAATTAGCACTGTTTAAGTACCAATTGTTCATGTGGACGCATTGTAACTGACAAAAAATGGAAACCTCGATTTCTCATGGCGTTATTTTCAAGGTAAAGTTGAGTTTCGATTGGTTTTGACGATTGCTGTTGAGCACGCATATGGTTGTTATACACGGACAACTTCTAGAACAACTGATGTTGAGCAAGCACATGTCAAGGAATACCGTTTTCACCGCCCAATAAGTCTAAAACAACGTCGAATTGGCATGTTCTAGTACATGTAGCGATATACACATCTAAGGAGTGCAAGGAGTTTGGGTTGAAAATTTCCATATTTCTTTTAATGGAGATATAATAATGGCAGTTGTATTTTTTCATAAACTGCAAAGCAAAACGAAACAAACACAAAATTTCATGTACGCTAAGCATAAAATCAACACATATAATTATGAAATAGATTTTCCTTGATTCTCTTTGTACTTACTATTTTCCAATAAATAGTTCAGTATTAAAACTATTAACATATTTATAACAGTTTTCACAGAGTCAGAAGCTCAGGAAACGTACAATACTGTTCATACTGCTCACATAGGCACCAGAAACAGTATTGAAAGGGCCTTCGGTGTTTGGAAGAGAACCTTTCATGTCCTTCATGGTGAGGTATGTAAGGAAATTGTTTATATTATTAATGATAACATTTATTTAATATTATAAAATAAAATGTATTTAATCAACAAAGATGGTTAATGGAAATTGACATCATCATTTTATTTCTAGGCATATCAAGTCTAAGATTTGGAAAAAAAAGTTATAAATCACTTAACATTATTTTTTATGCCATAGACACACCTCAGTTCATAAATTCATCTAACTAATAGGCAGAACAATATGCTGAATATTTCAAATATGAATAAATGTAACTCGTTTTGACGTATTGAACAAGTCAATGTAACAGCATTATACACAACTTTCTCGTATTACTGTGAAGTACTGATACATTACTGAATGCCATCTCAAACAATTACAACATGTATAGCTATGTTTTTGTTTATCTGTTAAATATCATAAGAAATAAATAAGATATTAGTAAATTGTTACACTCGGGACAACAATATTTACTCAGCATCAATCATTGGGGACAAATTTGACAACATTTTTAACAATGACGTTTGAAGTAACATTATTTTTCAATGTTATTTCTCCAATTTCTTTTTATAACAGATTAGAATGAAGCCTGCCAAGGTTACTCGCATCATCATTGCCTGTGCTGTTCTTCATAATCTGCAGTTGATGTGTGGGGAACCAGCAGTGGGTCCGGAACCTTTAGAAGAGGTGTCCAATGGAGATATGTTTCAGGCTGTATCGGGTGGGAGAAGAGTTCGAGATACAATTGTCGCAAATTACTTTACTCAGGAAATTAACTTATTAAATATACATGTTTTTTTTTTATAGTTTTGTGCTTGTATATCTCTGAGTCATACACTGATAGTTTAGTTCCTTGTTTGTTTATGTGGGTTTGACAGCATTGGAACAACCATTTAACAAGTGAACAAAATATATTATTTCAATGCATATATAATATTTTTGAAATCAGGTTTAGGTAATAAACTCATTTGTACTCACTCATATTTCGATTTGTTTATGAGTAACAGTCAGTACTGTGATTCTTTCGTAGAACTTTTCTTGTTTGTCTGCCAAGCTGTTTTATTTTGGATAGTACATCTGCATCTCGCTCAGTGACCTGTATATGTTTAAATATTTCTGTTTGTATTGGTTAATTCTATTTACTTCTTACAAAAATGATGAGCATTGTTCTGAATGATTTTGATTATTGATAGCCATCAGCTAAGTTATTATGGTCATTCTTAAACAACGATATGATTCTATTGGTTCAGTATGCCCGTTTCATTGTTAGTAAATAATTTCATTTTAAAGAATATGAAATTATCATTTTATAGTTAAAAGTTGATATTTTAGCTTATATAAATAAAACTATTTCCACGAATCGTTATATACATACATATTTACATACTTAGTCTGAGGCTCGTTCTTGTTACTGTTGCAACTTCGGTGTTCATCTGTATCTGCTGATTCACATCTTGCCTAATCTCTGATGAACATACATTATAGAACACTGTTATAGATATATTATGTTAAAATCATATTATTTGTTTCATTGAGTAAACTTTGTTAAAGCAAGATATATTTTGAGGCTTTTATTGGTTTTATACATGCTGTATAGTAGAGAAATAATATTGGTAACTGATTCTTACACTTTAAAATTGTCAATAATCGAAGTTTAGTCTAAACATAATCAAATCTTGGGCAAAATGCCACTTTAGCCCCCGCCAGATGGGGTGGATATGCAAACGGAATGAGCCCATTGTGTTCACTAGTATGTATTCACACCTGGCGGGTGGCTAAAGTGTTATATTGCCAAATCTTGACAAATGTATGAACAGTCAAACCAATACAATTTTCTGCTTGTTACCACAATAACAGCTCGATCAGATAATGGCTTCAGATTGTATGACAGACTTGTTTAACAACGGTAATTTCAAACATAACTTTTTAACCATTTGTTTCGTAGATTAAATAATTATACCTCACTCTTGATTTTCCCAACGATGGCAGCTTCCAAGTCCATACTAAACAATCTTACTATTTTGAATATAAATGTCGTGCCCAAAACATATTTAATACGTATTATACGTTATTCTATGTCTGACATGGCTTATTTTCAGTACTAATTCATATTCATAATTTAATAGCTTTTTTAGCAAAGTTATACAGAAAAACTTACCTGCGGTCACGCTGGCCTAAACTTTATATTGCTACTGTAATGAAGTTATAGGATCAAAGTTTATTGATGATTGTTGTTGTAAACTAGTGAACCTTGTGAATTGAAATGTGTCTGAGTTGGTGTCTGTAGCTATAGGATTTTATGCCCGCTTCGAGGTTATATGTACAGTCTGTCCTCAATCCGGCTGATGTAAAACGAGTACTGAAAAAAGACCAATGCAGCATTATCATTTTAATAAAAATATTCCTGATAATACTAACCTGGGACGAAAAAGGCTACTAATATGCATCATCAAATGTGTTAAGTTTATTCACTCGAAAAAATATACTTTTTACAAAAATACTTGATGAACTGATCTCTGAAAGCTTAAAACACAGTACACAATCTGTAGGAAATAAAATGCATTTTCAAGTTGTTTAAATACATGCCCAATGCCAAATCATAGTCATCATTTATGTTCTGGTCACACACTGTCTAGTAATCGGGTAAAATGTTATCCTGTGTTAATATTTATGCCCCCATCAAAGAAGAGGAGTATATTGCTTTGCACATGTCGGTCGGTCTGTCTGACCGTCTGTCCGTCCGTCCACCAGGTGGTTTCCGGATGATAACTCGAAAACGCTGGGGCCTAGGATCATGAAACTTCATATGTACATTAAACATGACTCACAGATGACCCCTATTCATTTTCAGGTCATAGGTAAAGGTCACGGTGACCCGAAATAGTAAAATGGTTTCCGGATGATAACTTAAGAACGCTTATTCCTAGGATCATGAAACTTGAAAGGCAGATTGGTCATGACTCGCAGATGACCCCTTATGATTTTCAGGTCACTAGGTAAAAGGTCAAGGTCACAGTGACAAAAAACATATTCACACAATGGCTGTCACTACAACGGAAAGCCCATATGGGGGGCATGCATGTTTTACAAAAAGGCCCTTGTTACTTGTCCCTTTAGCATAAAAATTTGTTCTAAAAACAATTGAACATGCACTTAAAAGACGATTTCATGAAGGGATTTCTTCAAGCAAAAAACAGCAATTTATAACAACCCATTACAAAGGGCAGCTACGACGAAACAGGCTTGCAATAAAATTCCTATTGAAAATAAAATTTTGATGATCTAGATAGCCAATTTCGTATACGAATTAACATTTTCAGTGCCTTTACATAAGATATGTATATCGCTACATGTACCGTAACATGCTAATGCGGCGTTGTTTTAGACTTATTCGGCGGAGAAAACGGTATTCTTGACATGTGCGTGCTCAACAACAGTTGTTCTAGAAGTTGTCCGTGTATAACAACCATGTGCGTGCTCAACAACACTCGTCAAAACCAATCGAAACTCAACTTTACCTTGAAAATAACTCCATAAGCAATCGAAAAATCCATTTTTTGGCAGTTACAATGCGTCCACACGAGCAATTGATACTTTAACAGTGCTAATTATGCCCCCCTTCGAAGAAGAGGGGGTATATTGCTTTGCTCATGTCGGTCTGTCGGTCGGTCTGTCGGTCCGTCCACCAGGTGGTTGTCAGACGATAACTCAAGAACGCTTGGGCCTAGGATCATGAAACTAAATAGGTACATTGATCATGACTCGCAGATGACCCCTATTGATTTTGAGGTCACTAGGTCAAAGGTCAAGGTAACGGTGACCAGAAATAGTAAAATGGTTTTTGAACGATAACTCAAGAACGCATACGCCTAGGATCATGAAACTTAATGGGTAGATTGATCATGACTTGCAGATGAACCCTATTGATTTTGAGGTCACTAGGTCAAAGGTCAAGGTCACGGTGACCCGAAATAGTAAAATGGTTTCCGGATGGTAACTCAAGAACGCATACGCCTAGGATCATGAAAATTCATGGGTAGATTGATCATGACTCGCAGATGACCCCTATTGATTTTGAGGTCACTAGGTCAAAAGTCAAGGTCACGGTGACCCGAAATAGTAAAATGGTTTTCGGATGATAACTCAAGAACGCATAAGCCTAGGATCATGAAACTTCATAGGTAGATTGATCATGACTTGCAGATGACCCCTATTGATTTTGATGTCACAAGGTCAAAGGTCAAGGTCACGGTGACCCGAAATAGTAAAATGATTTTCGGATGATAACTCAAGAACGCTTTTGCCTAGGAACATGACACTTCATAGGTACATTGATCGTGACCCGCAGATGACCCCTATTGATTTTCAGGTCACTAGGTCAAAGGTCAAGGTCACAGTGACACAAATCGTATTCACACAATGGCTGCCACTACAACGGACAGCCCATATGGGGGGCATGCATGTTTTACAAACAGCCCTTGTTAGTGTGTAAACAATTATATATTTTAAGTCCGTGTACAACAATAATTGACGGTTCAGGAAATCGCAAAATATTCCATGAGTAATCTCCACACTCAGACCAACCAGAGGGAAACGGTTGATACTCGATGAAACCGCTTCCGGCTGGCCCTATGATAGGCGTCATCCGATTAAAAACAAATAAGTAATAAGGAAGATGTACCTGTTTGAACACTCAATTTTTCATCTAAGCGATGCATCAGCGGCCATGTTTTCTCAATTCTGACCACGTGATTCCCCGCATTGATATCGAAAACTCATATTTGTTGTTGAATTATCATGATATTTGCTCATAGTATTTGTTTAAATGACATCTCAGCGGGGGTCGAAAATGGTTTCGAGCTGTTGGATCGTGTGAGCACTCTTAACAGTTATCCAATCGTCACGAGACTTGATTTGACATACCTTCTAATGCGATATTTTGCGATCAAGTTTGGAACTGGTCACTGTCCATTGAAAAATATGACCACTAGGTAAGTTGTCCTTTCTTTGACATAGTAAAACCATTTAAGCATCTTTGACATACTAAAAAAATTTAAACAGTGTGTTCTTATGTTATGTTTCTCAAATATTTTGGTGCTTTGAAGATATAATTAAATGCATGTGTTATTAACTTGTTTGTTTTTACCTTAAAGGGGCCTTTTCACAGATTTTGGCATGTATTGAAGTTTGTAATGAAATGCTTAATATTGATAAATGTAAACATTTTATCTAAAAAGCTACAGTAAAAAAAGAATAAAATAAAAGAAAGAAAAAAAAGTAACCCTAAACCCCACTAGGTAAGTTGTCCTTTCTTTGACATAGTAAAACCATTTAAGCATCTTTGACATACTAAAAACATTTAAACAGTGTGTTCTTATGTTATGTTTCTCAAATATTTTGGTGCTTTGAAGATATAATTAAATGCATGTGTTATTAACTTGTTTGTTTTTACCTTAAAGGGGCCTTTTCACAGATTTTGGCATGTATTGAAGTTTGTAATGAAATGCTTAATATTGATAAATGTAAACATTTTATCTAAAAAGCTACAGTAAAAAAAGAATAAAATAAAAGAAAGAAAAAAAAGTAACCCTAAAATAGGCTGGATTCATTGACCCCTGGAGTTCAAGTCTATCGCTTAGTCCACTCAGCCACTCGTACTCGTGATTTTTTTATACTAAGGCAATCCATCCTCGTACTATCACAAAATGTAACGACAACAACAAAACTCCAAATTATTCAATCGTTTCGCGTAACAACGATTTCAAAAGATGCATATTATTGATATTTTACACCCAAGGAAACCAGACACCTTGCGGGTCGTGTAAAACCATAGAAGACAGTGTGCATTTTGGCATGAATTAACATAGGGTCAGTAAATTGGAAAAAATAAATTTTTCAGAGTCCAATTTGAAACAACTGTGAATTAACATTGATAACAAAGGTATTGGGTTACATGTAGAAAAAATCCTGACAAATTTTCTTTAAAAATGAGCGAAATGTGGCTCCCTGAAGTAGAAGATCGGACAAAACGGGCCATGTTCAGACAATAAGGGGAGAAAAAACTGCTTTAATTTGCAAGCCACTGCAATAATTAAAGGATTTATACAAACTGTCACATGTCTGCCATAACCTCTGCAGGGTTTCTCCAGAAAACTATTTATTGTGGAGAAATTTGCGTTTTTAATGGCTTTCATCCAACATCATTTCAGAAACGTGAATCCTTTGTCTTATATATAATGTGGTTAATCAATGTCCACTTTAGACATGTAAAAAAGCTATCACAATGCTAGTGTTGTCCCCCCCCACACACACACACATTATTATACCGCCACAAAGTCTGTTTGGGGGCTATATAGCTATATAGGAATCAGTTTGTCCCGACCGTCCCTGTCCCAGTATGTTACGTCCGTCCCGATGTTTTGTCCGTTTTACCGCCCGATTTATTTTTATGAAATAAATTTTGAACAAACAACATTTAACTTCATATGCTGATGCAGCCTTATTAGCTTTATATATACACACCACCGTAGTTTAGGTCGCTAGGTCAAGGTCACTTAAATCTCGTATAGAAAACTTTATCATAGACTGTATAATGGAAGTGCTTCCACCTACAGCCTTCAAAATTCATATATTGATGCACCTCAATGAGTTTTACAGGTCAAAAATCCAGTGTCAGATCGCAATGTCAAATGTCAATGTCACTTCAACCTCTATTAGAAAACTTTAATGTTGTCTTCAGAACAAAAATGCTTCCATCTGCAATCTTCAGACTTCCTATGAAGATACACCTGACCTAAATGAGTTCTACATTATTACACTACATATTTGGCCATTAGGTCAAAGGTCACTGTGTTCTCTGATAAAGAAACATTACATTGGCCTTTCCTGTGTTATAAAAAATCATATGTAGATGCATCAATGAGTTTTGCGCAACACATACCGTTATGATCACAGGTTGAATGGAATATAAATTATTAAAAATGCATACTGTAATAAAGTGAGCATAGGTAAAATGTCTTCAGCATTCAAACATATTATATTAACATGAGAGCAATTGTTATTCTAAAATCTATCATTGTCATTGCACAAAATCAAAGACTGTTTGTGATTGTAAATTTGTTAGATCTACAGCAACTAGCTGTAATATGAGCTTTTATTAGTCCCATTTTGGTTGGCAACTTGCATTATTACATCTGCAAGTGGGATAGACAGGAAAAGTTGCTTTTGCACAGTGTTCCATTTCATCCTCTTAATATAGATCTATCACATGCATTTAGCAAACATGCTTAGTGTTTTCTGGCGGTGTGGTATTAATAACTTATCAAACTTCTCAAGAAGGTCTATCTATCTATCTATCTATCTATCTATCTATCTATCTATCTATCTATCTATCTATCTATCTATCTATCTATCTATCTATCTATCTATCTATCTATCTATCTATCTATCTATCTATCTATCTATCTATCTATCTATGGAAATTGTTTGTGAATAGCAGAGACAAAACAAGTTGCTTTTCCCTAGCTACCTTATGACTCCAAAATGACAAAAATCGTTTATATTGAAATACATGTAGTTTGTGTCTGTGCATTTTTTTGTACGGTAAACATTTTTATTGGTAGTTCTTTAAGATGTATATGTTAAAGACCGGATAAACTTGAAATATAATCTTATTAGTTTGTTTTAAGTCTTTACAAATGTTCAATAGATTGTGGAAAATATACCTGAACTCAGAATCGTCTATAATGTACCACAACTTTTAAACATAAGCGATCAATATGTTTAAATTATGGTCCTCTTCCAGTTAGAATATGACTATATTACAATGTACCTTCACCACATTGAATATGAACAATATCCACGTGGTGATACGTTATACTGTCAAGCACTCGGAAAGTTGAGCGCGCTGTCTTCTGACATCTCTTGTCTTATTCATAATCCGGGTCCTAATCCCGGTTAAAAACTGAATCACCAGGTTTGGTTAACTCTTAGAAAATCATTAAACACGCTCAAAATGCGTCATTTTGACCTCATTTAGATGAAACTTCATCTGATATTCTGACATTTTGTTTTCATTTTATTATATAACGAAGAACACGAATATAAATTTTTAGTCAATTCTTTTAGCACAAAATAAGAAAACACAAATGTTACAAGTAAATAATAATATCAGACATGATATGAATAAATAAATTCACATTTTCAAAAGATAAATATTGTTACGAATATTACACGATAAAGGATAATAGATGCAAATAATAACACCTTATGTGCTTTCGAAAGGACAATACTAGACATTGCGGGGTTTTCACCGGTGAAAAATATCTGAACCTCAGATCTAGTTAATAGTAAAAAGTAACAAGATGTCAAAGAAAGTGTATATACCGCCACGTACGCATTGTTATCGAATTGTCACAGACATAATGTGCGATTTAATGATTTAGAAAAGGAGACATAACTGAAATCTCAAGGTCCTGACATCACGCAAATTTTTAACAAGAGAAACACTTGAAAATAACGCTGTAATGAAAGGTTGCGGTATGCTCTTAAGAACTTTTAGATTATTCATTGCAACCAGGGTATGTGAGTTCTTGCGCTCAGAAGAGTCGTAACTTAATATGAACTCAATCACACATCTATGAGGATATACGCTTCATAGCTTTAATGTAAATATTTCGTTAATGTTTGACGAAAATCTCACGCAAAACATAAGATGAGTTGTTTGCAGAAGCGTTTATGTGATATTTAAACTTTAAAAAAGTCAATCACGAAACAATGACTGTATTCGCTGAAGAAAATTATTCTTTTATATAGACACAAATCGCATGCACTGAAACACTTGAGATAATGATTGTGTAAAAGTTTGACGAAATTCGCGGAAATGACTTTACACCTGGGTCGGTATGTGATTCCAACGGTTTATGTATGGAAAGGTCTTTAGTGCGAATAGTTTATAAAAAAATTTGCAAACCAAGACAAGTTTTAGGAAAAAGGTCCAACAATATAGAATATGACACACAGAATGACATAAACTAAATAATTATGTATTGTAAATGCAATCCTATTTTTATGTTAAGATTTGTTTTAATTTAGCGTTGCAGCAAGTATAAGTTTGCAACGTAGTGATGCAAAATTGCAATAATGTAACGTTTAAGAATCAAATTATTTGATAATATTTGCATTAACCTCAAGGTTCTTATGTTCATAATGTGTATAAAATCGTATATTCCGAACACGGTGATTTATTTTTAACATTCAAAGAACAATAGGACTGAACTTAAAGTTGGTATGCACGATATTGTTAGATATTTATGAATTTATATAAAATGTGTAAACAAACTTATTATACATATATTTCAATATAACTTAAGTAAAAGTTAAGAACATCATGTTTCGAAATAAGCCAGATATTTAATTCTAAAACTGAAAATGTCTACACAGTCGAATTCTCCAGTATGAATATCATGCTTGCACGATGTGAATCTAAATTTAGTTTTAAGGATCATTTTAATTTCCTGCAACGATATCTATTCATACGACACACGAACACTAACTCCTCTGATCCTAATGAAAAGACGAATGCTTCGGTTATGGTAGGAAAATATGTACGAAATATCTTCATCACAATCGGCTCAGGGCGCTAATTTGTCTTTGCTGCATTTTATGAAATTCGTCTTCAATGTATAATTGTTCTTGCTTATTTTGTGTTATTGTAACATATTTTTACAATACATTACAATTTAAAACATATCAAAATCATGCATACCCACCCTCTATGTACCAAACGGTTGCTTGCATACAGTCTTCAGTGGAAAATGGCAAGCATAAATAAACACACAAGAAGCATACATCAATTTTGTGTCATGGGCTACGGCCATGCACGTCATGTTTACGCTCGTTGATGGTCCATTACACCAGTTCTGTATACTGACAGTTGTGTTTGTGTACGTGTCCGTCACTCGACCTCCTTCCATCTGCAATCCAGTCCATGTGTAAATACCCGTGTTACCTGTGGAAAAGAAACGAAGCAATGCTTTAAGTACACTTATGCTTGCCAAGTAATATTTTTATAACAAAAAAACAACAACAAACCATTTATTAACTCAAGTATTTACGCATGTCGCATGACACAATTGAACTAAAGAAAAGACGAATGATCCCCAGGTACAAGTCAATACGCATGTCCCCAGCGCTAATGACTTCACGTATGAACGCATGTCCCCAGGTAAAATTTTGTTCATGCGCAAGATCTCTAAATAACTGCAAGCGATCAACTCAAATAAAATATATATTTTTCCATTCACCTGCTATAGAGGAGAGGAAATTCTTGTCGTCTTGTGTTGTAGTTGTCATCAATTTCGCACCGACTGATGCACAAAACGTCTGCAAATATTGAAAATTTTGTGAATAAGTCGAAAATTTAAACGCACCACGAACTAACCATTCCTGTCATGGTAGATATGACAATTATATTGTAATGACATGTCTCGTTATGAAATGAAATTCTCTCACCTTCACACCAATGCATGTGTCATGATATATCACTGAAAATAACTTTGATTTGTTGACGCATTATGTAGATTAAAAATAATATAGTTTAAGATTTGTTTATTTAATCAGTTTATGTATTGCCCGATCTGAAGTTATAACAAATTTCTGTACATAATTCAATTATATTTTCATTAAAAATCAATTATTTGAGTTCTGTCATATCAATAATATTTTTTTCGACAAACAAACACTAAGCATACGTCGAACCCAGTTCCGCTTAACAAGTGCTGATATTTTAATAAACGAATTCAGGAATTTTGTTAGTAAGCGAGCCTTGGGCAAGCTTACTAACGAATTTCCTGGACGAGTTTTAAAAATATGGTATGAAATGCACTTTATACAGAAATAAATCAATATAATAAAAATAAATAATTAAATGTGTATATATTTTATAAAATAATTAATTAATTAATAAAAATGTATATACATATATATTGTTTGTTTACTTGTGCAACGTAGGCATCTGTCGAGTAGTTAGTAAAGACCAAGTAGCATGAAGTTCCATGTTTTTGCCATCCGAATCTGCATTCTGAAACTTAAATCCGCGTTATAAAAATCTAGTCCAACAAAAAGAAAACCTGATGCAAATATTGTAGAACAAAATAATATGAAAACTACGGTTGTTGCATGTAGTTATTTTTATGTTTATGTTTGGCAGACTTAAGCACGTATGAAGTATTTTATAGTTTATAGTCTACTATTGACGCATGGAATAAAACAAAAAAGTACCAGATTTATTTCTGAGCCATTACACGAACTCGCTTACAAGAAACAATATGGTTAAACAATGCTAATTGTTTCGCCAAACTTAACGTTTTTTAATATGCTTTGTCTCGGTAGACGTCTCTATTACGAACAAATTTTGAATTGTGCGTTTTGTGTTAACATCGAGAGTAAGGCGTTCTAAAGTTGCTTAACGCGATATAGGACAATGTGTATATATATATAAAACAAAAATGTTTTTAACATAAATTATGTTCGGAAATAATCGTAAAGAACGCATTAACAATTGAAACTGATAATTTATTTTAAGAATTCATAATAACTTTCTCCTCATTGAAGATCAGATCTGCATAAGGGCCGTGCTCTGTGAAAAGGTAGTTTAATGCTTGTGCGTAAAGTGTCGTCCCTTTGCGGACTGCACAGGCTAGTCAGGGACGACAATTTCCGCTTTATGACATTTTCGTTTAAAGAAAGTCTCACCCAAGCAAAAATCTAGTTTTTGCGGAAAGTATCGTCCCGATAAGTCTGTGCGGACCGCACAGGCTTATCTGAGGCGACACTTAACGCACATGCATTAAACCCATTTTTCACAGAGCACGGGTCATTTATATTTTAAAATAAAAACCTTGCTTTTGCATGTGATGCTTCACATTTCACAGTTTAATTCTTACGTTTTTTTTAATAAAACAACAAAAACAACAACACGCGCGCGTTAATAATTAATTGTTTCATCGCGACACTAGTACAACTTGCTTGTTTTCCGTTTAGCTACAAAATCGACTGAGGATTACTATTATTTTATGTAGATTACCTGGAACACATGTTGGTTTGGGTGCCCATGTCCCATTGCGACATTGACTAACGTCACTTCCGTTTTGTATTTTAAACCCTTGCTTACAAACTACCTGCTTTCGGTTTCCTTCTCTATTCATGTTACCATGTACGATGCCGTTAGCCACAGTGACAAAGTCGTCGCATTCTGTAAACATATGATACATGGTATCAACTGATTTAAGGTTGAAACTTGAAATAATTTTTTTATTGCGCTAGTTATATGGGTTTTGAAACTGGTTATGTTTTTACTTTTGTCTATCGTAAACAAAAATGTCTTTGAACCAAATATCTTGGAACAAGTGTTTCTGTTAAATGTCTTCGCATATGTCTTATATTGAATTTATACCGTTAAGTTCCTCCAGTTCAAAATCAGCAAAGTTCATTCCTGTTAGATTAGCTTTGTAGATTACGGCACAATCGCCTCGGGTGCTTTGCATTTTCTCCCATGAGGTCATATTGTTGTAAAGACTGCACAACATCAGATTCTTTCCAAACGCTAAACCTTTACACCAGTCCTTCTTCGAGCAATGCGCTGCACACTTGCGTAGGCTGACATCCTTTCCAACTAGAAACACGTGCCCCAAGTTTTCCGTCTGGCATTGTTCAAATTTAATTACAGAAGTTAAAGATGACGCTTGACTCGCAGGATATTTTTTCGTTACCAGTAGAAGGGCGAGTATGATGATCTTCATAACTGATTTATCTTTTAGCATCTAAACCTGTAAAATTGTAAAATTTAAATTGACAATGTAACATTTGCCTAACAAAACAAAACATAATAATCAACGTTATTTACTGGAATACGCAAAGATACGCAGGGCTTATAGTACACATATATTTTCATTGTTTGTCATAAAGAGGGAGAGCTACCTAAAATGGGTAGTAAACATAAAGTTTATTAAGCATAGTCATTCGCAATGCATAGAAATGTGTAAAATTGATAATACTATATTTTAAAATGGGGAATATACACGAGTATTTGAATATTTGTCCATACATGATCTACGTGAGGAAGTTGTAAATGTACAACATACAATATTAAAAGATTATAGAGCGAACCAGGTTAACAGATTCTGTGAACTGAAATTTTATACTTTATTATTTTTTAAGTTCAATACTATTGATATTTCTTGCCAGTAAAAATGTCGAAAATTTTAACGAGTGTAACAACAAAGGTGTTTCAAAACAACACTTTGTTAGTAAATGCTTTTTCTGATTGTGTTCTTCGGTTGTTTTTTAATTAGTTTATTTTTTCGTTTTACCTGTAAATCTAACAGACATGATGTTACTACTTACTATGCGAAGCATACACTTACTCGTTCTCACACAGTCTGAAAAAGAAAAAAAACTATCATGTTTCTAAACCGTCATAATACGTTTTCATTTTTTTCATGAGGCCTTTTCCCCCTCTCGTTTCTTGATATTGCAACGTAACAAAACTAAAATATAATCTATTTTTGCTCGTAAACAATTCGTTTTCAAATAGCGTTTATTAAAACGGATGAGATGAAACCGACTTTTGCATGACGAAGGTGTGCCTCATATACCATTACACAATGGGTTGTTGCTTAATCTGAACTATATCAGCCCTTTGAAAAACTGAAGCATTAAGGTTAGAATTAAGTTATTTTTAAGAACATAATACATTTTCATGGCATCATGTAAAATTTTAGTTATTTTGATGTAGCAATTATGTTGATAAATGTACCAACCAACAATTTCATATATGTCCTCTTACGAGCTTTTAATTATGGGTCTTTTAATAGGCAGATTTATCTAACCGCTTAATGATTTTTCATAACAATATACGACCCATTGGAAAAAGATAAGGATTATCCAATGCCTTGCCTTTATCCAACGGCTAGTACATGTACACAGGGACTACTTTTTTGGCCTTTCACCTCTGTTAAAGGTCTAACGCAATGAAGACATGTAGACAATTTTAGTAGTTAAAATGTATCAAGATATTAAATGAGCATTTTATTGACCAAATAAAACAAGAAAATGTATATTTTCTTATTAATTTATTAAATTGACAATAATCATTGCAATAAAATAAATAAATAATAATAAATCACTATTACACACTGAAGTACTGTCCTCTGCTTCAATCAAACACAAGTAAAAAATATTAAATAAAGAAAAATGAAATAAATCTTAAAAGAAAACAAACACAAATGTCAGATAATATTGATAATATAACATTTAACATTTTATTGGATGATCTTATGCAAAACGGAATGGAAGATGACTCAATTAAATTTACTAACGAAACAGCAAACGGGAAACGTGAGGACAACGGAAAGAGAGAATCCCAAAAGTCAGGTCAAATTGTTCAAGACGTATCATTGGAAGAATTTTTTAAATTGTACGGATTCGAACCAAGGGTTCTTGGCGATACACTTGAGGGAGTCACTTCTTATAAAGTAGCAACCTTTCCAATTCCTGAACTTAATGCAGAATTTGAGGACATTGACATTAGCACTATTAAAAAGCGTATTTTAGAGCAAGAAAACAAATCAAAAAAAAAAAATCGATGTTACAATTTTTAAACGCTTCCTGACATTAAAAGGCGAGATCAGAGAATTGAATGTACTTGATGTTGATATTTTAGATACATATGTTGCAAAATTTATTCTTTCACGCAAGACCAAGTCAGGAAAAGATTATGAACCCTCAAGTATTAGAAACATGTTTTATCACATGTCATACCCTGTTTCCAATGTAATATAACCATTACGGATAGTTTTATCTTACACATGGGTAATATATGTTTTAAGCGTTTTCATTGGCTTAGTTTTCGTTAGATTGACCAATCGCATTTTGTTATTTTGCTGAAATGACGTTGCAACGTCAAATGACGTCACGAAATGTAAAAAACATTCGGGATTTATCAGTTTGTTGGCGTACATATTTATTTAATTTGCTCATTTAAAAGCATGTGATAAAAAAGATCTGACATTCGTTGTCATTTCATACCATATTTTATTAAACTCGTCCAGGAGATTCGTATGTAAGCTCGCCAAAGGCTCGCTTACTAACAAAATTTCTGAACTCGTTTACTAAAATACGGTATGATAGATTAGATATATTTAGATTAGATTTTATTTACAGCATTTCCAGACGGCCAATGGCCCATGTGGACACATTTTAGTACAAGCAATATAATAATGATTATAACAAGCACATGAAATTATGAGTAAGCGAGGTAACACAATTACATAAGTAGTGTCAATTAGTAATTCACAGCAGGGAATACATATTAACCGTAATAATAATATTTAAGAGGAGTACTCGTACTTATTAATACATAGTGCATTAATTTGAACGTACATTTTTTCTACAAAAAAGTCTAAAGAGGGTGAAACAACACGCAATATACTGATGATACAGCTAAAGCAAATAGTCGGTAGCATACATAGATGAATTACGTTTCATTTAAGAGGAGTAACCCTACTTATTATTACTAATGCATTTTTCTAACATACATTTACTCAACAAAACAAACTAAAACTAAAAATGTGTAAAAAAAGAACTCACACAAACATACTCAATATACAGGATTTCATTCACATACAAAGTAAAAAAACACCAGCAGTTTACATTTTTCAGCTAGTTAAAGGGTTAAAATACATCAAATGGGCGCATACATGTTCGTTGATCTAGCTAACAAAGCGGCATGGACAAAAGCACATTGTTTTCTTAACACAGCTACACTATCGGAAGACATTAATTCTATAAATGTTTGCATATTTGGTCTGTTTCTGTAATATGAAGGTATATATTTACATCTTAAATTTGTATATAAGTTGCATTCAATCACACAATGGTATTCGTCTTCTAGACGATTACAAACAGTGCATGTCATTTGCTCAATGGATGTAGGGTTGGGCTTAGACCATCTGCCACTTTCTATTCTCAATCTATGAGAGGATACTCGTAACCTAGTATGGCTAAATCTATACTTTTTACATTACATTATACTAAATATGGTTGAAACTGAAAGGATTCTATATTCCTACAAAAAGACCTCTACTTGTGTTTGTTAGTCGTTATGATATGACAACTCTAGCCAGATCCTATATGTCAAGCATAGATAGGGAACCAAAGAAGGTTCGCAGCAAGGTCCAAGAGTCTTAAAAGACAAGGCAAACGCAAAAAGCCCAAAGCTGCTTCTCCATTGACAGACGACGAGATTGAGGCTTTGTACCAGAGGCAGATTCTTGGTTGTCAGACGCCCATTGCATTACTGAATACCATGTGGTACAACAACGGTGTTCACTTTGGCATTCGGGCAACCACGGAGCAGTACAATCTCTGGTGTGAGTGATTAATTAGCTCCACTGGCCAGAGGCCAGAGGGGCTAATGTCATGGTCCTGTGTCCGTCGTGCGTGCGTGCGTACGTTAACTTTTCCTTAAAACATCTCCTAAACTACTGGTCCAATTCTCTTTCAAATTTGTTTAAATTATGCCCCTGGGGTCAAATTTGATCCTGCCCCGGGGACACAAAAATGAAAATTTGCTTATAAAAGGCCTATTTAGTGAAAACTTTCAAAATCTTCCCGTCCATAACCATTAGGCCTAGGGCTATCAAATTTGGTATGTAGAGACATCTAATAGTCCTCTACCAAATTTCTTCCAATTATGCCCCTGGGGTCAAATTTGACTCTGCCCCGTGGGTAACAAAATTGAACATATGTTAATATAAGGCCTATTTTGTGAAAACTTTCGAAATATTTTCGTCCATAACAATTGGGCCTAGTGCTATCAAATTTGGTATGTAGAAACATCTAATAGTCTTCTACCAAATTTCTTCTAATTATGCCCCTGGTGTCAAATTTGACCCTGCCCCGGGGGTCACAAAATTGAACATATGCTTATATAAGGCCATTTTGTGAAAACTTTCAACATCTTCTCATCCATAACCATTGGGCCTAGGGCTAATAAATTTGATATGTAGAGACATCTAATAGTTCTCTACCAAATTTCTTCCAATTATGCCCCTGGGGTCAAATTTGACCCTACCCCGGGGGTCACAAAATTGAACATATGCTTATATAGGGTCTATTTTGTGAAAACTTTACAAATCTTTTTGTCCATAACCATTGGGCCTAGGGCTACCAAATTAAGTACGTAGTGACATCTTATAGTCCTCTACGAAGTGTGTTTAAATGATGCCCCCGGGGTCAAGTTTGACCCTACCCCGAGGGTCACAAAATTGAACATATGCTTATATAAGGCCTATTTTGTGAAAACTTTCAAAATCTTCTTGTCCATAACTGTATGGCATAGGGCTACCAAATTTGGTATGTAGTGACATGTAATAGTTCTCTTCTTAGTTTGTTCAAATTATACCCATGGGGTCAAATTTAAAACTACCCCGGGGGTCACAAAATTAAATATATGCTTATAAAGGTTTTATTCTTGAAAACTTTAAAAATCTGCTTGTCCATAACCATTGGGCCTAGGGCTACCAAATCTGGTTTGTAGTGACATCTAATAAACATCTACCAAATTTGTTCAAATAATGCCTCTGGGGTCAACTTTGACCCTGCCCCGGGGGGGGGGGGGGTCACAAAATTGAATAAACGCTTATAAAGCGCCTATTTTGTGAAAACTTTAAAAATCTTCTTGTCGAACCCTTCGGACTATGGCTACCAAAATTTGGTATGCAGTTAAATCTTATAGTCCTCTACCAAGTTTGTTCAAATTATGCCCCTGGGGTCAAATTTGACCCTGCCCCGGGGGATCACAAAATTGAACATATGCTTATATAAGGCATATTATGTGAAAACTTCAAAACTTCTTGTCCATAACCATCCAGCCTAGGGCTATCAAATTTGGTATGTGGTGACATCTTATAGTCTTCTACCAAATTTGTTCAAATGTTATCCCTGGGGTCAAATTTGAACCTCCCTCGGGGGTCAAAAATTGAACATATGCTTATATAATGCCTATTTTGTGAAAATTTCTTGTCCATAACCATTAGGCCTAGGGCTCCACAATTTGGTATGTAGTGACATTGTATAGTTTCCTCCACTTAGTTTGTTCAAATTATGTCCCAGGAGTCAAATTTGACCCTGCCCTGGGGGCCACAAAATCGATTATATGCTTATATAGTGCCTATTTTGTGATAACTTTAAAAACCTTTCTGTCCTTAACCATAAAGCATATGGCTACCAAATATGGCATGTCGTGACATCTAATAGTTCTCTACCAAGTTTGTTCAATTTATGCCCATTGGGGGGGGGGTCACAAAACTGAACATACGCTTATATGGGGCCTATTTTGTGAAAACTTTAAAAATCTGCTTGTCCATAACCATTGGGCCTAGAGCTACCAAATTTGGTATATAGTGACATCTTATAAACCTCTACCAAATTTGTTCAAATAATGCCTCTGGGGTCAACTTTGACCCTGCCCTGGGGGTCACATAATTGAATAAACGCTTATAAAGCGCCTATTTTGTGAAATTTTTAAAAATCTTCTTGTCGAAAACCATTCAGACTATGGCTACCAAATTTGGTATGCAGTAACATCTTATAGTCCTCTACCAAGTTTGTTCAAATTATGCCCTTTGCGTCAAATTTGACCCTGACCCGCGGCTCACACAATTGAACATTATATACGCCTATATCTTGCTTATTTTGTGAAAACTTTCAAATTATTCTTGTCCTTAACTCTAGGACCTAGGGCTACCATATTTTGTATGAACATATAGTGAGATATAGTAGTCCTCTACAAAGTTTGCTCAAATTATGCCCCTGGGGTTAAATTTGACCAAGCCCAGAAGGTCACAACAGTGTACATGTGCTTAAATAGGGCCTATTTTTAAGTATTTGCACATGCAGAGAATATTTGTTTCAGCCTTTTTTCAGCAGTGGAGCGATACAGGGCAATCATGGCCCTCTTGTTATTCGTGTAAGCATTTTCTTACGGTTTTTTCTGTTTTGCCTACACAAAAATAAATAAAGTTACATAGAGAGATTACAGATAGTAAAAATATAACACAAAATAAGTCAGAATAGTCCATTTATTGCAAACTGGACAGTACACAGTTTTACATTTATATTTAAAAAGAAATTTTGAAATTATGTTTAACTTATATTTGTTCTCATTTTTTCAAACTAAATTTCCTTACTTTTCTAGATTTCCAATATTCATCTCTCTTTTAACTGGGAAGACGTACATGTAACCCTCAGACAGGCAAAAGATGGCATGGAGTTTGTTAAACTGAATGAGCGCCAAACAATAACAAGGACAGTAGGTGATATTTCAAACATCCGGAATGTGCCGCCTATGTTGTATGCCACACAAGACGAAAGATTTCCCCATTGCAGCCTTCAAGTTGTTTGTCTCTAAACGACCAAAGGCATATGGTCAGCAAGAAAGTCCTTTACATTGCGCCAAGGACCCAGGATTTGACAGGACCGAATGGCGAGTGGTTTATGATGCAGAGGGTTGGCATCAATAAACTGGGACACATGGTTCAAAGAATGGCTGAGCAGTGTGGACTGGACCGTCAACGCCTGACAAACCACTCTGTTTGCAAACGAATGGCCCAAAAGCTCAAGGACAAGAATGTTGCACCTACTGATATTATGCACTTCACAGGCCACAAAAACATCCAATCCGTATTGAATTACAGTGCCATTTCTGAAGCAACACATAAGGCCGGATCACACATCCTTTCTGGGAAATGGCGCAATCCAGTCACTGCAACTGTGCCGTCCCCACCATCACCAGCAAGGATTGACAAATGAAGTGAACAGCACGAAGATCACGATGCACAATCATCATTCACGTCAAGCGTTGTAAATGCCCCAACATGCGAACCTAGGCTCGTCAATTTCCCGAATGTTCATTCTTTCCCCACCCACTCGGCACAGAATCACGTGTCCCTCTCAACACACTCTGAGTTTTATGGAGCAGTCTAAAAAAAACTCTTCAATGTACAAAATTGCAACTTTTACACGAAGGAAATCCAACGATCGCGGGATATTTGTTTTGTCCTATTCGATGTGTATTAACACTGTCACAGGTTTCATTCATGATTGCAAATAGCGACTTTCTCCATTTTGATGTAAAAGTATTTGAATATTATCATTAACTAATTAATATTTAATAATAATACTGTGTGTTTTACTTTATTGAATAAATTTAAATCGAGGTATATAATGTTTAATCTCTTCTTTGTTTAGCAAGCTTACGCTTAACTGCAGAACTATTTCGCGTTGATGCGCAAGAAGAATGACACGTTTTTATATTTTTTACGCGAGTACAAATATGTTTAGACTTTAAAGGTACACACCCCATTTTTAATATTTCCTTTTAATTTAGATTCGTATTTTTTTAATGGTTTTGAAGGATAAATAAAATACTATTATGTGCGATTGTGAACTTGAATTTATCCGACGAGTTGAAGAAAAGTTTACATAGCGAGGCTTTCCGAGCCGTGCAAGCCTGCAAGCCTCGCTATGTAAACTTTTTTGAGACGAGTACACAATCACACTAACATAGTATTCTCTATTTATATGTTTGATTGTTTTAATAGCATAGAGTTTAACGCAGGTAATTTTTTTGGATAAATGGACAATATTAAGTAGATATACAGGGCATAAAAATATCAGAGCAATTCATTTAAACGTAATAAGAACAGGGTGGGGGTTATTAAGAAAATTTTCTTCTTTAAAACATATAAATAAAAGAACAAGTTCTAAATTAGATTAAATGTACTTTTAACAAATGGTCTTAATAATAAAAATAAATAATTGTTAAATTCTGTGGTATTACAAAACGTTAGAGAGTTTTGATGTCTAGGTATTCTACCACTAGGACAATTGCCCGAGTAGTTTCATAGCAAGCCTTGGAACGAAACACTGTTACCGCAGTAACCAACAATAAGACGTTAAGAACTGCGTGTCAATCTCGACATTTTGTTTTCAAATAATTCACGGATTGAATATATACTCCGCGCTTTTTTTCAAAATGAAAATACAAATGCGTTTCCTTGATGTCAACACACCAAAACAGGGTAAATAACATCTGCTGCATTCAAGGATTTAATATTTTTTAAAGTCTGACTACGTCCAAAGCGTTTAACGAAATAGTTTCTTTAAATGTCCCGAGCTGCTGTTAACATTTAAGGCTCCGCCCATGCTTGTTTGTAGAACAACCAGCACTTTTGTTAATTATTTAAATAAAGCAAATAGTAAGCCGCGATATAATACTATATACAATAGCCGTTTAATATTAATTTTGCTATGATTTGCATTGTTTTGACAGTATGAACAATTAGCTGACAATAAATCTGCTTACTTCGAAACATTCAATCAAATTGCTGTTAGTATATTAAGAATGGTTGCATTAAAGACATGCTCATTATTTGTAACATAATGGTTTTACATTAAAAAAACACAAACACATAAAATAAAGTTTAACTTACGTACAACATAACGTTAATATATTCGAAATATTGATAGCATTTTAAACACATCCGTTCGTATGTAGAAGGCGCGCTTTATCAGAAAATGCTATTCCAGACAACCAACCAGAATCGGATATTGAAACTATTGACATTTCTCGACTTGCGTATTTTAAGTGCCGAGACAACCATGCCAATGCCATCCACGCTGATCAATCAGATACACGCAATCATTGTCTCTACAATAGATCCAAGTAAGTTTACATAGATCGCCTTTTCATTTTCGTCTTTACTTTGTTTTTTGCCTGTCCTTTTACTAAACAGTTTGACAACGTGTTCCATTCGCACCGCGGGCTCAGGAGTACAACAGTTCTTTATCAAAGTTTTCGATACCACCCAAAATAATGCTATATTCCCTTAGTATTAAAAGCAATACGTAGTCGGCAAATCAGAGTCGTTGTTTTATTTTATTAAATGACTTGGTTATTAAACAAATACAACTAAATTTATTATCTTCGGTAAAAAAATATAAATAAATGGAATATTACAATACTGTGGTGTATCGCTGTCTGTATCGCACTTGCTAATAAAAACTGAAAAGATTTTTAATTGTTTAGCGGAGTCTAATAAATAAAATAAGCCCTCAGTAAAATGATCGCTATCTTAAAACGCATAAAGCCCCGGCGAGAACAAAGCCCCGATTGAGCAAAACATTGTTCTTTTTGTTTTCTTTCTGTGATAATATGAATCCAGTTTTTTCGCATTCAATTGCATGAAATGGATTTTTACTTGTTGGTTGACATATAAACAAAATAACTTTATAAGTGTTTTTAACGTTTTAACAACCTGATGAATTATCGTTCCTTTCAAATAGTAGTCAATACCAGCTTGTTCCGGCGAAATCAATTTCTTTGTTTTATTTTTCTGTCAAAGGACCTATTATCAAAAGTTGACACTGGGTAATTCCACGTATTTTTTCAAGAATACTGAAGTCAATAGGTATTGTTAACTTGATTTTCATTTTACTGTTTAACTGACATATGTGAATATTAAAATTAAAGTCCAAACTTGAAAATCAATTTCCTCTTTTTATCGTCCGACCAAGTTATAAAGAATTATTGAGCACACTAATCGATTCGTTATCTCTGTTTTAAAATACAAAATCAAACACCATTAACGGCAATTTTATTCATTCAGCAACGTCCTTAAGCGTTTACAGGTCGTTATGTCAATGAACGTAATATAACAGCCTTTCCAACATGAATTATTATTATTTTATAAGACTTATATATAATGGTTAATTGTTAGTTCCCGCGTGATCTCGTAATTTATTTTTGTCATAAGATTGTTAAGAGTGACAGACGAAGCGCAATATCAAAAAAGAACCTACTCCATCAACACATTATGTTCAGTCAATTCTATTGTAATTAAAGCACCCAATTATGGATAACCATTCTATGATGTTCGCAAAGAAAAAAGGATACCTTCTTGATTTATTTTTTATCAGAGCAGGAATCAAAATGGTTTTATCTGTATTGAATATGTTCTACCCGGGCATACCTGGTGCGACTACATGAACATTTATTAAGTACATTTGTGTAAAATAAAATTTGATAGTCAGCAGAATGTATCGAACGTTTCGTTTGCTCTTCGATTTCGTAATAGAAAATATGATTCGCTAGCTACGCCTACATAAACCATCGGATCATTAAAACTTGTCAAACGTTGACCCCATTGCTCTAAATGCTGAAATGGCCCTTTACGATGTTGCACCCCCCCCCCCCACCCCCCCCCCCACACACACACAAAACAAACGACCAGGGTCTTGTAAGTTCTATGTTTTTCGTTGTTGTACTAAATTTAAACTTAATTTTGTTCAAACTTTAATATAAACCCGAATCATGCCTATGTTTACCCCAAGGGCATTGTGGTAAATATCTATGACGAAAAAACTAAGTTGCATACCTTATGCAAAGCTTGTAACTGTGACACTATTTGCGCGACAACCCTCGGTGGCATTAAACAAAGTGGTAGTTGACCAATAAATGAGATTACATACCGATTATGAACTGTTTTAATTGAGTTTAAGAGAAGTAAAATTTAAAAAGTGCTAACGTTTATATAATTGTAATGTAAAATTAATAAAAAAAATTACATACTCACAATAATATGTAATGAACCACATACGTTATATGACATTAAACAAAACATTTTCCAATGATAAAGCAGCATAGTTATACAAAGAAATGTCGCAGTCCGCACAGGCTAATCAAGGGCGACAATTTTCGCTTTTATGGTAATTTTCGTTTCCATAAAGTATCTTCTTTACAAAAATCCAGATTACTAATTAGGCGGAAAGTGTCATCGCTGATAAGCATGTGCAAGCTGCACAGGCTAATATGGGACGACACTTTCCGCACATGCATTACCCCCCCCCCCCCTCCCTTTTATAGAGGGAGGCCCTTGTTTTGTTAAGTGGCGAGACTATATCAAATATTTACTGAACACTATATTGTATGTAAGGAAGACGTTCATGTTAGGCATGTCATATACCGCCTGAAAACCCGCCTTTTAATGGTTCGTTCATATAAATTTTACATACGACCATTCAGCCTTTGCCAATGTTTCAATTAGTGCAGTTGGAAAATTCTTGCATAAGTATGTCAACTAAGTAATATATAAATGTTAAGTTGGGTTAAAAACAGTTTCTCTTCACTGACCAACGTGATGTGATTGGTCTTCTACTATCACGGCGAAACATCAACAAAAACACTCAGTTGCCATTCTGTGAAGGCGATTGTAGCATTCCGTCCTAAATATAATACTCAAAAGACGAATGTATGTCATTACATGAGCTGAAGCAATACAATTTATATTGTACTGAGTTAATTTTGTAGGTAATTTATTTTCATGAAAGAATGTTTTGGACGTTACACAATGTGTTGCTGTGCTCTCGTTGATTGTGACAATATATGTCGTGTTCTGAGAAAACTGGTAATAATGCTTGTGCGTAAAGTGTTATCCCAGATTAGCCTGTGTAGTCTGCACAGGCTTATCAGGGACGACACTTTCCGCCTAAACTAGATATTTGCTAAGAAGAGAAGAAACATAAAATATCATAAAAGCGGAAAGTGTCGTCCATGATAATCCTGTGTGGACTACACAGGCTAATCTGGAACAACACTTTACCACATGCTTTAAACCCCATTTTCACAGAGCTAGGCTCATATACATGCAGTAGATATAGCGTTTCACTCGAGTGTTGCATTATATCGAATTTCCACATAATGCTCATGCAACAAAAATGCAACGCTCATCAAGTTTAAACAATATTTATTACATTTCATAGACACATGGTATGTTTGCACGTTAATAAATTATACATCTAATTTTACGATTTAAACGTTTGCGTAAAATAAACGCAAATGCATTTATAGAAGCAAATTCATGCATTATATAACTCAGCTATACGAGTTCTGAGAAAACTTTGATTTTCCTTCACATGATCAGGGAATTACACATTTGCCGATAATCAATGTACACAAAGACCCGGTATGTAATTTCCGCCCAAACCATAGGTTATCAATTTTAATGGCCAGTCAAAACCTTATAGGACATTGTTTTCCTTTTATGCAACGCATTAAACTGTGCTTAGACACGTGACGTTGACAAGGCATTTAGTTGAATTTTCTGCTTTTAACGATTCTTAACGAAACTGTCTGAAATATTTTGATATGACTGTATAAACAATTTTTAACATAATTAAATCAAATTGTGTATTTGGAATGTATTTGGAATGTATAACAGTCTTCAAATTCATTTTCTGTTATTCCCCTAAATGCAAGCAACTTGTAGTCGTAGATTAACATTAAATTACATTGACAGAAGAATGTTAAATTATTGTCATTTGTTTATTTGTGTCATATCGTGTTAAATGTGTGCAGAGTTCAACTTTGAGCGATATATTCTAATACGCTACACACTTTGCGATTGCTGGATATGAACTCAGATTGATTGTATTCTCGTTGTAAAAAAATCGGTTAAGTGTTAGTATTGCGCATCTTATTTTGCAATATGGAACTGATTAAGCACGTACATTACATTTAGGTTCCCCGTTTTGTATTATATGCATTCTAAATCTATCAATTCGCCACTCGATGTATGTATTTGACGCAAAAAAATATGATTGAAAGTTTGATTTTCCCGCCCTCCTGCCTATTATCATTTGTGTATTGTTCTGTGAAAACTGGAAAAATGCATGTGCGTAAAGTGTCATTCCAGATTAGCCTGTGCAGTTCGCACAGGCTAATCAGGGACGACACTTTCCGCTTTTATGGTATTTTTAGTTTCATGGAAGTCCCTCCTTACCGCAAATCAAGTTTAGGCGGAAAGTTTTGAACAACACTTTTCTCAGAACAAGGCTTATTTTCATGTGTTAAAACACTTCATCAGGACCTTTACACGACCCGGATCGAATGCTGGAGAAGAATGGTGTAACGTGTATGAACGCCGTGGTGATTGTTCAACTTAGCAGTATCGTGGAGTTGATCAACATTGCTCATAAAAGGACTTTTAGCGACCGAACAATTGCTTTAGAATGTATGATGAATGTGCGAGAAATCCCGTCGAACACGAACACTCATGCCTTAATTGTTTTATTATTTATCATTTTTGAAAAAAAAAGATTAGGTTAGTTGCAAGGACAAAACGGACGATTTCAATGAGGATGTTAATGACGATAATGACGATGATTTCCCATTATGTTGAATACAAAGAACAAAATATTTACTCACTAATTTAAGTACATGCACTTACATAAGAATGAAACTGTTAGTAAGGGAAAGCATGTATATTACTCACCAAAACAAGCCGATTAGCTCAGTAGATCAACCCGCTGTATATTATATGAGTCCTGTTCTGAGAAAACTGGGCATAATGCATGTGCGTAAGTGTCGTCCCAGATAAGCCTGTGCAATTCGCACAGGCGAATCAGTGACGACACTTTCCGCTTTTATGATTTTTTCGTTTATATGAAGTCTCTTCTTATCAAAAATCCAATTTAGGCGGAAATTGTCGTCCCTGATTAGCCAGTGCGGACTGCACAGGCTAATCTGGGGCGACACTTTACGCACGTGCATTATTCCCAGTTTTCTCAGAACACGACACATATTGTCAACATTTGTTTTTGTTATCAGGTATATATTCTCATATTCTTTAAATCAAATTGGTCTTTATGATCAAATTCAAATAAGTGTATAAAATATACTCGACTCGAGCAGCTTTGGATCAATCAGATGACATTTTGACATAAGATAGATAAACCAAATTCAGCTTGGCGCTTTGAATAAATCATTGCCAACAAAGTATTCTTTCGGTGCAATATTTAATATGTCAACAACAATATAGAAGGGATACACACTCATGTCTAAGTACGGATTTATAAGTGTTTCTTGCTAGCTCGACAACAGTGGAATATATGAGAATTAAAAAGGCGTACACACAAACATAAGATATAAAGTAAGCCTGCGAATAAAAATAATTAAATAATGAGATCCGTATTATATTTGGAACAGTAGAAAATAAAATAGAACACCACCAACAGCAACACACTTATCGTTTACTCACCGAGACTATGAGTGAATTTTATCGTTGAGTTCTATAATTTGGTCAGCTATTCAAATTAGTATTATAACCATATATTATATTGATTTAAACACTATCACCTTTGCGTTTGAAAATTAATGAAACACGGGGTACATATGTACTTGAACATCACCGCATTTACGAAGGAATTGGTTTTGCCAATTGGACAGACCACTCGATGTATAAAGATGCACGCCACGCCGTCCGCCTTTGTACAAGATAAGTAACAGTTTCTGTCTTTAAAATCACAAACGGAGTTCAAATAAATATCGAGATGTCAATTTTGTATTTAAATAATGCATGATAGCGAAATGATCATTTGCGCTACTCTTTGGCACAAAGTTATAAGGTCGCCTGACGAAAATATATCGTCATCTCGTACTATAGAATCCCTCAAAATTGGCGAACTTATTTGAACCGATTGTTTTATACATAATCTCAGACCTTAAAATATATACCGGAAATAAATGACCGAATATTGCTGTGATCATATGAAACTTTAATATTAGTAATTCACGTAAACAAACTTATCAATAATTAGATTTGGACATTTAAATTGTGTGCATACTATTTGATTTTGTACACACTTATATTTTTTTCTGATATATATTTATTTTACGTCACTTAAACGCTACGGACTATGCTTAAAAATACACATTGTGTACGTGATCTTGGTAATCCAATGAAAACGAAATATTCTGTAAGCGTTAAGATATTAAAGGGATCTTTTCACGTTTTGGTAAATTGACAAAATTGAAAAAAAGTTGTTCCAGATTCGCAATTTTCCGTTTTAGTTATGATATTTGTGAGGAAACAGTAATACTGAACATTTACCATGGTCTAATATAGCCATTATATGCATCTTTTGACGATTTAAAAACCTGAAAATTATAAAGCGTTGCAACGCGAAACGATTGAATAATCTGGAGAGTTCTGTTGTTGCCGATTAATTTTGTGAAACTACAAAGATTGCATATATAAAGTATAAAATACCTCTCTCATATATACATGGCAGGATGGCCGAGCGGTCAAATTAATTTTTACCCCAGGATTCCGGGGGTCACTGGTTCGAGCCCTGCTGCGGGCTACTTTTTTTTCCTTTTTTAAAATGTTATTCTTGACTTTTTACTGGAGCTTTTTAGATCTAATGTTTACATTTATCAATATGAAGCATTTATTGACAAACTTTAAAACATGCCAAAATATGTGAAAAGGCCCTTTAAATGCGTTTATTTTCATGGCACGGGACTACCTAAAACGACAATAAGATCAAACAGCAATTTATGTAGATCGTGTAATTAATGATAATTTGTGGATTACAAACTGCAATTTTACTATTAGTATTGGTCTTAATTTCATGGTGTGTCTTAGTGAAATAAACCATTTATGTTAAAACAAAAACATATTTTAATGAAACAAATATTTATAAATAATTTTCAACATAAGCTGTTTTGACACATAGACCACTGGTTTAGTAACTTGTAAAATTAACTTGATCTAACCGTATATAAAGTAGACCCACTCTATGAACGTTAAATTGCTAACTACTAGTTGCAATTTTGTAAAACATATCCCTTATGAATGCTCGCGTTAAAATACAATCAGAATATCAGTTATCGTTTAGCACATTATGGATCCGGCGAGTAAAGGGTAAATCTGCTAGTCCGTCGAGACAACTCACAATTTAAGGCCTCCATTGTCTTTGACAAGCGAAGCAAGAAAATGGATTACAGACGTACTTCGATACTTTTACACTATGCCTTACAGTGCACAAGAGAGATAAGCGAATTCGCAATGTTAAACTTACTGCTTTAATGTAAATATCAGTTAAGTCATGAAAGTGGAAACTCAAAACATGTCTAGACATACTTATAAACGATTATATGTTATATTTTGCATTATCAAATTTTTATCTTCAACATAACGTTATTGTTAATATAATGTCCATGTATACAACAATTGAGTAGTAATACAAATATTGTTGTAATTTTTCTTTTTTACCATAACAAATGCTTAGAAGAGTGCTTGCATTTTGCCTCGTAATTTCTGTATGCATTTCTGTATAGTAAGTTGCCCACTTTGTAGATGATTGTAATTTACATTGAAAGTTTCACCATAATTATCCCAGCAAATCGAACATTCTCGTCACCTTTTTGTTTTCTCAAAGTGGGCCGCATTTATTAAATTAGGGGCCGTTGCCGCAATAAATTTCGTTACTTAAAATAGATTACAATATATGCTCTTGAAGTCCATGCTAAGTGAGTGTTTACCTTTTTGCATGTGTTTGTTAAAAATTGTTTAATTCTTTTTGTGATAATGCCCTTACTTTCTAGTAGTTGTTTTCCTCTATCGTAAGTTGAAAGGCAAACATTTATTAAAATTTATTTAAAGGATTGTGAAGACATTTTTAGTGCAAATATTCATTATATATATTTTGATGTTCAATTATTACGAAGACACTTTTACTGCAAATATTCAACTTATCTACAATTAAGGCCTGTTTTTACACCTTCCTTAACTAACGACCTAAACCTGAGTTGTTGCATAAATGTGTTTCGTATGTGCGTTTGATTTGTTCAATCCATAAAATCGATAATTGTTGGTTAAGTGTTGTAGTCCTAGTTTATATGCAATTCATATACACGTTAGCCATGGCTAAAATGTTGATGCTTCTTAACCATTCACTGACACGTCATGCCGTGTTCAGTTTGCAGGTTCACTTAATTTATTTGGAGTTCCACCTTTTAACGTTATTGGATTTGAACAGGACGGTATGTGGTGCTTTATTGTCCCCTACCGGTTTCACCGGAGGGGACTTATGGTTGGCACTCCGGCTGTCAGTCAGTCAGTCTGTCAGTCAGTCAGTCTGTCAGTCTGTCTGTCACACTTTTCTGGATCCTGCAATAACTTTAAAAGTTCTTAATATTTTTTAATGAAACTTGCAACATGGATAGATGGCAATATGGACATTATGCACGTCATTCCAATTTGTTCCTATGTCAAAAATTGCGGTTGCTTTGGCAACCAAAAAATAATAATTCTGAAAATGGTGGAATTTCTGACAATGGTGGAGCCGGTAGGTGACCATATTGCTTGACAATGGCCTTGTTTCAAATAACTTTATAAAACAAATTTTCTTAAGAATTTTAACTAGTGTATAAAAACCAGATTTTATGCTGCATGTGTCAAATTGAAATACATCAGAATTACTTTATTTTATAATCATATTTTCTTTTTCATAAATTCCATTTTTACTGCATTCATTGCACACGGTTATTGTTCATGCAACGTGAAATTTTGTCACCGATTTCAGACGTATTCAATGATTTGTTCTTATACCTTTAGATATCGGCACAAACTGCAGAAAAAAGCTTTCTTTACTGCGTTATAGATTTTTTCAATAACTTGAGATATTTGCCAAAATAAAGTTCTTAATGGTGTGATTACATTCTGTCCAGCCCGTGTGTAAACCCCTGAAAACCCCGTCGATTTTGCACCCAGAGTAACGTCCCGCAGAAGTACCGTTCCTAGTGTACGTAGAGGGACTTCATTCGACAGATGGCGCAACTGAAGGATCATGAGGTACTGTGTATCACTCAGAGCAATCTCCAGATGAGATGGTCTAAAACAGTTGGAGTTCACGTATTGTTTTAATAGCGCTATTATGAGGTTTTGTTTAAACCTATGTATTAAGACTTGATGGTTCTCAAATTTATTTCCGGGGTGTAACCGATAGTTGACGTCTTTTTAGATCTAAAAAATGTTCCCACACATTGGGATCGAACCTGTTAAGACCCTGTGTTAAGTATAATCTTACGAGACAATCATAAGCTTCCCGCAGATTTCACTAAAGCATGTGCTTTCATTTCAAACAATAAGTACTGCTTTAAATGTATTCTTTGTTCATGAGATCAATTTGTTTACAGTTTCTTTTTTTTTTAATTTTGTCTTTCATTGTGTAATTTTTCATGAATTAAGAGTATGTGATATGGGAGACAACTCTTATCAAAATTTAAGTTTAAGATTGGTACATTTACTGATCTTTAACAGCAATGTTATGTTATTATACTTTTACAGTAAACTCGTGAGTATCTTTTGTGTTAATTGTTAATCGATGTTAGATTGTTTTTCCTTTAGGCCTATCTTATTGTTCTCGTAGTTAGTTCGTAATATCTAAATTGTATTTGTTGTAATTTTAAAATTTCCTCATATGGGAAATAAGTTTTTTCAAGGTTAAACGCCTGGAGACTTTTTTTTAGAAGAGGCAACGTAGAGGGGGTGGTGTCGTTTGATAGGTAGTTAAATTACATTTGATGTTTGTGTTTATGTATAATATATTAGTGTTTGTGTTCCTTGTTATGTCTGTGTTCAGTTATGGATGTTGTAAGATTCAGTCTATTCATGTGTGCGCCCAAACCACAGGTGTAGAGCGCGTGGCCAAGTCACTTTAACACTATCAATTTGTCATAAAACAACATTTTTTATCATATTGACAAGAACAAAAATTCTGATTTGTTTTTCTGATATAATATGTATAAACAAGGTAGGTATCTCTTGACACAGAAAATCACCTTCATCAACAATTTAAGCGATTAAATGCCTAAATGGCGGTCGATTTTCGTAAACTATGTACCATTTTGTTGGAAAAGGTTACCTCGTGACGAAAAATGACCACAAACGGCTATTTGCCAACATAAACTACAAGAAAATACTTCTCGAACTCGTAGAAATCCTAGGTCGGCTTCGATCTGATCGATAGTTCAGTGCCAATTTTACATGAGTAAAACTATCGAAATACCACAGCTACCGAATATAAAATGCATTAGTACAATAAACAAATAAGAGTTTATCAACTTACAACACACATTTGTCTTTTTGTCCACACCAAACACTAATATAATCGTTTTGTTTGAATGTTTATTTTAATTGTGTACGATGATCCGCCCTTCACCTTAAGCTTTTTTTCGAACTTTTGGTTCCGCGCCTCAGAGTTACTGAATACCTGAAACCGAGAACCGTATTTACTTTGAGCGTCTAATCAACATGGAGCTTGACTCGAAATTGCCGATAAACAATTCCCGATTTACAACGATTTCGACGTTATAACGCAAACAATAGGACAAATCTGTGTTGTAAGTTGATAAACATAAACATTACCGGTGGTTTCATGCATGTATTGTCCGATAAGAGGGAGAGATATGCAATCAACAGAACAAAACTTGGTCAGCACTTCAAAATAAGTGGTAGAGATCGCAAATTACTATGCGACCCATTACATTTGGTATGTCGCAAGCCAAACATAATAAATAGTTGTAGTATATTCTGACTATTATCGTGACATTTTTTTCATCCTGGTGAGTTTGAAATTATTTATATTTATATTATTTATATTTGTTGTTTTTTATGTTTGTCTGAATTGTACATTAATTAATTTATTTTTTGCAAACAATGCATTATTTGAATTCGGAATATTACATTTTTGGCCCAAATTTTCTGGCATGATATAATTATATGTTAAGTTGTTTGTAGATTTTAAATCGCATGTTTTTATATATAAATTTATTATATATACATATCAACCAATATACTTTCGAGCAAGTGTCTCGATCCTCGAGATGTGTGTGGGATTTTCCCATTACCATACTCAGTACACATAAGCATATATAGTATATTCAGGTAATTGGCCTTGTATAGGCTAACATGAAAATTGTAATTGAGGGTCAACACTTTCTGCGTATAAGCTTTAACAATGATTAACACAGCTGTCAAAATAAATAAAACACACATTTCTGCTAATATATATATATAAGCTTAAATATATTTAATAAATATACTTAATAGCGACACTGTCACTTGTGGATGTCTTCAATAGTCACTGCTACAGCGAGACTCTCATACGTTACTTCCTGTAAGGGATTAGCCATTATTTGTGTTCAATTTTTTTTTTATATTCATAACCGTACATGACAGATGTCGAATACATAACTATTTTACGAAACGATACAAGCTTCCTCCCGACCATCATAAAACACGAACAATTCAAGTACAAGAGTATCTTTCTGCGCGTGTTTTTAGCTCACCTGAGCACAACGTGCTCATGTTGAGCTTTTGTGATCGCCTTTTGTGCGTCGTGCGTCGTCCGTCGTCCGGCGTCAACATTTTGCCTTGTGAACACTCCAGAGGCCACATTTATTGTCTGAGCTTCGTTGGTCAAAACATTTGTCCTATTGATACCTCGACTGAGTTCGAAACTGGGTCATGCTGGGTCAAAAACTAGGTCAATAGGTCAAAAAAAGAAAACCTTGTAAACACTATAGAAGTCACATTTGATGCCCAATCTTCATGTAACTTTGTCAAAATGTTTTTTCTAAATGTTGGTTGAGTTTAAAAATGGTTCCGGTCCATTGAAAAACATAGCCTTATTCCTTATATGGCTATAGAGAAACCTTGATAACACTCTAGAAGTCACAATTATTGCCCAATCATCATGAATCTTGGTCAAAACAGTGTTTTCATTAAGTTCGAAAATGGTTCAGATCGGTGAAAAAACAAGGCCGCCAGGAGGCGGGGCAGTTTTCTCTATATGTATATAGTGAAAACATGCGAAGTCACATTTTTGGTCCAATCTTCGTGAAATTTGGTCAGAACATGTGTTTTCTGGATATGACGGTTGAGTTCGAAAATGTTTCGGATCGGAAAAAAACATGGCCGCCAGAGGGGGGGGGGGGTCATTTTCCTTATATTTATATAGTAAAAAAAGCGTTTGAACACTCTCGAAAATGGTCATGATGTTGGAAAAACATGGCCGAAAGGGGGTGGGGCAGTTTTGTCTATATGTTTATAGTGAAAACATGTGAACAGTCTATTAGAAACATTTTTTTCCCAATCTTCATGAAATTTGGTCACAACATTCGTTTCCTGTGTAGTAAAGGTTGGTTTTATTTTGTCATTATTATGTAACATTAACTGTATTTTGTAATTTTTCATAACACAGAATGTTCATCAATAACATAAATGTTTTAGTCATTAGCACATATGATAAGCCTATCAACTAAGAGATAGCTGAAAGAAAGACAACATGTACATAATTGTGCAGTATTTATCTCCCTTGTTTAACCTGGTTCAGTAATCTATTTTTAGTTGCTCTGGAATTTGGGAAGATATTGATCATTGATAAAAATGGACTGTTCTGAGGGAAAATCACTCTTCTGCCAGTGCTCTCAGAACTGTATACAATAAGCTGTTC